>NC_140166.1:161735262-162209345 GCF_963971535.1 Notolepis coatsorum
AGGTTTGAGGAGAGGTGGAGGAGAGGTTTGAGGAGAGGTGGAGGAGAGGTTTGAGGAGAGGTGGAGGAGAGGTGGAGGAGAGGTTTGAGGAGAGGTGGAGGAGAGATGGAGGAGAGGTTTGAGGAGAGGTTTGAGGAGAGGTGGAGGAGAGGTTTGAGGAGAGGTGGAGGAGAGGTTTGAGGAGAGGTTTGAGGAGAGGTTTGAGGAGCGGTGGAGGAGAGGTGGAGGAGAGGTTTGAGGAGAGGTGGAGGAGAGGTTTGAGGAGAGGTGGAGGAGAGGTTTGAGGAGAGGTTTGAGGAGAGGTTTGAGGAGAGGTGGAGGAGAGGTAGAGGAGAGGTTTGAGGAGAGGTTTGAGGAGAGGTGGAGGAGAGGTTTGAGGAGAGGTGGAGGAGAGGTGGAGGATATGTATGGAGATGATGAGGCCCATGACGACAGAATATGTGTGCCTGTGTGAAATACAGAGAGAAAATAATGGTGAAATTATCCTTTTTTGTTGTTATTATTATTATTATATTGATTTTTTTTCCCCACAGGTGTTTCTGTTTGCACGTGTTGTATTGTACTGTTGGTAGCATGTTGAAATGTAAGATTGTATGTATGTGTGTTTTGTCTAAAGGAATGAGCAGTACTATGAAGCCATCCTGTCAATATGGAACCAGCTCTACATCAACATCAAGAGTCTGATGTCCTGGCAGTACTGTCAGCTGGACATCACATACATCAACTCCCTCACCATCGCTATGGTAAGCAGGGCTGGGGGGAGTAATAGATTACCATCAAACCCCGCCCTACTTTACTCGATCCTCCATTCGCAACTGTCGCCTTGCCCTCGGACAAACTTTGTCGGAGGGAAACGATGGAAAAGAGGGCGGGGCTTGAGATCAATTGCAAACATCGAAAGAGAACAGTCTGCACACTTGTCTTCACTTACATTCAACGTTATTTATTGTTTCTGAATAAACAATGGATGTGGGCTACATTTTTGGTAAAGTTTGTAAATGTAAAGGGTTTTAAATCAATAAAAAGAAATACCAGATTTATAAAAAAAATAATATGACAATTTAGTTTCTTACTTGTGCAATTTGTTCCTGTTTGTGTGTGTGTCTGCCTGTGTGTATTTGTGTCTGTGTGTGTGTGTGTGTGTGTGTGTGTGTGTGTGTGTGTGTGTGTGGTGTGTGTGTGTGTGTGTGTGTGTGTGTGTGGTGTGTGTGTGTGGTGTGTGTGTGTGTGTGTGTGTGTGTGTGTGCGTGTGTGGTGTGTGTGTGTGTGTATCTGCCTGTGTGTGTGTGTGTGTGTGTGTGTATCTGCCTGTGTGTGTGCGTGCGTGCGTGCGTGTGTGTGTGTGTGTGTGTATCTGCCTGTGTGTGTGTGTGTGTGTGTGTGTGTGTGTGTGTGTGTGTGTGTGTGTGTGTGTGTGTGTCCAGTTGTCTGCTATGCGTCCAGAGGAGTACCGTAGCCTCATCAAGAGGCTGGAGAGCCGCTTCGAGGAGTTCAAGGTCAGCTGCTACGGCTCTCAGATGTTTGCAGACGAGGACAAGAGGAGCCTGGAGACCCTGGTCAGCGGAGCCCAGGACCACTACGAGCAGCTGGTGGTGCAGCTGCCTTCCTACAGTCAGTACAACTATACTAGTATTCTATGCACCAGGGCTGGGCCATTAATCCAGTTTCAATTTCAATTAACCCTTTCACTACCACTCTCATGCATGATAGGACAGTATAGCTCACAACCTTTTCTTCATATCCAGGACCCCTGAATTGATACGCGCTGAGCTGCAGACCCACCATTTGATAAGACTCTGTCCCCCTGAGGAGAATTTAACCCTTTCACTACCACACTACAGAAGGTTTTAACCGTCTGTAGTGTGATAGTAAAGGGTTAACCTTCTGTAGTGTGGTAGTGAAAGGGTTAACCCTTTGTCGTGTGGCAGTGAAAGGGTTAACCTTCCGTATTGTCACAGTGAAAGGGTTAAGCCATTTGGTAGTGCGGCAGTGAAAGGGTTAATAAGGCCTTGAGAAAGACTATAGTCTTACAGCCTGACACGATTCATTTTTTGTTTACTGCCATATCTATCATCTCACTGCCACTTTACTGCCACAATTGTATTCTACTGCCATTATTTTATCAGTTATACTTACTATGTACCACTGCTGCTAAAAAAGATTTGCACTAAGTTCTCTTTTACCTCCTATATTTATTTCAATCATACATTAATTTTTTTAGCCACTGTTTTTACTGTATATATAGTCCTGTATGTACATTGTGTCCCATATGTTACTTATGTTTATAGTGTCCTATATGTTACTTTATGTTTATATTAGATCTTTTTTTATATACATCGTGGTAAGGGGGAAACTAAATGTCACTTCTCTGTATGTCTTGCACATTATGAGAAGCGACAGTAAAGCTGACTTTGACTTTGACAATATGCCTCAAAGTTGCGGTCTCTGAACACAGTGGACATGACGGGTCCCCGTCTACCCACTGTTTTTAGGTTCTGTGGTGAAGTAAGGCTGTCCCCGAAGCCTGTTTTTGGAATTCGAACTTCGTCAGGGTTTTTCGAACGGACGTTCGAACCTTCGTTTTTAATTAAAAAAAATTATATATTTTTTTAATTATTATTACGTTTATTTTATTTTATTAATTTTTTTTTATAAATATCCTCAAACTAAATACTCAATTTGAATAAAGTGATTAATCTGATTAAATTTGTATTTTTTCTATTATTAAATCAACTTTCTTTAATGAATATAACTCATCAGTTGCCTTTACACAATTAAAGAGTAAACATTTCTCAGTGATTTATTAAATAGATTTGAGAATGTAAAAAATTTAAGCACAAGCCGATATCATGATATATATTGATATTGGAAAAAGGTCTCTCTCCTATATCACCCTGCCCTATCTTATTTTTTTTTAAATATATTTTATTTTATATATTTTTTTCCAATATTCAAAACGTACAAAATGACAATACCGAGACATTTACAGGACAGTAACAACGACAATAACAGCAACAATATGTGGGTACATACGCCTACGGTAAATCCGTTGTAAATATGTAGAATAAAGTAATAAGGGCCCCTACATATGTAAACAAACATACCAAGAAAGACAGACACGGAAAACAAACCATAACATTTTCAGAGACAATGAGAGATACAAAATGACCCCAGCACGACATTACCAGAATGGAGCAAATAGAGAGATCATTGAAATGGTCATTCAATCAAGTCGGGTGGGAGATCTCCCAGATAGTCCAGAAAAGGCTGCCACATTTTATAGAAACGATCAACCCTGTTCCTTAGTGAATAAGTCACCTTTTCTAGAGGGATACAGCTCTTCACTATTACGATGGGGTGGCGAGGGAAGGAGAGGAGAACCCAATATGCGGAATGGAGTGGAAGGAGGAAACGGAGACGGCAGTTTGCTCTTCTCAAACACTGTGTTCCTTTTATTATAAGAACCGTGAGAGCGATACTAGGTCACAAGACCAAAACACAAGTAAAGAGGCTGATAAATAAACAAACATAAAGACGGGAGAAGGTAAGTTACAAAAGAACATAAAAGGCGAACTGAGAACTCGAAAATAAACAAGCAACAGAACACTAATATACACTTACTTAGACAGTACAACACTACAGGGCAAGGACAACGTCGACAGGAACAGGGTTAACGGAGGAATGTCACCACACAGAGAAGCAGACCGAACACACATATATACACAGACTAATTACAAGCGGTCACAGCTGGCCAGGCCAGTCTAAAACACATAACAACCAACTAAACACAAAAGCAATTACAAAACCACAAGCAGACAGGGGAAACACATCACACAAGGGAAGGAACATTCAATAACACACACCATAAAATAACATTAATTATATTCAGCAATATAGTCAATATCGGTGTGATGATTGCCTGCACCATTTGGGTCATCTGGCCACTAGAGGGAGGTAGGAGACCAGGTAGGGGACCACTGTTCCTACTGTGACCACAATTTACATCGTGGCCACAGTTTCCATTGTCCTCCCTGGAACCGTTACACTTCACCTCTGAGAGCCACATCCCAAATGGCAAAGGGAGATCTGACTTCCACTTTGCTGCGATACATTTTTTGGCAATGACCAGGAGGAGTTCTGTAAGCTTAATGGAATGACTGTGTAAGGTTGGAGTTTGTAAAGTTACCAAGAAGGCATAATTCAGGGTCTGTCGGAAATGTTATATTGTGAATTTGTGATATAGCCTCACAACCCCGTTGTGACCATTTAAAAGAAAAATTATGTTGAATAGTGTCATTATTAAATTCTGCTAAGGGCAGTATTTCACTTTTGTCAAGGTACATTTTATATCTGGAAAAGGACCTATACAAGTCCAACAATTCGACTAAACGTGAAAGGGAGCTTTCCGCATTTGTTAAAAAGAGAAGAATATCATCTGCAAACATCTCGATTTTATGGGTGTTCGGTCCAATTTCAAAGCCCGTTATTTTAGGGTCTATCCTGATTGCTTCTGCTAGGGGTTCTAGGGCGAGCGTGAAGAGCGCAGGGCTAAGGGTGCACCCCTGTCGGTTGCCTCTATGTATGGGGAAATAATCTGAGGTAATCCCATTGACCGCAATCCTAGTTTTGGGGGAGCCATAGAGTGATTTGATCAAGTTGAAAAATTGGGCGTCAAAACCAAATTTTTCAAGGACTTTGAAGAGATAGGGCCATTCCAGCCGGTCAAGGGCCTTTTCGGCGTTAAGAGAGAGAGAGCAATGCTGGCTATCTTGTTTTTATGTGAGAAATGGATAACATTAAAAACACTTCTGAGATTATTATAGGAAAGCCTGGTAATTATAAAGCCAGTCTGGTCGGGATTGACAAGGCGGGGAAGGAATGTTTCTAATCTTTTGGATGTAATTTTAGTTACAAGTTTATAATCTGTATTTAGGAGCGAAATTGGCCTATAGGAGGCGCACTTTAAAGGGTCCTTGCCCGTCTTGTGAATAACCGATATAATGGCCAGAGAGAACGTCTCAGGGAATTGTTTTTTTGGAAAGAAAATTATCTATTGCCGTCCTATCTCCACTAGGCTGAGCAGTGTATAAGTCACTGTAATATTTTCTAAAAGTATCATTAATTTCTGTGGGTTCATTGACCCTGCCCTATCTTTGCCATGCTGCCCTGGTCTGACGTGAAGACAAATCCCCTTTGGGAATAATAAAGCCTATTCAAGTCGAGAGGTCAAATAATACAGGGCTGGGGAAATTGGAGGTCACTTGTACCTTTTTCCCACTGGGATAATAATAAGAATTGTCGTGTTTTCTTTCAGCTGTGCAACAGGAACAGGTAGAGGTCCAGCAGGGAGAGCAGCAGCAGCAGCAGCTCCTGATCATACAGCAGCAGCAGGCAGAGGAACAGCAACGTCAGCAGCAGCTCCTGATCATACAGCAGCAGCAGGCAGAGGAACAGCAACGTCAGCAGCAGCTCCTGATCATACAGCAGCAGCAGCAGCAGCCGCACCACGTGCTGATCATACAGCAGCCACAGGCCGAGCAGCAGTACCACCAGCAGCTTATGTTCATACAACAGCAGCAGGCAGAGCAGCAGCACCAGCAGCAGCTCCTGATCATTCAACAGCAGCAGGCAGAGGAGCAACGTCAGCAGCAGCAGCTCCTGATCATTCAACAGCAGCAGGCAGAGGAGCAACGTCAGCAGCTCCTGATCCTACAACAGCAGCAGCAGGCAGAGGAGCAGCGTCAGCAGCTCCTGATCCTACAGCAGCAGCAGCAGGCAGAGGAACAGCAACGGCAGCTCCTGATCATACAGCAGCAGCAGGCAGAGCAGCAGCAACGTCAGCGGCAGCTCCTGATCCTACAACAGCAGCAGACCGCTGCCATGGAGGAGGCCAGGAGGAAGGAGGAGGAAGAAAGAAAGAGACTGGAAGAAGCTGTGAGCAGAGAGCTGGCGATCAGGAACGCGACGGCGAAAGTAGTCAAGTCGGAAGCGGTGAGGAGGAAGACGATAGTGAGCACGTCCTCATCCACTGTCGCCTCATCTGCTGTTGCCTCCTCCGCCTCCTCCTCTCGCAGCTTGTCGGAGCTGCACAAGCTCAGATTGAGGCTGGAGGAGACTGACAGGGCCATGACTCAGCACGTTCACATGTGCTGTGGGGAGGACGGAGAGCACAACTGTAGCCTCAGGATCCAACAGCTGGAGGTAGGCGCCTTATCAACCCGTCATCTGCCGTTCCGTGAAGTCTCTGCGTTGTGTTTGTTATTTGTTTGTTGATGGCAATCTTACTGACTGTCACACTGTTCACCTGTTGATGCATCTGTAACAGAAGAAAAGCACTGGAAACATGGTCTCTCTTTCTCTTAACAGGATGTTTATTTTCATAAACATAGCATCTCGTACAAGATGGAAAGTCTTTGATGGTCTAATGAACCTAGATTAATAGATTCATTTCTTGATACCCACGCGATGGTTAGCCTGTAGCTATCTGTTCTCTTAGCCTGTAGCTAGCTCTGTCCTCATGGTCGTTCCTCTCCTCCCTTCTCTCTGCTGTCTCGCTGTCAACTCTTGTCAATGCTTGTCTGACTCTGCTACCGGAAGACTACCAGCTTAAATGTCTTAAAGTCTCTCTCTCTCTCATGCGATACTCTCTAACTCTCTTCGCCGTGTGGCCATCCCATCACCATAGCAATGGCTGCCGCTCATCCTCTGACCCAAACAGACATAGCTACGGCCCGGCTATCTCATACCAAATGTTTACATTCCCCTGACTATGCGAGTGACCTCGACTATCTGGGCTGCTTCTTATCTCTCCCACAGGCCCTGTCTGTCTGTCTCTTACAGTCTCTAAGTTTAACACACACACAGAGGAGATGTCTGTCTCTTACAGTCTCTAAGTTTAACACACAGAGGAGGGCGGTCAGGTGGCGTAGCGGAGATTGTGCTCGTCACCAATGCAAAAGGCTGCGGTCTCGACTCCCGGAGAGTCAGCATTGCCTTGGCTCGGGCTGATCGCTATACTAACTTGTTTGGCTGAGTTAGGGGGAGGGGAGCCGTGGGTGGGTCCTGGGCGTTGTGGACAGCGACCCCTACAGTTAGGTCGGGGCGCCTGCTCAGCGAAGGTAGGATCTGGTGAGAGGTAGTGCGGCCTCCCACATGTTACACTCTCCCAGTGAGAATCTGCGCGGCCAGGCTGGCTGCCGGCTGGCTGCACATGCGTCGGAGGAAAGCATGTGACAGTCTCCGGCCTCTCGGACCAACAGTAGGGGAAAGTGCGCAACAACCAGGAAGGGGGTTGGGAATTGGCATAACGACTAACAGTGGGATGGGAGAAAAATCAAAAAAAAAAAAAAAAAGGATAATCAACACACAGAGGAGATGTCTGTCTCAGTGTTTAGAGTGTAACACGTTTAAACTAATATCTATATGTTATAACCAAATGAAAACCAGTGATTCCCTTCAAGCCAAACAAACAGTTAAGTACAAATTGTACATACAGAGACACGCGTACGCAAGTACATACATCAGTGGTCGGCAATAGGCGGCCCCTCTGGCCGAAATTGGCCCACCAGCAATAATATCTGGCCCTTCAGATTATTTTGAGAACATTCTTTTTTTAAATGTTTTATATCAGACCGACTAGGCTATATATTAAGCTACCGTACTTTTCGGACTATAAGCCGCGGCTTTTCCCCAAATGTTTCTACCCTGCGGCTTATATAACGGTGCGGCTAATCTATGGATTTTTACAGCTAACTGGGCGCGCTCCCTCAGCTCTGTGACCGTCAGATCAGACTCCTAAATCTGCTGCAGCAGTGCACGCCTTGCCCCTCCTCCCCCTCATGTCAACAAACCATTACGGCAAGAGTCTAGTGTATGAGCAGCTCAGGGCTCCTCTTTCAACATGCTGCCTACCTACTGTACCCGGCGCTGCTAACTGGCTAACGTTATGAGAGCTAACGTTGCTACCTACTATACCCGGAGCTGCTAACTGGCTAACGTTATGAGAGCTAACGTTGCTACCTACTATACCCGGAGCTGCTAACTGGCTAACGTTATGAGAGCTAACGTTGCTACCTACTATACCCGGAGCTGCTAACTGGCTAATGTTATGAGAGCTAACGTTGCTACCTACTATACCCGGAGCTGCTAACTGGCTAACGTTATGAGAGCTAACGTTGCTACCTACTATACCCGGAGCTGCTAACTGGCTAACATTATGAGAGCTAACGTTGCTACCTACTATACCCGGAGCTGCTAACTGGCTAACGTTATGAGAGCTAACGTTGCTACTTACTGTACCCGGCGCTGGCTAACTGGCTAACGTTATGAGAGCTAACGGTGCTACCTACTGTACCCGGTGCTGGCTAACTGGCTATCGTTCCTGTTTAAACAAAAATGTTAATAAATGGGAGCTTCCTCAAACAGCCATCTCTTTCCCGACAATCCCCTCTGTGCACGAACCCTTATATGGTAATTACACATTAAAACACCTGTGGCTTATAGTCCAGTGCGGCTTATATATGTACACATTATTCAATTTAGCTGCTGCGGCTTATATTCAGGTGCAGCTTATAGTGCGAAAAGTACGGTATATTGTCCAAACAGAGAAACTACCACCACCTAAAGAATGCTTATTATACTTTGTTGTATCCATGTTGAGAGTGAATAACAGGTAGGCAGCAAGGTGCAATGTAGGCTCGTTCAACATGAAAAAAGTCGGCGGACAAAATTCCTATTGTTTCTCAATAGTCCCGTGTGCTCCACAGAACGGGCCATCAGATAGACGCATTGGTTGCGTGTAGTGTAGAGAGGCGCTTGTCTCTGGTTTTATAATAAAAAATTGCAAAAAGACAAAGGTATACTGTTTAGTGCTTACGGCCATACCAACCTGAGCACGCCCGATCTGATCTCGGTTCATGGCGTTTGGGAGATCAAAAGCCGATACATAAAGTTGAAAACTTTGATGGACTTACTGGCGCACGTCGCAATTGATTTATGAATGAACTGGATGCGAGGATTACGCACAAGCCCACTGCCAACGCAGCCAGTGGTGAGTAGACTACTCCATGCATTTTAAGCTCACGGAGAAATTGTGTGTAGGCCTACTCAAACGCTAGCAGTGTGAATCATAAGTCGCAAGGCACATTATCAAATAACTGTCGGAGAAACCCGAGGATGCGAGTCGGACTGATCCAATTCAGGATGAACATGCAGCTGAAACTGAAAGAGAGCTTTTCAGACTGATTGGCTCTCGCTGTGGCAAACTATGTGCGCTAACAAGGAAGATAATGCAATTAAAGCATTAATGGATAATGTCTGTGATGATGAAACTAAGGAAAATGTTGAGACATTTAACACCTTGTTGGGGGTATTTATTGAATTACATGTCTGCAAACGTGTCGTTTACAGTTTATTATGCCACCTATGGAGCTCGTTTATTTGTATCCATTTTCTGCCTCTGCCACAAATGTATGTCTCAGTTATAAGGTGGTCTGTCACAGAGTTAAAAAAAATTCACTATCAATATATAAAATTAGCCATTGTTTTTGGTTCTGGCCCGCCATATAATGGCTTGGAAAAAATGTGGCCCGAGGCCAAACTTAATTGCCGACCCCTGACATACATACACACACACACACACACACACACACACACACACACACACACACACACACACACACACACACACACACACACACACACACACACACACACACACACACACACACACACACACACACTTTCTTTTACTGTATGAAGCATAATATCAGGAGGCTCATACAAAACCAAGCATTTCACTGTAATGCACATGTACTGTACCTTATGTGACAAATAAAACAAAACTTGAAACTTGAAAACTTGAAACAGATTCCCTTGGGGAAATGCAGGCATCACAGCAGCATGGGGGAGTTGGGAGGGGAGATACAGGTATGGGCATGGTAATAGTAGAAGACATAAATACAGAAAATGTAATTATAGTACAGTAGAACAATTTAAATAGGCAGTGTATATGCTCTGAATATACACATCTGAGCAAGTAGGCAGTGTGATCAAAGGTGCAGATGAGAGTCTGTATGCCCTATCAGTAATATTATACATTACAATAAATAATGGTTACAATAAACACTAGAATCTAAATATACAGTATACTATGAGTAAGTAAAGTATACAGTAGGGCTGGGCGATTCTTGCTAAAATGTGAATGATTTGTCTCTAAGAATTGAGATCACGATTCTCACACGATTCTTATTTTTTCAATAAAATAATTTATTGCACTCTTTCTTAAACAGACAACATAACATATAAAGTGCTTGACTTAAACTTAAACAACATATATGAAAGTGCTTGATTTAAACTTAAAAGTATCTTGTAACATACAAAATAACTCAAGTCAGAATCGTCAGAATTTAAAAAAGTTAAGTAAAATGTAAAATGTATTTATTTTTTTATATTGAATACTTTTCTTTTTTTATAAAAAAAAACTTCATAATTTAGAAATGAGATTGCATAGGTCTATGAATCGAGATAGCGATTTTTTTCTCCATTAATTACCCAGCCATAGTATACAGTATACAGTATACACAGATCGATCCCCTACCTGTGCTTTTCCTGTAGACGATGCAGCGGGACATCGACTCACTCCGCACGGAGTACATCCGTCTGAAGGAGAGCATCATGATGGAGCTGGAGGTCATGACCGACGCTGACAAGGCCCAGTTCCTGCGCAGCGAGATCACTGTCATCAACCAGAAGCTCGGCAGTCTGGAGGGAAGCTCCTCGGCCTACTTACAGAGGTAGGTCCACACGAGTGAACACTAGGGCTGACCTCGACTAGTCGAATAGTCGACTAATCGATCGAAAGGAGCCGTAGTCGACTGCCAACCTCTTAGTTGAATGAAATAAAAAAAAAAAATGTATCATTCTTTCCAAATGCAAAGAGGCCTAGACGCGTGGCTAACGCTAATGGCGGTCATACCAGCAAGGCTAACTGCCTAAGAAAACGGGCACAGAGGCACTGAAAGAGGATTTCACACACTAGACATATCAAGATGTATCTATCAGTGGACCAATTGCATGCTTTCGCAGAGGACAAGAAGCCTTCAGACATTAACACTTTGGATGCCACGCCCGAGATATTTCGGGTTTACGCCCCGACCGTTGAATGCCCATCACGAGATTTCTCGTTTATTTTTTATTTATTAGCGATCTGAAATCATATTGCATCAAGCGAGCCTACCGTTGGATATCCAGGCACCGCCGGCGCTCAGATGTGAAAAAAGCACCCCCTATCGTCTCCCAGATGGTAAATCACCCTTTTGGATTGGACTCAATGAAAGTGAATGGGAGAACGGATTTCTGACTCCACATTTTACTTCTCACTGATGTAACCGGGGTCTACCAGAGTTCATTCTGGAACCTTGGTGCCACGGCGAATATGTGTTTACTGTACACACGCTGGATCAATACAATTATCGATTTTTTCGAATGGTGATCAGGAATTGGAATATACCATTTGGATACCATCTGATGTCAGGTAAGGAATCTATGTTATCAGTCTTAGGATAATCAGACTCGTTTTCACGGAGATATAAGCGTTTCCACTATATGTGATATTGCTGTTTACTGTAAAAGCCATCAGGAAATAAGAGCAGCGATTATCAGCGCGCAGCACGAGAATGCGTGCGCAGACATATACTATCGATCATCTAGCGTTTATTTGAAAACGATTCATAAATAGGCAGACAAATGACAACGTTCTGGAATATTCCAGTAAAAGACGATTATCATCATAGGGTTGTTTTTTCCGAGAAAACGAGTGATTTTCAAAATGCTATCAACCGGAAATGAAGCGATAAAAAAACAATCTGCCTTGACAATGTTGACTGGAAAATGAGTCTTTGATAAGCGACGGGCAGATTAGACACATAATTTAAAACATAGATTAGGCGATATTAAGTTAACATTGGAGTGGGTTTGGGCATCAAGGGGGTAAAAAGGAAAACATGGCGTGGCATCCAAAGTGTTAAGGGACTGCACATTAATAAATGTTGCGATTTTTATTGGTGCAAACAGACTAACAAAGTAGAAAAGTTGACTCTGAAGAAGAATTTTTTTTGTCGAAACGTCAGTTTTTTTGCACCAATGAAAATGGCAAAATTCATACCCGGGGATACGTTACGTTACGATTGCTTCAGGCAGGACTACTCTGCTACATTCACCCCTGTTTGACCCCCCGCCTGCAGGGAAACACGTCTATTGCCACATGGCCAGGCCGGTGGAATTCATACACGGTGCAGGTGGTAGCTGCGACAATATGGCACCACTGTAGCTGGATTCAAACCTGGGTCTCCTGTCTCCCGTCTGGGAAGCGGCTGTTCTGCTATACATGCGCACACACACACACACACACCAACATGACGTTAGCCTATACACAGGCCTAATTACACAGTTCATTTTTATTAATTTATAAAAAAAAATTGTTTGTTAATTTATTTAAAAAGAAATATATATATATATATATATATATATATATATATATATATATATATATATATATATATTTGTTTTTATATATCATTATAATTTCTTTATAATAATTTTCTTTTGTTTCTAATTTTTTATATTCAGATCTAATTCTATTGCCTATAATATTCATGTTTTTATACTAACTATTACCCTGCCCATACCTCTACCTCCCCTCCCCCATGCTGTATGATGCCCGAATTTCCCCCAAGGGGATCAATAAAGGAATGTATTATCTTATCTTATCTTAATTACTCTCACAGGTCATTTAGAAATTAACGGTACAATACTGTATCTACATACAAGCTTTGTTTTCTCTCCATCCTTCTTCCTCTCTCCCTCTCTTCCTCCCCACCAGGCTGCGGGCTCTGAGGGCCATGGTAGAGAGCGTGGCCCGGGCTGAGGACATAGTGAAGGTCCGCGAGGCCAGACTGACGGAGAAAGAGACCACGTCCCTGGTGCCTGGAGAGGTGGAGGACTACATCTACACCCTGAAGGTAGTGCATTCAGATTCAGATTCAGATTCCTTTATTAAGCCATAATGTGTAACCACATTGGTAATTGTCTCAGCGTTACAGAGTATGCATTTTTCCATACATTGGTTGCACACACACACACACGCGCGCGCGCGCGCGTCTCACGACTCACGACTCAGTGCATGTGTGTGTGTGCGACCAATGTCAGATTGCGAGTGGATTACTTTCCAGAGACATGATAGAGCGTACAGGGGGACACTGAACACAAAACTGCTCCAGGTAAGACCTAACTTTGCTGTTACTCCCCCGGAGGCGCAGAGAAGTGGGGCAGACTGGTGTCAATTCTGATGAGCGGTTTTTCAATAATGGAATATTCTCCGCGAAGACTTATACTTATACGTATTGTATATGTGTGAAATGAATCGTTCCAGCAATGTAGGCTTTGTCAATACTGAACGACATGTGTTGTGTCTGAGTTGATGCTCCAGAGTATTGCATATCTCAATCTGAAACGGTTAAGCAGCCACTCATCTGGCTCATATGCGTTCTATGCGTATGGCCTGGGCAACCAGAGCATCTAACTGTTCTAACAGCAATATATAATCCATTTCAGAAGCATAACACACGCAATAAGTTATAATAATAATAATTATTATTATTTTTGACAAGTTCTGGGATTTTAAAGTCGTATTTGGGAGCAATTGACCAATGGTAGGCTTTTTTTCTTCTTTTTTTGGGGGGGGGGTAAGAATTTCTTATTTCGGTAAGAGTGCTCTCGACCACTCTTATAATTTGTTCTTGCCTGCGAAAAAAGCAACAATAAGAAAACTTTGCTGAATCCCAGGTAAGAACAAAGTAAGAGGAAATGCTAGTTAAGGACGAAATCTGTTCTTATATCGCTTCATGCATGAGGCCCATTGTTATTGTTATTGTGCCAGTGTCACTTGGGGGCGGAGGGGCATACAATACACTCTGACGATACTACATGTACACTCTGACGATACTGCATCTACACTCTGACGATAGTACATTGTTAGATTCTGATCAATCAGCCGGTATCACGTCTTCGTCTGTTTGGTTTGTGTTCTCATTTCCATCCACTGACTCTGCGTTGTGTATTTGATTCCCCCGACGTCTCCTCATACTGGCTGATAAAACCTTATCATTCCCCGTTAGTGCAATCCGCAGCATAAGTATTCACCACCTTCGTAAGAATTCGACACCTTGACAGCATACCTTTCTTGAAAGAGCTCATAATCAGATGTTATCAAATTGTATTGTCCTTGCTATCGTCCTTCTGCTATTCAGTCCAATAGTGGTCAGGCCTGGTCGTTAGCCAAAACCCTCCTCGTGTTAGCCGAAGCTAATGATGATGTGGCCTCCTTCCTCCCCCCCCCCCCCCCCTCTCTGTGATGAGAGGAGGGAGTCTCTTCTGTGTGATCTCAGTCCTAGTCAGATTGTAGTCTCAGTCCTAGTCAGATTGTAGTCTGCCCTTACCCGGAACCACTGTTCGATTTATATGATCTTCGTCATAGCAACAACGGCCCGCCCCTCTTCTGGTTGTCATGTGCCGCGCTGTCATGACAACTGCTAATAACCTTTCACACCATTAAAACACCGTTTCTAATGATGTCAAACCTCTCCCTCGCTTTGTGCCTGTATCAGCTTGTTGATGTTCTTGATCGGAATGTAAACATTCTGCCCTCTCAGTGTGGTGCTCACACTGACTCCTGCTCGCTCTGAACCACCTCCCCCACTGTCAGCATGCACATTTCGACCTCTCTGACCTGGCCCCTTTAGATGCGGTCATCTCCCCCAATATACATTACATACATTGAAAACCACCACCACCGATTTCTCTCAACATGTACTCTCTGACCATATTGCATCTACACTCTGACGATACTGCATCTACACTCTGACCATACTGCATCTACACCCTGACCATACTGCATCTACACCCTGACCATACTGCATCTACACCCTGACCATACTGCATCTACACCCTGACGATACTGCATCTACACCCTGACCATACTGCATCTTTAACCTGTCCTTGGAACAGGCTGTCATCCCCACCTATCTGAAGAAGTCCACCATCATCCCTGTACCCAAAAAATCTACGCCCGCTTGCCTCAACGACTAGCGCCCTGTAGCCCTCACCTCCATAGCCATGAAGTGCTTTGAGAAGCTAGTGAAGGGCTACATCTGTTCCTCCCTCCCCATCAACCTGGACCCCCTGCAATTTGCATATCACCCCAACCGGTCCACGGAGGACGCCATAGCCCATGTGCTGCACACAGCAGCATCACACCTGGACAAGAGGCAGGGGAACTATGTGAGAATGCTGTTCATCGACTACAGCTCAGCATTCAATACCATAGTCCCCTCCAAACTCATAGCCAAGCTCAGGGACCTGGGCTTGAACTATGACCTCTGCCAGTGGGTCTTGGACTTCCTGACGGGCAGACCCCAGGTGGTAAGAGCAGGCAACTGCACCTCCTCATCCATCACGCTCAACATAGGGGCCCCCCAGGGCTGTGTTCTGAGCCCCCTCCTCTACTCCCTGTACACACATGACTGCGTGGCACAGCGGAACAACAACACAATCATCAACTTTGCTGATGACACAGTAGTGGTGGGCCTGATCTCTGCCAACGATGAGAGGACCTACCTGGAAGAGGTAGAGAATCTGTCACAGTGGTGTCAGGAGAACTGCCTCTCCCTGAACGTCAGCAAAACAAAAGAGATGATTGTGGACTTCAGGAGGTCGGGGGTCAAGGACTACAGCCCCCTCAGCATCGACGGGGCACCGGTTGAGAGAGTGAACAGTTTCAAGTACCTCGGAGCCCACATATCCGAGGACTTGACATGGACCACACACATTGACAGTGTTGTGAAGAAGGCACGACAACGCCTCTACTTCCTCAGGCGCCTAAGGAAGTTCCAAGTCAGTCAGAAGATCCTTAGGAACTTCTACTCATGTACAATAGAGAGCATCCTGACTGGCAACATCACCTCCTGGTTTGGGAATAGCACTGCACAAGACCGTAGCAGACTACAAAGAGTGACACGTTCAGCCGAACGTGTCAATAAACACTATGCAACAACCATCAAATGCACACAGCACACACACCCACACGCACACACTCACTTAAACAAACAACACACTGCAGCACCCACTCTCCACACTTTAGATCACACAAACACACTTTATATTTATTGATAAAGGATTTGCACTACAACTAGTACACCTACTGTAAATTGTACCTAAATTGCACCTCATCCCATTTCTGCCTTGCACTATATAGTATTGTATATTAGTACACTGCATAGTATATTGTATATTATATGGTAACTCATTTACGTCTATTCTGCATCGAACATTGTACATATGTCTATACTGAACACTGTGACCTCATTTTTTTACTTCTAATTTACATGCTATACTATGTTATTTTATTTCATACTTATCTTGTCTTGCACAGTCTCTGGAGCGTAACAGTAAGAAGCATTTTGTATAAAAGTATTCTGTACTTCTGTATGACAACTATTAAAGAAACTTGAAACTTGAGAAACTTGACCATACTGCATGTACACCCTGAAGATACTGCATGCTACCAACATCCGCAAACACTGCAAACATCTAAAGTCACCACAGTTTAGCAGCAAGCTGTATAATTTAGAGTACTTACAGTAGTACTTAGGCGTTCTTCCCTGCTGAGCAGAGATGGTGTAGTAGTGGTTAACACCTCCCCCTCTTGGACCCTTCCCTAACCACGTGAACCTTCTCTCCTGTGTCTCCCTTACTCCATATCCCTCTCAACCGTCCTATAGGGAGGTGTAGTCTGACGTCACTGGTTGTTCCACCCGTATAGGGATTTATCGCTATTGTAACAATTCTGCCCCAGGGAAATTGAAAAGCTTTCCATTTTTGCATCAAATGAGTTCCCTTCTATCACTAACATTATTTTTTTAAGCATTTTTGGTTGAAATAAAATTTGGCGATTTTTTTTTTATGATTAATTGCGAATATTTTCATGTTGAGCTATAGATTGTGGATGAATAAGCACAGAAAGGTACACCATGCAAATGTTAATGCTTTATTTGTTTTAAACAAGACGATTTAGAAATGGGCAATGGGGAAATACATTGCGTTGGACAGAGGGTGGAAACGGCAATGACGTAACCACTACACCTCCCTATGGTCAAAACAATGGGAAACTGTAAGAGGAGAGGAATGCCTTTCGGCATGGAGTTTTAAAATGTTCCATGAATCAGCCTGTTGCTCCTTTTGTAGAGGCAGAAAAAAATAAATCGTGTTCAGAAAACACCCAAGGCCTTGGAGTGCACCAGTCCTGGCACTGCAGACCTGCCTTCTGTGGAAACAGAATAGCAGACGCCTGTTACCGCATAGTTCGGTGACACAGTCCGTCACGTTCCATTAGAGGAAGTGAGAGCGTATCAAAGCTTCTGTGAGGAGAGCTCAAGAAATGGATTTAATAAAGGGCACTTTGAGGCCAAAGAGCTTGGTACTCAAGACACTGCCTCCCTATGTAACTGGCTTTTTATTTCTATTTATTTATGTAAAATAAAGTCTTGGTTTAAATACGTGGCTAAGTTTAGAATAGAATAGGAAGTGAGGGAAGGGTAAGGAGGATAGATTAAACTAAAGTGACACTCAAGAGAGATGCAACACCCTCACTACAGCACATGTTGTTAAGATAAGATTAGATGTTCCTTTGTTGATCCCTTGGGAAACTTCGGGTGTCATAGCAGCATGGGGGAGGGGGAGGTGGGGTGTACAGGTGTGGGCAGGGCAATAGTAGAAAGACAGTTATACAGTATATAAACAATATAATTAACTCTTAAATTAAAAACATGAGAACAAAAAAACAGTGTAAACAAAGGTGCAGATGAGGGTCTGTATGCCCTTATCGGTTATATTATACATTACAATAAATATAGGCAATAGATCATTTGAATCTGAATATATACTATGAGTAAACAGTATACACAAGGTGCAGTATACACAAGGTACCCTAACTGGCATGATATACGTCACACGCGTATTAGTTTATTCGTTTATCATACATTTAATAGTTCTCCGGCTGCTGGCAGCAGTTGACATGTCCTCCTGCCCTCCAGTAAGACTGGGGAGACTCATTATAATATCGTATTGTCCTGCTGGGGCTCCCTGGTCCATAGAATATCATCTCAGAATTAGGGCTGGGCGATATGGCCTAAAAATAAAATCTCAGATTTTTTCACACCACATCCGAAAATATATATATATATATAAAAGGTTATTACTCTTGATCAAACAAAGATGAATGTCCCTATTGGGATTAATAGTGCAATAACTTGCTTTTTCACCAAACTTCACTTAAAACAAAATGTGCCTCTTGATCATCAAATAAGAATGAATTTCCATATTGGGATTAATAAAGTGCAAATCTAACTTTCACCAAACATCACTTTTTGTAAAATAAAAGGTGACTCTTAAAGAAAAATTATAATAATAATAATAATAATAATTAAGTGAAAATTGATTTTCATTTTTAAACATCGTCCTAAATCATGAATTTGAATTAATTGATCAAATCTATTAATCGCCCAGCCCTACTCAGAATATACTGTATAGTGTAACGACCATGGATGCTAGACTCTATGGGTCGGACCCTTTAGTTGACTGGTTAGTTCTGCCCCCTGTGGTCTGGACCGACGCGGGGGCGATTCCCGGCTGCCCCCTGAATTCACTACATTGGCGTCAGAAGTGGATGGTGGACCGTGAGGCCATCGGAAGCGTGCACGTCCAGAGTCGCAGGGGAGCTGATAGGCTGAAGTGTGGGGACACACTTCCAAAAGGAGGGGGGTAGTGTTAGTGTAACGACCAAGTTTCAAGTTCAAGTTTCTTTATTAGTTGTCGTACAGAATACTTTTATATAAAATGCTTCTTTCTGTTTTGCTCCAGAGAATGTGCTAGATAAAAATAGATAAGTATAAAATAAGTATAGTAAGTAGGGCTGGGCGATATGACCAAAAACGTTATCGCGATAAAATTATAAAATTATTTTCATATAATTCGATATCGATAATTATCGTCGATATAATGTCTGTCAAGTTTAATTAACTTCTTATGCTGCTGCGAATGTCTCAAGTCGAGTTGATGTCGTCATCAGTCCGCGCACGTTAGCAGTTAGCCGACAAGCGGAGTATCTCATGACAATAAATATGACACTAAAATACTCTCTTCCGCCACAATATATTGAAACGAACTGTATACCCCACACTACTATAAACGTGGCCTCAGAATTCAAAACACACACATACTCTGCACGTAAATATATAAAACATCGCTGTGCAAGCTAATTAGCCTAGCAAGCCTTGTTGTTGATAAGCGGTGTATTCCATGACAATGTGCTAAAATATGACACTAAAATACTCTCTTCCGCCACAATATATTGAAACGACGTCCACTGTATACCCCCACTACTATAAACGTGGCCTCAGAATTCACGCCACACACATACTCGGCACGTAAATATATAAAACATCGCTGTGCAAGCTAATTAGCCTAGCAAGCCTTGTTGTTGAGTGAGTCCTACCTCCTTCCGGGGTAACGTTGGTTGTTGGTTAGTGAGTGTGCTGAGCCGAGGCTGAACGGAGCCAAGCTTGGAAAATCGATATATCGAAACTTTGCGACCACGTTTCATGTTTATTTCGAGGAAATAATTTATCGCGATAGTTATCGTTATCGTTTTATCGCCCAGCCCTAATAGTAAGTATAGAATAGAAGTCAAGTACGTAGACAAAAGTGTTCAATATATACATATATACAATGTACAATGCAGAGTAGAAAAGTAACTGAGTTACAATACAATATACTATATACTATACAGTACAATGCAGAAATGGGATGAGGTACAATTTAGGTACAATTTACAGTAAGGTGTAATGAGGTATGGGTTGTAGTGCAAATTCTTTACCAATAAATATAAAGTGTGTTTAGGTGTTCTAAAGTGGGTAAAGTGGGTGCTGCAGTGAGTTGTTTGTTTAAAGTGTGTGTAAATGTGTGTGCTGTGAGTGCATTTGATGGTTGTTACATAGTGTTATTGTCATTTAGCATTCTGATGGCCTGAGGATAGATGGCCATGGATGCCTAGACTCACTAGCCCTTAGCTAACGTGTCGGACCCTTTAGTTGACTGGTTAGCGCTGTCGGCTGTGGTCTGATTCCCGGTTCCCGTCACTCCATGCTGTATCTAATAAAGCAGAAAAGGCCATAAAAACATATTTAGATAATTTTTCTAATATTGTGGGGTCACAGCAGACCCCAATCTCTGACCCATGATGTGACGTTTTCCTCCGTGTTGGTTGTGTGTAGAACATGAAGGAGGAGTTGGAACAGAAGAGCGACGTCTTGTCCACCATGGAGGCGGAGCTGGGAAGGACAAGCCAATGGAACGCGGTGGGCGGGTCTTTCCACAGGTGTGACACCATCCTGGCCCAGTACGGCGAGCAAGTCAACCAGCTGGGAGACCGCTGGAGACGCATCCAGAGCCAGATTGACACCAGGTACGCCTCAACATGCACACTTTATACAACTATTGTATATAATTTACTGCTCACTTATATACTTCCTCATACTGTGTGGAAGTATGGGGGTCGACATTTAAAAATACTGTAAATCCAGTAGTCTTACTGCAAAAGCGGGCCATTTTGAGCATTAATAAGGCTTAAAAAAAACTATGGAAGGGATTAAAAGGAGATGTATTTCTATTGTTGGGGTTAATTTGTGGAACAATGCTGATATACATTTAAGTTTAAGTCATTTGCTTTTTTTTATGGTTTAAGGGTTACAAATGTGAATACTTAATTTGAATATAGGACAGGCATATAAACATTATTCTTCAGCCTGTACCTTTTCAGTCACTGCCAAAATCCAAGACCGATGATTGTGAATATTGTATTGTGTGTTTTGACTGAATTAAAAACGACTACTACTACTACTACTACTACTACATATAAAGACAAATACACACAGATTTCAATGTCCCAGACATGTGTTTATTGAGCTTAAAAATTATTGATAGACTTGATAAAGAATTACATCATCAACGCATGTCGATTTATAATTTTTTTTGTTGGAAAGTATTCTGAAAAGTACAGTACCGGTATGTATAAGAAAACTACTTTTGCTTATACATTATATTCCAAATAAATGAAGTCCTGTCAATAGACTCCATAATGCATCCCCAAAGTCAAGTGACAGTCTAGCTTAGCCATAATGTTGTTGACGGAAGACTCAACTGTTGCCTGTGTTGTTGAGTTGAGTTAAATAAATGGAGAGACCCTCCAGATCCGTTTCAGTCTTTGCTTTTGTATAAGTGAACATTTGAGAAGAAAGAGACTCCTGTTGCCTTTCTGCTAGCTGTCCAGTTCAGCACCACGGACAGCTCCCTGAGTCTGTATCAGCATACAGCAGAGCTGTCTGTGGTGCTGAACTGGACAGTGACCAAAGGGGCAACTCAAGAGTCTTATTTCTCTCTCATTCACTCATACAAAAACAAATGGAAATGGATATATATCTTCAGAGGGTCTCCGTTCGACTCAACAACACAGGCAACAGTCTGAGTCTTCCATCAAAAACATTACCGGCCAGTTTGACCAACTCTGGAATTAATTATCGGGTAACTAAACCGGTTGGTCGGGCTGGGCCAAATCAGGTTCGGGCAGATAATCAAAGCTCTACAATACCACACTGTCTTTATACCTGTATCACTGTACATATTGGTATTACAATGCTGTACATAGTACATCTGATTAGCACTACACCCAGTAGTACTCATTTATATATTTTATACCCAGCTTAATCACCTGTACATTGTATATTACTAGGGGTGTAAATATTTGACCCCACAACGATTCGACTCGATTACGATTCTTCAGGCAACGATTCAATGCATCATGAAATCTCTTCATTTGACCACGATTCGATTCAATGCGATGCGATTAATTTAATTCGATTATCATTAACATTTTCAAATCGATGCAGTTGAATCGTCACCTTAGGATCGATGCATTGCGATGCATTGATGCATTGTTACACCCCTATATATTACTATTGCACTTTGCTGTTACATTTGCATTTATTCGTGCTGTATAATCACAATACATTTGAATTTAATCTAATCTAATCTAAAATTCCCCCCTCACTCAGACTGAAGGATCTGGAGTTGTATCTGTCCCAGCTGCAGCACTACAAGAGAACCAGCACCTCCCTCCACGACTGGATCGGAGCCACGCGGAAGAGGCAGGACGTCCTGCAGGCCACCAAGATAGTGGATCTCCAGACCCTGCACGACCACATGAGCAGTCAGAAGGTCCGTCTCCTCAGCTGTCCGTCAGAATCAAGTCAACTTTATTTATACAGCGCTTTGATGTGTAATTGTGTGTGTGTGTGTGTGTGTGTGTGTGTGTGCGCGTGTGTGTGTGTGTGTGTGTGTGTGTGTGTGTGTGTGTGTGTGTGTGTGTGTGTGTGTGTGTGTGTGTGTGTGTGTGTGAGTGAATGTGTGAGTGAATGGGTGAATGTGAGGCATAGGTCATGCAAGAGTGATATCGGTAAAATAGCTACGTATATATATTTAGCATTAGCACATTTACCATTTAGTAGGGCTGAGCCCAAACGTTCGAACCTTCGTTCGTTAAAACGATTTTTTTTTTCTTTCATTCTATTCATTCTGTTTAAACCAATGGGGTTTTTCTTCACAGTTGCAGATAAAGATTAGGCTACACTAATATTATAGTATTAAAAACTGATGAGTTATATTCCTTAACTCATTCTGCGTCATCGCTTAATGCGCCAGAGGGCGCTAGTACGCCATCACTTTAATCAATGGGGGGACTGCGAGATTTGCGAGTGCTTAAAGTATATCTTATATTATAGCTATGGGTCTAATACACCTGTCGATTGCCAGTGAGTTGCTTCCAGTCAACATGTACAAAACGGATTGTTTTTTCATCCGTACATTTCCGTTTTATACCGTTTTGAATATGAATATAGTTTTGGTGATTCTTAGTAATCCCAGGAAAAGACGCGATAATAGCCCTTTAGTGGAATACACTAAACACGTTGTCATTTTTCGCCTGATTATCTAATCATCCTGAAATCAACGCTAGATTATCGTTATTATCCTTCCTCATGCAAGAATGAAAAGGGCCCTGGAGTGCGGCGCTCCCCCGCCACCTCCTCCCACTCAACGGCACACAGCCACACACACACACACACACACACAGACAGCCGCGATCGGGGTAGAAAGAAATATCAGATCAACGCAAGATTTTATATATAGCGTCCTTACCTGGTATCTGATGTAATGCAATAGAAATAATCCAATTATCTGATCGCCATTCCAAATACTGCTCGTGGAGGTCTGTCCCACATTACCGAGCGTTACACATGAACGGGCGGGCAGGGTTAGTGTACCATGCCATCGTTGTAAAGGCCTGCCTCGTCTGAGTATTTAAACCCTGCCTGCACGGCTCAGATCGGCCCTGAAAAGAAACTACACCATTTCTAATAGAGTGCAATACCTGCTGGAAGGCGTAGGCGGCGGTATTTGCCCTTTTGCGAGCTCAGACCCATTCCCAATGATAACATCAGGCTGGATGGATGAAAATGAATGGATATAGCTAATAAAAGAAATAACGATTAAAACCCGACTATACTCGTGATTGGCACTGAACGGTTGGCTAGTTAACCTGACTGGCGTTGAATGAGTTAAAGAAAGTTGATTTAATTGATTTAGTTGGGCTGGGGCTTCTCCCTGGGCTGGGTCTGGGGCTGGAAAGTTGATTAAAAAATAAATAAATAAAAATACTCATTTAATCAGATCAATCACTTTATTCAAATTGAGGATTTAGTTTGAGGATATTTAAAAAAATAAAATAGTTTATAAAAAATAAAAAAAATAAATTAAAAACGAAGGTTCGAACGTCCATTCGAAAAACCCTGACGAAGTTCGAATCCCAAAAACAGCCTTTTCACAGCAGCCATTTTGGCTAGTCATAGATGAGTAAACAAAAGGGTAACCATAGATATGGAATAATGAACCATATATATAGAATATTCAACATTCTATACTCATCCCGGCTGCGTGTCAAAGTGTCCTTGAGCAAGACACTTATTAACCTCCTAATTGCTCCCGATGAGCAGGTTGGCACCTTGCATGGTCGCCTCCAGCGCTTTGGATAAACTGCTCACCCTTCTGAGCACCAATAAAGCACTAGCTACACTTGCTCACTTAATGGAACACACAAACATTATGGAACGGACCAGTAGCCTAGCTTAAAACAGCTAGGCTAGCTGGTCTGTATCCACTTCCATTCATTTGTGTTAGGCTAGCTTGCAGCCGGATAGCTTTCAGAGAGGAAATTGGTATCTATCTCCTTGTTTGACTCTGGAGAAGACGGTAAGCACATTTCCCTGATAATGCTGGAATGTTGCTTTAACAACTACGATGTCCTTAATTGTGTTTTCAGGCACTCAATTCTGAGATCAAGGGGAAGAGGGAGACAGTAGAGAGTGTGCTGAGGGACACTGAAACTTGTGTGAACTCTATCACGGTAAGCACATCTAAACACATAAAGTCTATCAAGGTAAGCACATCTAAACACATAAAGTCTATCAAGGTAAGCACATCTAAACACATAAAGTCTATCAAGGTAAGCACATCTAAACACATAAAGTCTATCAAGGTAAGCACATCTAAACACATAAAGTCTATCAAGGTAAGCACATCTAAACACATAAAGTCTATCAAGGTAAGCACGTCTAAACACATAAAGTCTATCAAGGTAAGCACATCTAAACACATGAACTCTATCAAGGTAAGCACGTCTAAACACACAAACTATCAAGGTAAGCACATCTAAACACATGAACTCTATCAAGGTAAGCACGTCTAAACACACAAACTATCAAGGTAAGCACGTCTAAACACACAAACTCTATCAAGATAAGCACATCTAAACACATGGATTAGCACTTGCTTCCAAATTGTGTCTGTGACAAAAATATATTTTCAAGACATTTTGCCAATTTCGGTTCAAAAAGTTATTTCTATTTTAGAAACTACTTTGGCAGCAAATAAATTAAACAATCTACTGAAGTTCTGAATCCAGGACGCATTGTGT
This sequence comes from Notolepis coatsorum, assembly GCF_963971535.1. Taxonomy (NCBI): domain Eukaryota; kingdom Metazoa; phylum Chordata; class Actinopteri; order Aulopiformes; family Paralepididae; genus Notolepis; species Notolepis coatsorum. Next base: position 161,760,458 of record NC_140166.1, read on the forward strand.
GGCCAGTTCAGAAAGAACGTTTCATGATCTGCGTGACATATAATTTCAAACTCAAAACCCTGCCTTTCACTCCATGCAGCAGCTTCTTCTTCTCTTGTTTTTGCTAGCTTGGTCATGATCTTTTTTTTTCTTTTTTTTCCAGGACTATGAATCAGACTTGTCCTCATACACCTCTGGTTTAGAGACTCTCCTACACATCCCCATCAAGAGGACCATGCTGAAGTCTCCTTCTACGGATCTCACTCAGGAGGTAACGTCAACAGCGCCCCCGTTGCCCATATTCACACGGAGGCCATTTTTCTCTTATGTCTTAACACTTTCAATGCCAACGACGAGATATGTAGTTTGTTCATGCCGACAGTTCATTGCCAACGACGAGAGATCTCGCTTTTTTTTTTATTAGCGATTTGAATTCATATTTCATCAATCTAGTCTCACGTTAGTGCTGCAAACTCTCTCTGAGTTCCATTGGGAAAATACCGCCCCCTATCGTCTCCCTGTGGTACTGCACCCCTTTGGAATGGATTGAATGAAAAACATGGGGGGGGGATCCAGCTTCCTCATTTTACTTCTCTGAATTCTGTGTATTCCAGAATATTTCAGTAAAGGGCGATTATCACAGAATCTTTATATTTTCCTGAAACAAAAACAAGCGTTTTTCAAAATGGTATAAAACGGAAATGAACCGATTAAAAAACAATCCGTTTCGACAATGTTGACTGCAAACAAGTCATTGATAAGCGACGGCCAGATTAGACACATAATTTAAGACATAGTTTATGCGTTTGCAAATATGAGAGCTCTATCATTGAAGTGGGTGGTGGCAAGGAAGCACTAAATCGTGCACCGAGCTCCGGCATTGAAAGTGTTAAGGTTTGAGATACAGGTCAATTGAGATACAGAGATACAGAGTTTCTCACCATCATGCAATCATGTATCTGCAAACTCTGTATCTCTGTATCTCAATTGACCTGTATCTCAAACCTTGCCCTCTTTCTTGATCCTCCAATCAACTGTTGCTTTCCTCGGACAAACCTTGTTTGAAGCAACGGTTGTGATTGGAGGATCAAGGATAGAAGGTGGAGCTTGAGATAGGTCTTCAAACCAATTTTTGTGATTTAAGACTGTAATCCAGTTACATGTAATCAGTTACTACCCGGCCCTGCTCATGCTGAACTTGCCTTGTCTCTGTCCTAGGCTACTCTGCTGCAGACCCGTTACAGAGAGTTGCTGGCCCTCTCAGGTGACCACCACAAATACCTGGGGGAAATGCTCAAAAACATGGAGGAGCTAAAGGTATTAGCATACTAATGTCACAGCACTTTAAAAGCACTCGCGTTTCTATTATGCAAGATTCTAATCTAAGATCTCTACCTGCAGATCCGTAACACCAGGATCGACTTGCTGGAGGACGAGCTGCGCCTGCTGAAGGAGGACATCCAGGACCGCAACTCCAAGAACCGCTCGCTGGAGGATGCCATCACCCGCTACCAGGCGGAGCTGACCCAGTCCCAGGACCATCTGCTGTCGGTGCAGGAAGTGAAGAGGGACACAGCCCTGGAGTGCAGTGCCACCAAGGAGAGCCTGGACTCCACCCACACCCAGCTGGCAGGCCTCAATGACCAGCTGGGACGCCTCAACCACCTGATTGAGGAGGAGAAGAGAAAGAGCAGGCTCGCGGAGGAGCGCTACGGGGAGCAGCAGGGCGAGTACGACGCGATGCTGATGAGGAGGCAGACGGAGCTGCAGGAGGTAAACCGGGCCAAGATAGAGGTGGAGAAGAGCATGGTGAACAAGGACCGCGAGGCGGAGAGGCTGCGCAGGCAGCTGGCTGAGGAGGCGGCGAGGATCAGGGAGATGGAGCTGGAGATGTCAAAGGTAAGGAGTCAATGCAGTGCAGAGATCAATAACATAAAGGTCAGCTACGAGTCCCAGATCCACGTCGGTCGCACGGATGTCCAGCGTCTCGCGGCCCAGAGGGAGGATCTGGCCGTGGAGCTTCAGCAGCAGTGTGAGAGGATAGAGGCGGACAGGAGAAATCTGGAGGACGAGCTGAGGAGGGTCCGTCTGTCTCTCAGCCAGACCGAGGAACTCCGAAGAAGGACAGAGGAGGAAGGTCACGGTCTGCGCTCTGTTATCACAGAGGACGGGCGCAGGAGGAGAGAGCTGGAGGACCAGGTAGAAAGCCTGGCCAGGACGAGAAGGGAGGAGAGCAGCCTGTACAAGGAGGAACTGGATGAAGTCATCAAAAGCCTAGTGGAGAAGACTGAACAGCTGGAATACATCACACGCAGCCTGGAGGAGGAAACCTGTAGGAGAAAAACCATGGAGGAAGGGCAGGCTGTGTTGGCCCAGGAACAGACCCTGGCCCAGGTACAGGCCGAGCTGACCGCCTCCTCCATGAGTGAGAGTGAAGAGGAGCTGGGGAGATTCCGCTTGGAGCTGGAAAAGGAGAGAAGTGAGAGAAGTAGGGTTGAGCAATACATGAGCAGCTTACAGGGACGTATCAAGGACCTGCAGACGGTCAGAGACGAGCTGGAGAGGCAGGTGGGCATGCTGATGAAGACCAACCAGGAGGAGGTGACCAGGAGGACTAGGGTGGAGACACAGATGGAGGAGACCACCATGACTATGAGGGAGTATACCAGCATTATCACCACTCTACGCCACAGTCAAGAGCAGGCCAACGTGTCGGGAAAGAGAGGTGGAGAGGAGCAGCAGAGACTGCAGGGGGAGCTGGAGAAAAGCCTGAAGGAGAACAAGGCCTCAAAAGACCGTCTGATCCAACTGAGCTCCGAGCTGAAGGCCCTCCAGCAGCAACTGCTCAAGGAGCGGGCACATGTGAAAGAGGCGAACAGCCGCAATGAGAGCCTCTACATAACCATAGAGGAGAAGAGCAGAGTGCTGAATGAGAACGCTGTCGAGCTTCAGAGGCTGAAGGAGCTGACGGAAACCCTCACTAAAGAGAGGTTGAGGCTGGAGGAGGAGCTAAGGGGAGTGCGGCGTGAGAGAGAGGAGCTCATGAGAGCTAAACAGGGGACTGACGATGAGCTCGCTTCCCATATTACTGCCCTGGACCTCCAGCTACAAAGCAGCAGCCGCAACAGTCTGGACCACGAGAGCCTGGTCTCAGAGCTCTCCTCGGAGAGGGAGAAACTCAAACTGGAGATAGAGCAAATGCAAAAACAGGTCATCGAGGTACATTGGAACTTCAACCGCCTCATCTCGGATGGCTTTTGGTCTTTCCAAATCAGAGTCATAATTAGAACAATCAAGTAGCTTTAGCTGGCTGTGGACAAATCTTTCCGTTGCATGCTTGGAGACCTGTAGACACCCTCTAAATGACTTCTTGTGGCTCTGATTTGAACACACATACCTGTAGGTCTCTGTATGTGTGTAAATACATTTGCATGCACAAGTGTACTCTACTTCCCTTTGCCTGCCACCCGACCCGTCTCCGTTATAATAGTTCACCAATCGGCATGCTTTGTTTTGTCTGAATGATCAATAATTTCAATGTCATCATTGCCCCTCGTCCTCTGGTCTAAATATACATTTCTCATTGTTTAATTGTGTTTCCTTTGTGTTGTCTGAATGCCTTTAAAGTATAATTCCTGTATTTCTGGACGTGATATTCAGATGCTTCTTTGACCTGAGATTAGTCTTAAGAACCAAGTGAAATTGGAATGCTCGGTTTAGTCCTCTGTTAATTGCCACACAAACATCAGCGAAATCTTGCCACCACAGATGCTTAATCAATTAATAATAATAATTAATAATTAATAATTAATTAATAGGTGCCAGTGTGGCATGTCTATTCCAAACATTTTCAAAGGACAACATCTGTGTAACAGACCTTGGCCTGGTATTTTCCTCGACCTTTGTCCAACTTTAAATAGTGTTGCTGATTTAAACTGATTCATGACGATTTGACTACAAATTATGAAAAGTGTCGTATTGGTCACTGTGACTCCCATTCACTTCACTAACTTTTGCACTCCAGTACCTTTTTCTTTCAATTCTCAGGATAAAGAAACATCTCAGTGTCACATTAAAAAAGCGGAATCATACTTTAATCTACAATCTGCAATTCATACAACTGTTTAGATTTGATTATTTACATTTTTATTCTTATTAGACATTAAGAAAATTATTCATAGTTTTTATAAGACATTCCACAAATAATTGGTCCTTGCATCCAAAGTCCCACTGATTATATTGTTCCAACTCCTGAGATGATCTGTCTACTATTTGGTTGAATTGCACATTGTAGACTGGATCTGTGATTCTGAATAGTACAGTCTATAGTTTGTCTGTGTAATTTCTGTGGTTTTAATTATGAAGTATCCTAATTTAGATATAGTGTGTCTGTAGATGTATCTAGGGTTGGGGAGGTTGCAATCAAAGTCTAAGTTACATAGGGATTTCTTGCTTAAAATCGTAATAGCAAGTAAAGTCAGGAAGGCTAGTTAAACTGTCATTTAACTACTTTCAGTTGCATTTGTATTTATAGGCTGTAATTTGATTGATTATTAACATTACCGTTATTACATTTTTAAAATTATGTTTGCAGCCATGATCTCAAAATCAAATAGCATTTTCTATCTATCTGACTCAAGAAATCAGATGTTTTCAAAAATATCTGTAATCAGATCTTTTTGTAATGGTAATAGATTACATTTAACATCTTTTGTAAACCCTCTATGATCTGATTATAATGTGCTCAATTACCCCCCAGCCCTGTATATCTAACTGTGTTGTTTTAATGTATTTTGTGATGTGATTTGAATTTCGCCATTTGAGCCATTGTCTTGTAATAGTGTCACTTGTTACATGTTTGTATACAGTAATGTTGCATACAGATAATCTGATGATAATTTAATATTCTTGCGCTAATATATATTTTTTTCTTTCCCAACCCCCCAATCTCTTTTCCGTGCCCTCTTTGTTTTGTTCTATTCCTCTCCTCTTCCTGTGTTTCTCTGCAGACAACATCCCTGATCCAGTCCACTCAGTCCAAGTACGGTGACATGGTGCAGGAGAGAGACACTCTCACACTGAAGCTGAAGATGTCAGACCAGGATAAGGACCGTTTCCAGAATCTAGAAGAGGAACTCCGCCGCCTTAAACTCTCCCTGGAATCTGAGCACCGGCACAAACAGCATCTGCAAGAGGAGAATGAGAAAGTGAAAAAGGATTACGTTTATTGGAAGGACCGGTATGAGAGCAAAGAGGGGCAAGTCAGGCAGTATGACTCGGATAAGGAGCACCTGGAGCGTGAGAGGAACTCCATGAAGGATGAGATAGAGAGGCTGATGAGGGATCTTAAAGGCGTGGAGAAGACGTACAAGAGCAGGATGTCAGTCCTTCAGAGTGAGCTGACAGAGGTGACTTCAACCAGAAGAACCACGGAAAGTGGGCTGCAGACCTTTAGGGAGCACCGCAGCCTGGACCCGTGCACTCTAATCTTCGATGGTGTTCGCAAGCCAGTCACTGCACCAAAGTTGCTTGCTTGTAGTGTCCTGGATGAGACTACATTTAACCAACTGAGGCAAGGACAGAAGACTGTAACAGAAGTGTCTGTGGATAAAAAGGTCAGTCTGAAAGGGACTGGGCCCATAGCTGGGGTAATACTTAATAACCAGATGAAAACCAAAAAGACCCTGACAGAGGCAAAGAAAGAGGATCTCTTGCCCCCAGATAGCGCTGACCTGCTGCTGGATGCTCAGGCTGCGACAGGCCACATTATCGATCCAATAAACAATCAGAAACTGACAGTGGAGGAGGCGTGTGACCAAGGTGTGGTAGATGAGGATGACAAGCAGCGGCTGCTGGCAGCAGAGGCAGCTGCTGTGGGATACCGTGACCCTGTCACAGGAAAACCTTTGTCAGCATTTCAGGCCATGAAGAAGGGGTTGATTGACAAGAACACAGCAGTACGTCTGCTTCAAGCCCAGGAGTCTGTGGGAGGCATCCTAGATCCAATCCTCAGTGTGTTCCTTTCCAAAGACACAGCGATGGAGCGTGATCTCATTGATGAAGACATGTGTCACACTCTGAATCAGAGGCCAGAGTGCTACCTGGACCCAGAGACTGAGCTGGGTGCCAGCTATGTGTCGCTGAAGAAAAGGTGCAAGATAGAGCCTCAAACAAACCTTCTGCTACTCCCTGTCAGTGAGAAACAAGACCCATCTAAACTGGTCTTTGATGGAGTCCGCAAGTCAGTCACAGCAAAACATTTGCTTGATTGTGGTGTCCTGGATAAGCCCACCTTTAACCAACTAGTGAAGGGGCAGAAGACCATTCCAGAGGTGTCAGATGACAAAAAGGTCAGTTTGAAAGGGACTGGGCCCATAGCTGGAGTGATAATTGGAGCCAGAGGCAAGAAGACCCTGACAGAGGCCAAGAACGAGAATCTCTTGGCCCCAGATACTGCTGACTTACTACTAGATGCTCAGGCTGCCACAGGCCACATCATCGACCCCATAAACAATCAGAAATTGACAGTAGATGAAGCGCTTGCCAAAGGAGTTGTTGATAAGGGGGATAGAGACAGGTTGTTAGCAGCAGAAGCTTCGGCCATTGGGTATAAAGACCCCTGCAGCGCAAAACCCCTTTCAACGTATCAGGCTATGAGGAAGGGATCGATTGACAAAGATACAGCACTACGTCATCTCCAGGCTCAGGAGGCTGTGGGTGGCATCCTGGACCCCATCCTCAGTGTATTCCTGCCCAAAGACATAGCTATAGAGCGCAACCTTCTAGATGAAGAACTCTCTAGGGCACTAAATCAGAACCCTCAGTGCTACTTGGACCCAGACACAGAAGAAGACACCAGCTATGAGTCTTTGAAGAAAAGATGCAAAATAGAGCCTCATACTGGCCTGCTTATTCTGCCTATCATTAAGAGTCTAGACCCTTCCAAACTGATCTTTGATGGAGTCCGCAAGCCAGTCACAGCTCAGCAATTGCTTGATTGTGGTGTCCTGGACAAGCCTACCTTTAACCAGCTGGTGAAGGGGAAGAAGACGATTCCAGAGGTGTCAGAGGAGAAGAAGGTCAGTTTGAAAGGGACTGGGCCCATAGCTGGAGTGATTGCTGGACCACAAGGCAAAAAGTCCCTGAAAGACGCCAAGAAAGAGAATCTCTTGCCCCCAGATAGTGCTGACTTATTACTGGATGCTCAGGCCGCCACAGGCCACATTATCGACCCAATAAACAATAAAAAACTGACAGTAGATGAAGCTTGTGCAAAAGAAATGGTCGATAAGGGGGACAGAGATAGATTGTTAGCAGCAGAAGCTGCTGCCATTGGCTACAAAGACCCCAGCAGCACCAAGCTCCTCTCAACATATGAGGCCATGCAGAAGGGATTGATTGACAAAAATACAGCACTGCGTCATCTCCAGGCCCAGGAGGCTGTGGGTGGCATCCTGGACCCCATCCTCAGTGTCTTCCTGCCCAGAGACACAGCTATAAAGCGCAACCTTCTAGATAAGGATCTCTCAGATGCTTTAAACCAGAACCCTCAGTGCTACGTGGACCCAGACACAGATGAAGGTGACATCTATGAGTCTTTGAAGAAGAAATGCAAGACAGAGTCTGATACTGGCCTGCATATGCTGCCCATCCCTAAAAGGCTAGATCCTTCCAAACTGGTATTTGATGGTGTCCGTAAACCAGTCACAGCTCAGCAATTGCTTGATTGTGGTGTCGTGGACAAGCCCACCTTTAACCAGCTAGTGAAGGGGAATAAGACAATTCCAGAGGTGTCAGAGGAGAAGAAGGTCAGTTTGAAAGGGACTGGGCCCATAGCTGGAGTGATTGCTGGACCACAAGGCAGAAAGTCCCTGAAAGACGCCAAGAAAGAGAATCTCTTGCCCCCAGATAGTGCTGACTTATTACTGGATGCTCAGGCCGCCACAGGCCACATTATCGACCCAATAAACAATAAAAAACTGACAGTAGATGAAGCTTGTGCAAAAGAAGTGGTCGATAAGGCAGACAGAGATAGATTATTAACAGCGGAAGCTGCTGCCATTGGCTACAAAGACCCCACCAGTGCAAAGCCCCTCTCAGTGTTTGAGGCCATGAAGAAAGGATTGATTGATAAAAATACAGCACTGCGTCATCTCCAGGCCCAGGAGGCTGTGGGTGGCATCCTGGACCCCATCCTTAGTGTCTTCCTGCCCAGAGACACAGCTATAAAGCGCAACCTTCTGGATAAGGATCTCTCAGATGCTTTAAACCAGAACCCTCAGTGCTACGTGGACCCAGACACAGATGAAGGTGACATCTATGAGTCTTTGAAGAAGAAATGCAAGACAGAGTCTGATACTGGCCTGCATATGCTGCCCATCCCTAAAAGGCTAGATCCTTCCAAACTGGTATTTGATGGTGTCCGTAAACCAGTCACAGCTCAGCAATTGCTTGATTGTGGTGTCCTGGACAAGCCCACCTTTAACCAGCTAGTGAAGGGGAATAAGACAATTCCAGAGGTGTCAGAGGAGAAGAAGGTCAGTTTGAAAGGGACTGGGCCCATAGCTGGAGTGATTGCTGGACCACAAGGCAGAAAGTCCCTGAAAGACGCCAAGAAAGAGAATCTCTTGCCCCCAGATAGTGCTGACTTATTGCTGGATGCTCAGGCCGCCACAGGCCACATTATCGACCCAATAAACAATAAAAAACTGACAGTAGATGAAGCTTGTGCAAAAGAAGTGGTCGATAAGGCAGACAGAGATAGATTATTAGCAGCGGAAGCTGCTGCCATTGGCTACAAAGACCCCAGCAGTGCAAAGCCCCTCTCAGTGTTTGAGGCCATGAAGAAAGGATTGATTGACAAAAATACAGCACTGCGTCATCTCCAGGCCCAGGAGGCTGTGGGTGGCATCCTGGACCCCATCCTCAGTGTCTTTCTGCCCAGAGACACAGCTATAAAGCGCAATCTTTTAGATAAGGATCTCTCAGATGCTTTAAACCAGAACCCTCAGTGCTACGTGGACCCAGACACAGATGAAGGTGACATCTATGAGTCTTTGAAGAAGAAATGCAAGACAGAGTCTGATACTGGCCTGCATATGCTGCCCATCCCTAAAAGGCTAGATCCTTCCAAACTGGTATTTGATGGTGTCCGTAAACCAGTCACAGCTCAGCAATTGCTTGATTGTGGTGTCCTGGACAAGCCCACCTTTAACCAGCTAGTGAAGGGGAATAAGACAATTCCAGAGGTGTCAGAGGAGAAGAAGGTCAGTTTGAAAGGGACTGGGCCCATAGCTGGAGTGATTGCTGGACCACAAGGCAGAAAGTCCCTGAAAGACGCCAAGAAAGAGAATCTCTTGCCCCCAGATAGTGCTGACTTATTGCTGGATGCTCAGGCCGCCACAGGCCACATTATCGACCCAATAAACAATAAAAAACTGACAGTAGATGAAGCTTGTGCAAAAGAAGTGGTCGATAAGGCAGACAGAGATAGATTATTAGCAGCGGAAGCTGCTGCCATTGGCTACAAAGACCCCAGCAGTGCAAAGCCCCTCTCAGTGTTTGAGGCCATGAAGAAAGGATTGATTGACAAAAATACAGCACTGCGTCATCTCCAGGCCCAGGAGGCTGTGGGTGGCATCCTGGACCCCATCCTCAGTGTCTTCCTGCCCAGAGACACAGCTATAAAGCGCAATCTTTTAGATAAGGATCTCTCAGATGCTTTAAACCAGAACCCTCAGTGCTACGTGGACCCAGACACAGATGAAGGTGACATCTATGAGTCTTTGAAGAAGAAATGCAAGACAGAGTCTGATACTGGCCTGCATATGCTGCCCATCCCTGAAAGGTTAGATCCTTCCAAACTGGTCTTTGATGGTGTCCGTAAACCAGTCACAGCTCAGCAATTGCTTGATTGTGGTGTCCTGGACAAGCCCACCTTTAACAAGCTAGTGAAGAAGCAGAAGACTATTCCAGAGGTGTCAGAGGAGAAAAAGGTCAGTTTGAAAGGGACTGGGCCCATAGCTGGAGTGATAGCTGGACCACAACGCAAAAAGTCCTTGAAAGACGCCAAGAAAGAGAATCTCTTGCCCCCAGATAGTGCTGACTTATTACTGGATGCTCAGGCTGCCACAGGCCACATTATTGACCCCATAAACAATCAGAAACTGACAGTAGATGAAGCTTGTGCAAAAGAAGTGGTCGATAAGGCGGACATAGATAGATTATTAGCAGCAGAAGCTGCTGCCATTGGCTACAAAGACCCGAGTACCGCCAAGCCCCTCTCAGTATTTGAGGCCATGAAGAAGGGATTGATTGACAAAAATACAGCACTGCGTCATCTCCAGGCCCAGGAGGCTGTGGGTGGCATCCTGGACCCCATCCTCAGTGTGTTCCTGCCCAGAGACACAGCTATAAAGCGCAACCTTCTGGATGAAGAACTCTCTAGTGCACTAAATCAGAACCCTCAGTGTTACTTGGACCCAGACACAGAAGAAGACACCAGCTATGAGTCTTTGAAGAAAATATGCAAAATAGAGCCTAATACTGGCCTGCTTATTCTGCCTATCATTAAGAGTCTAGATCCTTCCAAATTGATCTTTGATGGAGTCCGCAAGCCAGTCACAGCTCAGCAATTGCTTGATTGTGGTGTCCTGGACAAGCCCACCTTTAACAAGCTGGTGAAGGGGAAGAAGACGATTCCAGAGGTATCGGAGGAGAAGAAGATCAGTTTGAAAGGGACTGGGCCCATAGCTGGAGTTATTGCTGGACCACGAGGCAAAAAGTCCCTGAAAGATGCCAAGAAAGAGAATCTCTTGCCCCCAGATAGTGCTGATTTATTACTGGATGCTCAGGCCGCCACAGGCCACATTATCGACCCCATAAACAATCAAAAACTGACAGTAGATGAAGCTTGTGCAAAAGAAGTGGTCGATAAGGGGGACAGAGCTAGATTGTTAGCAGTAGAAGCTGCTGCCATTGGCTACAAAGACCCCAGCAGCACCAAGCTCCTCTCAACATATGAGGCCATGAAGAAGGGATTGATTGACAAAGGTACAGCACTACGTCATCTCCAGGCCCAGGAGGCTGTGGGTGGCATCCTGGACCCCATCCTCAGTGTCTTCCTGCCCAGAGACACAGCTATAAAGCGCAACCTTCTGGATAAGGATCTCTCAGATGCCTTAAACCAGAACCCTCAGTGCTACGTGGACCCAGACACAGATGAAGGTGACATCTATGAGTCTTTGAAGAAGAAATGCAAGACAGAGTCTGATACTGGCCTGCATATTCTGCCCATCCCTGAAAGGCTAGATCCTTCCAAACTGGTCTTTGATGGTGTCCGTAAACCAGTCACAGCTCAGCAATTGCTTGATTGTGGTGTCCTGGACAAGCCCACCTTTAACCAGTTAGTGAAGAAGCAGAAGACTATTCCAGAGGTGTCAGAGGAGAAAAAGGTCAGTTTGAAGGGGACTGGACCGGTAGCTGCAGTGATTGCTGGACCACAAGGCAAAAAGTCCTTGAAAGACGCCAAGAAAGAGAAACTCTTGCCCCCAGATATTGCTGATTTACTACTGGATGCTCAGGCCGCCACAGGCCACATCATCGACCCAGTAGCCAATAAGAGACTGACAGTAGAAGAAGCTTGTACAAGAGGAGTGGTAGATAAGGGGGACAGAGATAGGTTGTTAGCAGCAGAGGCTGCTGCCGTTGGCTACAAAGACCCCAAGAGTCTCAAGCCCCTCTCAGTGTTTGAGGCCATGAAGAAGGGATTGATTGACAAAGGTACAGCACTGCGTCATCTCCAGGCTCAGGAGGCTGTGGGTGGCATCCTGGACCCCATCCTCAGTGTGTTCCTGCCCAAAGACACAGCTATAAAGCGCAACCTTCTAGATGAAGAACTCTCTAGTGCACTAAATCAGAACCCTCAGTGCTACTTGGACCCAGACACAGAAGAAGACACCAGCTATGAGTCTTTGAAGAAAAGATGCAAAATAGAGCCTCATACTGCCCTGCTTATTCTGCCTATCATTAAGAGTCTAGATCCTTCCAAACTGATCTTTGATGGAGTCCGCAAGCCAGTCACAGCTCAGCAATTGCTTGATTGTGGTGTCCTGGACAAGCCCACCTTTAACCAGCTGGTGAAGGGAAAGAAGACGATTCCAGAGGTGTCAGAGGAGAAGAAGGTCAGTTTGAAAGGGACTGGGCCCATAGCTGGAGTGATTGCTGGACCACAAGGCAAAAAGTCCCTGAAAGACGCCAAGAAAGAGAATCTCTTGCCCCCAGATAGTGCTGATTTACTACTGGATGCTCAGGCCGCCACAGGCCACATCATCGACCCCATAAACAATCAAAAACTGACAGTAGATGAAGCTTGTGCAAAAGAAGTGGTCGATAAGGGGGCCAGAGATAGATTGTTAGCAGCGGAAGCTGCTGCCATTGGCTACAAAGATCCCAGCAGTGCAAAGCCCCTCTCAGTGTTTGAGGCCATGAAGAAAGGATTGATTGACAAAAATACAGCACTGCGTCATCTCCAGGCCCAGGAGGCTGTGGGTGGCATCCTGGACCCCATCCTCAGTGTCTTCCTGCCCAGAGACACAGCTATAAAGCGCAACCTTCTGGATAAGGATCTCTCAGATGCTTTAAACCAGAAGCCTCAGTGCTATGTGGACCCAGACACAGATGAAGTTGATAGCTATGAGTCTTTGAAGAAAAAGTGCAAGACAGAGTCTGATACTGGCCTGCATATTCTGCCCATCCCTGAAAGGCTAGATCCTTCCAAACTGGTGTTTGATGGTGTCCGTAAACCAGTCACAGCTCAGCAATTGCTTGATTGTGGTGTCCTGGACAAGCCCACCTTTAACCAGCTAGTGAAGAAGCAGAAGACTATTCCAGAGGTGTCAGAGGAGAAAAAGGTCAGTTTGAAGGGGACTGGACCGGTAGCTGCAGTGATAGCTGGACCACAAGGAAAAAAGTCCTTGAAAGACGCCAAGAAAGAGAAACTCTTGACCCCAGATATCGCTGATTTACTACTGGATGCTCAGGCAGCCACAGGCCACATCATCGACCCAGTAGCCAATAAGAGACTGACTGTAGAAGAAGCTTGTACAAGAGGAGTGGTAGATAAGGGGGACAGAGATAGGTTGTTAGCAGCAGAGGCTGCTGCCGTGGGCTACAAAGACCCCAAGAGTACCAAGCCCCTCTCAGTGTTTGAGGCCATGAAGAAGGGATTGATTGACAAAGGTACAGCACTGCGTCATCTCCAGGCCCAAGAGGCTGTGGGTGGCATCCTGGACCCCATCCTAAGTGTATTCCTGCCCAAAGAGACAGCTATAAAGCGTAACCTTCTAGATGAAGAACTCTCTAGTGCACTAAATCAGAACCCTCAGTGCTACTTGGACCCAGACACAGAAGAAGACACCAGCTATGAGTCTTTGAAGAAAAGATGCAAAATAGAGCCTAATACTGGCCTGCTTATTCTGCCTATCATTAAAAGTCTAGATCCTTCCAAACTGATCTTTGATGGAGTCCGCAAGCCAGTCACAGCTCAGCAATTGCTTGATTGTGGTGTCCTGGACAAGCTCACCTTTAACAAGCTGGTGAAGGGGAAGAAGACGATTCCAGAGGTGTCGGAGGAGAAGAAGGTCAGTTTGAAAGGGACTGGGCCCATAGCTGGAGTGATTGCTGGACCACAAGGCAAAAAGTCCCTGAAAGATGCCAAGAAGGAGAATCTCTTGCCCCCAGATAGTGCTGACTTATTACTGGATGCTCAGGCCGCCACAGGACACATTATTAACCCCATAAACAATCAAAAACTGACGGTAGATGAAGCTTGTGCAAAAGAAGTGGTCGATAAGGGGGACAGAGATAGACTGTTAGCAGCAGAAGCTGCTGCCATTGGCTACAAAGACCCCAGCAGCACCAAGCTCCTATCAACATATGAGGCCATGAAGAAGGGATTGATTGACAAAAATACAGCACTGCGTCATCTCCAGGCTCAGGAGGCTGTGGGTGGCATACTGGACCCCATCCTCAGCGTGTTCCTGCCAAAAGACACAGCTATAAAGCGCAACCTTCTGGATGAAGATCTCGCCCATTCTTTAAACCAGAACCCTCAGTGCTACGTGGACCCAGACACAGATGAAGGTGACAGCTATAAGTCTTTGATGAAGAAATGCAAGACAGAATCTGATACTGGCCTGCATATTCTGCCCATCCCTGAAAGGCTAGATCCTTCCAAACTGGTATTTGATGGTGTCCGTAAACCAGTCACAGCTCAGCAATTGCTTGATTGTGGTGTCCTGGACAAGCCCACCTTTAACAAGCTAGTGAAGAAGCAGAAGACTATTCCAGAGGTGTCAGAGGAGAAAAAGGTCAGTTTGAAAGGGACTGGACCGGTAGCTGCAGTGATAGCTGGACCACAAGGCAAAAAGTCTTTGAAAGATGCCAAGAAAGAGAATCTCTTGCCCCCAGATATCGCTGATTTACTACTGGATGCTCAGGCCGCCACAGGCCACATCATCGACCCAGTAGCCAATAAGAAACTGACAGTAGAAGAAGCTTGTACAAGAGGAGTGGTAGATAAGGGGGACAGAGAGAGGTTGTTAGCAGCAGAGGCTGCTGCCGTGGGCTACAAGGAACCTAAGAGTACCAAGCCCCTCTCAGTGTTTGAGGCCATGAAGAAGGGATTGATTGACAAAGATACAGCACTACGTCATCTCCAGGCACAAGAGGCTGTGGGTGGCATCCTGGACCCCATCCTAAGTGTATACCTGCCCAAAGAGACAGCAATAAAGCGCAACCTTCTAGATGAAGATCTCTCTCGTTCTTTAAAACAGAACCCTCAGTGCTATGTGGACCCAGACACAGAAGAAGGCACCAGCTATGAGTCTTTGAAGAAAAAGTGCAAGACAGAGTCTGATACTGGCCTGCTTATTCTGCCCATCCCTGAGAGGCTAGATCCTTCCAAACTGGTCTTTGATGGTGTCCGTAAACCAGTCACAGCTCAGCAATTGCTTGATTGTGGTGTCCTGGACAAGCCCACCTTTAACAAGCTAGTGAAGAAGCAGAAGACTATTCCAGAGGTGTCAGAGGAGAAAAAGGTCAGTTTGAAGGGGACTGGACCGGTAGCTGCAGTGATAGCTGGACCACAAGGCAAAAAGTCCTTGAAAGATGCCAAGAAAGAGAAGATCTTGCCCCCAGATATTGCTGATTTACTACTGGATGCTCAGGCCGCCACAGGCCACATCATCGACCCAGTAGCCAATAAGAGACTGACAGTAGAAGAAGCTTGTACAAGAGGCGTGGTAGATAAGGGGGACAGAGAGAGGTTGTTAGCAGCAGAGGCTGCTGCCGTGGGCTACAAAGACCCCAAGAGTACCAAGCCCCTCTCAGTGTTTGAGGCCATGAAGAAGGGAATGATTGACAAAGGTACAGCACTGCGTCATCTCCAGGCTCAGGAGGCTGTGGGTGGCATCCTGGACCCCATCCTAAGTGTATACCTGCCCAAAGAGACAGCTATAAAGCGCAACCTTCTAGATGAAGATCTCTCACGTTCTTTAACCCAGAACCCTGAGTGCTATCTGGACCCAGACACAGAAGAAGGCACCAGCTATGAGTCTCTGAAGAAAATATGCAAGACAGAGTCTGATACTGGCCTGCATATTCTGCCCATCCCTGATAGGCTAGATCCTTCCAAACTGGTCTTTGATGGTGTCTGCAAGCCAGTCACAGCACAGCAATTGCTTGACTGTGGTGTCTTGGACAAGCCCACATTTAACCAGCTAGTGAAGAAGCAGAAGACTATTCCAGAGGTGTCAGATGAGAAGAAGGTCAGTTTGAAAGGGACCGGGCCCATAGCTGGAGTGATAGCTGGACCACAAGGCAAAAAGTCCCTGAACGAGGCCAAGAAAGAGAAACTCTTGCCCCCAGATATTGCTGATTTACTACTGGATGCTCAGGCCGCCACAGGCCACATCATCGACCCAGTAGCCAATAAGAGACTGACAGTAGAAGAAGCTTGTACAAGAGGCGTGGTAGATAAGGGGGACAGAGAGAGGTTGTTAGCAGCAGAGGCTGCTGCCATGGGCTACAAAGACCCCAAGAGTACCAAGCCCCTCTCAGTGTTTGAGGCCATGAAGAAGGGAATGATTGACAAAGGTACAGCACTGCGTCATCTCCAAGCTCAGGAGGCTGTGGGTGGCATCCTGGACCCCATCCTCAGTGTATTCCTTCCCAAAGACACAGCTATAAAGCGCAACCTTCTAGATGAAGATCTCTCTCGTTCTTTAAACCAGAACCCTCAGTGCTACCTGGACCCAGACACAGAAGAAGGCACCAGCTATGGGTCTCTGAAGAAAATATGCAAGACAGAGTCGCGTACTGGCTTACATTTTCTGCCTATCATTGAGAGGCTAGATCCTTCCAAACTGGTATTTGATGGAGTCTGCAAGTCAGTCACGGCACAGCAATTGCTTGATTGTGGTGTCCTGGACAAGCCCACCTTTAACCAGCTAGTGAAAGGGGAGAAGACTGTTCCAGAGGTGTCGGAGGAGAAAAAGGTCAGTTTGAAAGGGACTGGGCCCATAGCTGGACTGATTGCTGGACTACAAGGGAAAATGTCCCTGAAAGAGGCCAATAAAGAGAATCTCTTGCCCCCAGAGAGTGCTAAACTACTACTAGACGCTCAGGCTGCCACAGGCCATATCATCGACCCAGTAACCAATAACAGACTGACAGTAGATGAAGCTTGTACAAGAGGAGTGGTAGATAAGGGGGACAGAGATAGGTTGTTAGCAGCAGAGGCGGCTGCCGTTGGCTACAAAGACCCCAAGAGTACCAAGCCCCTCTCAGTGTTTGAGGCCATGAAGAAGGGAATGATTGATAAAGGTACAGCACTGCGTCATCTCCAGGCCCAAGAGGCTGTGGGTGGCATCCTGGACCCCATCCTCAGTGTGTTCCTGCCCAAGGAGACAGCTATAAAGCGCAACCTTCTAGATGAAGAACTCTCTAATGCACTAAATCAGAACCCTCAGTGCTACTTGGACCCAGACACAGAAGAAGACACCAGCTATGGGTCTCTGAAGAAAAGATGTGAGACAGAGTCATTTACTGGGCTACAATATCTGCCTATTAATGAGAGGTTAGAGCCTTCCCAACTGGTCTTTGATGGAGTCCGCAAGCCAGTCACAGCTCAGCAATTGCTTGATTGTGGTGTCCTGGACAAGCCCACATTTAACCAGCTAGTGAAAGGGGAGAAGACTGTTCAGGAAGTGGCACATGACAAAAAGGCCAATTTGAAAGGGACTGGACCCATAGCTGGAGTGATAGCTGGACTCCAAGGTAAAAAGTCCCTGAAAGAGGCAAAGAAAAATAATATCTTGCCCCCAGATACTGCTGACTTACTACTGGATGCTCAGGCCGCCACAGGCCACATCATCGATCCCATAAATAATAAGAGACTGACAGTAGATGAAGCTTGTACAATAGGAGTGGTAGATAAGGGGGACAGAGATAGGTTGTTAGCAGCTGAGGCTGCTGCCGTGGGCTACAAAGACCCCAAGAGTACCAAGCCCCTCTCAGTGTTTGAGGCTATGAAGAAGGGATTGATTGACAAAAATACAGCACTGCGTCATCTCCAGGCCCAGGAGGCTGTTGGTGGATTCCTTGACCCCATCCTCAGTGTCTTCCTGCCCAAAGACACAGCCATAAAGCGCAACCTTCTAGATGAAGACCTTTACCGTGCTCTAAACCAGAACCCTCAGTGCTATCTGGACCCAGACACAGAAAAAGGCACCAGCTATGGGTCTCTGAACAAAAGATGCAAGAAAGATTTTCGTACTGGCCTGCATTTTCTGCGTATCACTGAGAGGCTAGATCCTTCCAAACTAGTATTTGATGGAGTCCGTAAACCAGTTACTGCTCAGCAGTTGCTTGATTGTGGCGTCCTGGACAAGCCCACTTTTAACCAACTAGTGAAGGGGCAGAAGACAGTTACAGAGGTGTCAGTTGACAAAAAACTAAATTTGAAGGGATCTGGGTCCATAAGTGGAGTGATAGCTGGACCACTAGGTAAAATGTCTTTTACAGAGGCAAAGAAAGAGAATATCTTGCCCACAGATAGCGCTGACCTTTTACTGGATGCCCAAGCCGCCACAGGTCATATCACTGACCCCAGAACCAATATGAAACTCACGGTAGCGGAAGCTTGTGCCAAAGGAGTGGTGGATAAGCAGGATAGAGACAGGTTGTTAGCAGCAGAAGCTGCTGCCATTGGCTACAAAGACCCCAGCAGCACCAAGCCACTCTCAGTGTTTGAGGCCATGAAGAAGGGGTTGATTGACAAAAATACAGCACTGCGTCATCTCCAGGCCCAGGACGCTGTGGGTGGCATCCTGGACCCCATCCTCAGTGTGTTCCTGCCCAAAGAGACAGCTATAAAGCGCAACATTCTAGATGAAGACCTTCACCGTACTCTAAACCAGAACCCTCACTGTTACCTGGATCCAGACACAGAAAAAGGCACCAGCTATGGGTCTCTGAAGAAAAGATGCAAGCCAGAGTCTCGTACTGGCCTGCATTTTCTGCCTCTCACTGAGAACCTAGATCCTTCCAAACTGGTATTTGATGGAGTCCGTAAACCAGTTACAGCTCAACAGTTGCTTGATTGTGGCGTCCTGGACGAGCCCACTTTTAACCAACTAGTGAAGGGGCAGAAGACAGTTCCAGAGGTGTCAGTTGACAAAATGCTCAATTTGAAGGGAACTGGGTCCATAGCTGGAGTGATTGCTGGACCACAAGGCAAAAAGTCTCTGAAAGACGCCAAGAAAGAGAAACTCTTGTCCCCAGATAGTGCTGACTTACTACTGGAGGCTCAGGCCGCCACAGGCCACATCATTGACCCAGTAACCAATAAGAAACTGACAGTAGATGAAGCTTGTACAAGAGGAGTGGTAGATAAGGGGGACAGAGATAGGTTGTTAGCAGCTGAGGCTGCTGCCGTGGGCTACAAAGACCCCAAGAGTACCAAGCCCCTCTCAGTTTTTGAGGCCATGAAGAAGGGGTTGATTGACAAAGATACAGCACTACGTCATCTCCAGGCCCAGGAGGCTGTGGGTGGCATCCTGGACCCCATCCTCAGTGTGTTCCTGCCCAAAGACACAGCTGTAAAGCGACACCTTTTAGATCAAGTTCTCTACCATGCTTTAAACCAGAGCCCTGAGTGCTATATAGACCCAGACAACCAAAAACGTGTGAGCTATGTGTCTCTGAAGAAAAGATGCAAGGCAGAGCCCAGCACAAGCCTGCTACTTATACCTGTTGATGATAAATCGAACCTACACTCCTCCACACTTGTCTTTGATGGTATTTGTAAACCTGTCACAGCACAGCAGCTACTTGATTGTGGTGTCCTGGACAAGCTCACCTTAGAACAGTTAGTGAAGGGGCAGAAAACTATCCCAGAGGTGTCTGTGGACAAAAGGGTCAATCTTAAGGGGACTGACGCCATTGCTGGAGTAGCAGCTGGACCTCTAGGGAAAATGTCCCTTACGGAGGCTAAGAAACAGAACATCATGTCTTCAAACTGTGCTGACCTTCTACTCGAGGCCCAGGCTGCCACAGGCCACATCATTGACCCCAGAACAAATCAAAGGCTGACAGTAGAGGAGGCATGTGCCAGAGGAGTTGTGGATGTGGAGGATAAACAGAGATTACTGGCAGCTGAGGCAGCTGCTGTGGGTTATCGGGACCACACAGACAAGCCCCTGTCAGCGGGCCAGGCCTTGAGGAAGGGATTAATTGATAGTGATAAGGCTCTGCGTCTCCTCCAGGCTCAGGAGGCTGTGGGTGGCATTCTGGACCCCGTCCTCAGTGTGTTCCTCCCCCGAGACACCGCTATGGAACGGAACCTCATAGATGAAAACTTGTACCACGCCCTGATTCAGAACCCTGAGTGCTACTTGGATCCAGACACTCAACTGGGTGCCAGCTATATGTCCCTGAAGAGAAAATGTAAGCCAGATCCCAGCACTGGCCTGCTGCTACTCCCTATGCCAGAGAAGCCATTGACCGTTCAGGGGCTCCGGGGCCACGTGTCAGTCACAGACCTGGTGGATGCCAACCTCCTGGAGTGTTCCGATGTGGAACAGCTGAGGGCAGGAAAATTGACCAGTGGGGATATTGAACATCGCCTGCGTTCCTACCTGAGAGGCTCCACTTGCATTGCAGGCGTCTACGACGAAGCCACTGATAAAGTCATGCCCATCTATTGGGCCATGAAGGAGGGACTACTGCGGCCTGGCACCACCCTGGAACTATTGGAGGCACAGGCTGCCGGAGGCTTTGTAATTGACCCAGTAAATAACCTTTATCTGACTGTCACTGAGGCCTACAATAAACGTCTGGTTGGGCCAGAGTTCAAGAACAAGCTGCTGTCAGCAGAGAGGGCTGTGACTGGCTACAAACTACCAGGCACAAACAAGATCATCTCCTTGTTCCAGGCCATAGATAAGGGCCTCATAGAAAAGGGCCATGGGATCCGTCTACTTGAGGCCCAGATTGCCAGTGGGGGCATCATCGACCCTGAGCATAGTCACCGTATAGAGGTGGATGTGGCCTATAAGAAGGGCTACTTTGATGAAAAGATGAATGAGATCCTGACCTATGAAGGGGATGACACTAAGGGCTTCTTCGACCCTAACACACAGGAAAACCTGACCTATCTAGAGTTGAAGAAACGCTGTATCACTGATGAGAAGACTGGACTCCTCCTGTTGCCCATCATAGACAAGAGGAAGAAACAGCAGTCACACCAGTCCACTCAGAAGAACACCCTGAGAAAAAGGAGAGTGGTAATTGTAGACCCGGATACTAATAAGGAGATGACAGTGCGTGAGGCATATGACAAGGGGCTCATTGACTATGAGACGTTTATGGAGTTGTCAGATCAAGAGTGTGAATGGGAGGAAATCACCATCACTGCTCCAGATGGATCCACACGGTTAGTTATCATTGACAGGAAGACTGGAAAACAGTATGACATCCAAGAACTGCTGGAGCAGGGGGTGATTGATCAGTCAATGTATGAGAAATACCTCACCCAAAAAATTACTCTCTCTCAGTTTGCAGATGTTATCACTAGCAAGACCAACATCAGATCAGCATCATCTTCTCCATCACGGCCAGTATCTGCAACGACAACAAGAACTTCAACAAGAACTTCAACAAGAACTTCTGCAGCCACAGGGTCATTATTGGAGCTGTCAGAGCAGCAAGAGACTGAATGGGAAGAATTAACCATCACTGCTCAAAATGGATCCAAACGGTTGGTTATCGTTAACAGGAAGACTGGAAAACAGTATGACATCCAAGAACTGCTGGAGCAGGGGGTGATTGATCAGTCAATGTATGACAAATACCGCTCCCAAAGAATTACTCTCACTCAGTTTGGAGATATTGTCACCAGCAAGACCAATGTCAGGTCAGCATCAGCTTCCCCATTACCATCATTATCTCCAACGACAACAACAACAACAACAACAAGAATGTCAGGAGCTGCAAGGTCATCACTGGAGCTGTCAAAGCAAGAGTATCAATGGGAGCAAACCACCATCACTGCTCAAGATGGATCCACACGGATGGTTATCATTGACAGGAAGACTGGAAAACAGTATGACATCCAAGAACTCCTGGAGCAGGGGGTGATTGATCAGTCAACGTATGACAAATACCGCTCCCAAAGAATTACTCCCACTCAGTTTGCAGATATTATCACCAGCAAGACTAAAGCCAGATCATCATCTTCAACATCACCGCCATTATCTTCAACAACAACAACAACAACTTCAACAAGAAAGTCAGCAGCCACAGGGCCATCTTCTTTGACCTCAGGGCCATCACTGGAGCTGTCAAAGCAAGAGCATCAATGGGAGCAAACCACCATCACTGCTCAAGATGGATCCACACGGATGGTTATCATTGACAGGAAGACTGGAAAACGGTATGACATCCAAGAACTCCTGGAGCAGGGAGTGATTGATCAGTCAATGTATGACAAATACCACTCCCAAAGAATTACTCCCACTCAGTTTGCAGATATTATCACCAGCAAGACTAAAGCCAGATCATCATCATCTTCCCCATCACCGTCATTATCTTCATCGTCAAAAACAACTTCAACAGAAATGTCAGCAGCCACAAGGTCATCATTGGAGCTGTCAGAGCAAGAGTATGAATGGGAAGAAATCACCATCACTGCTCCAGGTGGATCCACACGGACGGTTATCATTGACAGGAAGACAGGAAAACAGTATGACATCCAAGAACTCCTGGAGCAGGGGGTGATTGATCAGTCAATGTATGATCAATACCGCTCCCAAAGAATTACTCCCACTCAGTTTGCAGATATTATCACCAGCAAGACTAAAGCCAGATCATCATCTTCAACATCACCGCCATTATCTTCAACAACAACAACAACAACAACAACTTCAACAAGAAAGTCAGCAGCCACAGGGCCATCTTCTTTGACCTCAGGGCCATCACTGGAGCTGTCAAAGCAAGAGCATCAATGGGAGCAAACCACCATCACTGCTCAAGATGGATCCACACGGATGGTTATCATTGACAGGAAGACTGGAAAACAGTATGACATCCAAGAACTCCTGGAGCAGGGAGTGATTGATCAGTCAATGTATGACAAATACCGCTCCCAAAGAATTACTCCCACTCAGTTTGCAGATATTATCACCAGCAAGGCCAACGCCAGATCAGCATCATCTTCCCCATCACCGTCATTATCTGCAATGACGACAACAACTACAACAAAGATTTCAGCAGCCACACAGCCATCATTGGAGCTGTCAAAGCAAGAGTATCAATGGGAGCAACCCACCATCACTGCTCAAGATGGATCCACACGGATGGTTATCATTGACAAGAAGACTGGAAAGCAGTATGACACTGGAGAACTGCTGGAGCAGGGGGTGATTGATCAGTCAATGTATGACAAATACCTCACCCAAAGAATTACTCCCACTCAGTTTGCAGATATTATCACCAGCAGGACTAAAGCCAGATTATCAGCATCTTCCCCATCACCTTCATTATCTTCAACAACAACAACAACAACAACAACAACAACTTCAACAACAACGCCAGCAGCCACAGGGCCATCTTCTTTGACCTCAAGGCCATCACTGGAGCTGTCAGAGCAAGAGTATCAATGGGAGCAAACCACCATCACTGCTCAAGATGGATCCACACGGATGGTTATCATTGACAGGAAGACTGGAAAGCAGTATGACATCCAAGAACTCCTGGAGCAGGGAGTGATTGATCAGTCAACGTATGACAAATACCACTCCCAAAGAATTACTCCCACTCAGTTTGCAGATATTATCACCAGCGAGACTAAAGCCAGATCATCATCATCTTCCCCATCACCGTCATTATCTTCATCGTCAAAAACAACTTCAACAAAAATATCAGCAGCCACAAGGTCATCATTGGAGCTGTCAGAGCAAGAGTATGAATGGGAAGAAATCACCATAACTGCTCCAGGTGGATCCACACGGACGGTTATCATTGACAGGAAGACTGGAAAACAGTATGACATCCAAGAACTACTGGAGCAGGGTGTGGTTGATCAGTCAATGTATGATCAATACCGCTCCCAAAGAATTACTCTCACTCAGTTTGCAGATATCATCACCAATAAGGCCAAAGACAGATCATCATCATCTTCTGCGTCTCCGGCATTATCTTCAACTACGACAAGAATGTCGGCAGCCACGGGGGCTTCATCTATGTCCTCGTCATCAGCAGTCTCGTCATCAAATTTCTCCCAGTTGACCGCGACAAAAACTAGCATGGTCACAGAACGCAGTGCCATTATCAGTGATGGAGACCTACCCTCCTCTGACTCCCTGAGGCACATGTCCAGTGTTTCTATCACCCTGGCCCCCCCTGATGAAACAGTGAATGAGCTGAGTCCTGTGGGGGCAGTCTTTGACCTACAGACCCTGGAGAAGATTTCCATCGCAGAGGCACAAATGCGTGGCCTGGTTGACTCTGTCACTGCCCAGAGACTGCTGGAGGCTCAGGCCTGTACTGGGGGCATTGTTAACCCTGTTAATGGCCAAAGACTGGGCATCCTGGAGGCCTCTCGCCAGGGCATCATAGATGAGGACATGGCTACTAGGCTGAAGCCTGCCCAAAAGGTCTACATTGGTTATGAGAATATCAAGACCAAGAAGAAAATGTCTGCTGCCCTGGCCATGAAGGAGAGGTGGCTGCCTTATGAAGCAGGCCAGAGGTTCTTGGAGTACCAGTTTGTGACAGGGGGACTGTATGATCCGGAAATGGGTTGTAAAAGAACCCTAGAGGAAGCCCTGAGATTAGGCTGGCTGGACGGGAGAGCGGCCCAGAAGCTCCAAGATACCAGACGCCATGCAAAGATACTAACATGCCCCAAGAGCAAACTTAAGATCTCCTACAAAGAGGCTATGGATAGCTGTCTAGTGGAGGAAAACACTGGTGTAAGGATGATCCAGGCTTCCTTCATGTCCTCCAAAGGTATCGCCAGCCCCTACAACTCTAACCCTGGCTCCACCCCTGGCTCCACGACTGGCTCACGACTGGGCTCTCGCAGGGGCAGTGTAGATCTGACTTCCTCCGCTTCCTCACTCAGCAGCAGCAGCAGCCAAGTCAGAACCAGCAGCTACACCCGCACCACCTACAACACCAGGTCCACTTACTAATCCACTATACATTTAAAAGGACATGATCATGCATTGCACACTGCTCTTGCTTAGCGCCGCTTGGTTGATTAACAAAGTAATGTTTTGGTCCCTTTGGACTTTTGTCAGAGTGTATCAGAAATGCAGAATAGGCTGGGTGGGTCTTAAGGAAATACATGGTTAATGTCTTAAACTTTTTGTTGACTCTTAGGTTTTAGCTTCAGTTCAATGGAAATGTCAATACAATATACTATACAGCATATCATTTAAATGGTCTATGAAAGAAACAAAAGTCCCAATGATATTTTATGTTAAAGTGAAAGAACGAATGAGAACCTGGGTATTTGAATTGAGATTATAACGTGTATGTTATTCTTTTTATTTTTTTGTATCAATTGGCTTTTCCCTTTCAAACTAGGCCTAAATAATCATGGCCATCTTGTTATTCACTTGCATACATTTTTTTCATAGGATCTTTATATAAAATAATTTGATTATTTTACAAGCTTTGTGTTTTTGGTAACATGGTGTTTACATTTGTTTGAAATCTAGAATAGTGCATATGCCTATTTTGTGTTTGTGACTAGGGGGAGATATAACATGGTATAATTTCTTCATTGCTTATAATTGGCCTAACCATTTGTGTTCTTAGAAGATGGGTCTGTTAACCCTGTTTAGTGCTTTGTAACCATTTTTCTATCTCTCAGAATAAAGATTTATCTTTGAAATCGTTGGGTTATTTGACACATGATAACACATTTCACTGCTACTGTACCAACAAATGACAATATTTAGCCTACTGATTTGTCAGCAGAGCAGCTGTGAACAAGTGTCTGGAGAACAGAGGACCACACCCATTCACAACGAGGAGACCGGCTCTCCCAATGTAGCCCACTGCAAAGCATCTACCCTCTTTTGCTTAGTTAAATGTGCTATACATAACATTCGACCACTAAGCGTCGCACTAGAGCACCAGCATTTCATTCATCCAATCAGGTGCATTCCATGTGGGGAAATTGGAAGAAGTTTACATGCACGCAACATGTAAACAACAACATATTTTGTTGCCAACATATTTTAAATGACAAATTCATTGGGGGGAAAGCAATACTTTTATTCTGCACCTCTCTAAAGGTTCAGTGGATGTATTAAACAAATAAAAATAAAAGGATTACATAAAAATATTATATATAAACATTAGCTACCAGAAATAGAGCTAATGTCAGCTACCATTTCATATAGCAGCTCTAATGTTTGGTGGCAAATGTTAGTGCTAATGCTTGCTAACAGCAAAATATGCTTTGCATTGTGGGATAGATGATTTGCATTGTGGGATATATGCTTTGCATTGTTTAAAATACAATATAAAGAGGGCAATGTTAGAAGACAATGATAAAAAGAGGAAACAATTCACTGGTGGTTGGAAGTCAATTTATGAAGCTTTATATTAGTACCACAGAGTCAGCCTTTGGAGATAAGAGCTCCTTGCAAAAGTGTTGGCACCCTAGGTAAACAAACAAAAAAGGGCTGTGATTTTCTTTAATACAGCTTGATTTTACACTATTTTCTTTATTTTTTGTATCAAGAAATTATTATTTTACCAATTCACAATTCTCTAATAAAATAAAGAGAATAAATAAATGTTGCACCCAAGAGATTGGTGTTAAACGAGATCTAGATAGGTGTACTGTATATTCTAATTCAGATTTTACTTTTTGATTATGTTATTTAGCATAAATAAGCAGAGACCAACACCCAGGGGCACTGCCAGGAATTTTAGGCCTCATGAAAATATATCACATTGGGCTCCACCCACCATCCAAACCCTGCACAATCCCAGAACGAAATTGACCCATTCAAAGCATTACATCACTACCTTTGCAGACGTACAGCTCTCTTGTAGTCTAATACTTGTTAGTGTCCAATATTTACTGACGGTGAGCTATGGAAATATATATAATACTGTGCAGACATTCAGCATACAGTGGCATTCACTATTTGATGCAAGATTATCTGATACCATCTCTATAAGAAATGTGCTGAAGGCTCAGCAATGTATTTCAGTTCATAATGTTTTGAATCTTGCCTATTGAAATGATGATTTTTTTTTTAGTATAGAGGGGCTTGGGGCATCATGTAATTTGTCAATAATGACCATTCCTATTCATAATTATATGTAATAAGATGCTCCAGCAATTTCTGAATTGATACCATTTACAGCTATGTTGCTATATCAAACCATTTCTGACCACTCAAGAATTGAAAAGAAAACCCGAAAGATCCATTCACACGATTACATTGAAGGGATCGTTTTGATTTTATGACATGATGCCATGGCAGTAGTTTAATCTATGTATTGTATTATACAAATATACAATTTGTATAGCCGTTAGCTGGCTTACCTAGACCCTGGTCGAAGTTCTGGCCGTGTTCTGAGCGAGCTGGTCTGCTTCATCCAGGTAGTACACAAAGTCCGGAAACAAAACACGTTTTAATCCACACCACAACATGCAAACAAAGGTTTCAACCATCCACAATAGAATACAACAGCCAATAAAATGTACACAATACACTGTGCCCCTTCCAACACCCCTCAATACATTTTGGACTAGGTGTACAGTGGACACAAAAAACTCAAATAGACTAGATGGGATATGTAGTTGACTTCTGGGTATTTAAGTCCAGTCCCTTTGGGAGAAAATATAAATCACAAATGAAAAAGGCAATTTTACTATGGAAGGCAATGGATAAATCAAACAGGGAAAAGTAACTGAAATTGCAAAAAAATATTATTTCCTGATCAAATATTGGAACATGCAATGGGCGACCCACAGGAACACACACACACTAAGGGGGCTTTCACACTCAGCCTTTTGTATCGAATCACCGTCCCGTCGCACCTTTCGGGGTGCGAGTCGGCGCTGATTCGTTTCACCCCCCGCTGAACGGGATCACCTGGCAGAGGTGGTCTCCGGTTCGCGTGGCCCCGGGGAGAACGGGGGGTGTGGCTTGCGAGCTTGTACCTATTCACGGGCGTGGCACCTGGTGCTGACATAACGTCATAACTATTCGACCAAGCAACATCGATTTAGCAAACATGACAAGCAAAGGTTCACTGTGGTCAACTGCCGAAATTGAGTGCTTGCTAGCGTTTTGGGCTGAGAGCATTCAGCAACAGCTGGACAAGACGCATAAAAATGCGGACATTTATGGAAAATTCGCCGATCATCTGGCTGTGCACGGATTCAACAGATCGGTCAGCAGTGTCGAGCCAAAGTGAAGAAGTTGCGGCTGCAATATTTACGAGTACGAGATGTGGTGCGTAAATCCGGCAGCTCGTCTGATGAGAAGGACAAATTTCAGTGGTACGAGGCAGTGGACAACATTCTCAACAGCAAACCGTCCAGTGACCCCCCCGTTGTTCAGTCAGAAGAGGTGGAGAACACACTACCTTTGGTCGACATACCATCGAGTCCATGTGAGTACACGTTTAGCAATTATATTCATCTATTTTCATGATGTAAACAAGACGAACGTTTTTTCTCGTCTGCATCCCCTTAACAATTGTGTGTGTATTGTACCCATTCTGCAATCTGTTAATAACGTTTTCAATCAAGTTTTCAATCAATGCAAGGTTACTGTATTTCATTCTGTTCTACAGGGCAGTGATTAGACGGCATATATTGTGTAGTTGGTTTTATACAAATACACTAACTGCCCACATAGTCAACAAAGTGATATTTTGGTTGTAGCCTGCCTTCAATTAATTTTATATATTTTTTTGCATACAGGTGTTTCTGATGGCCCAGGTCCTAGTCCAGACGACCGACGCAAGAGAAGTCGACGTGAGAGAGACGTCAGACGTTCCGCCAACCTGCTAATCGGCAAGTACAAAGTTTTTAGCAATTATATTCATCTATATTCTCATGCCTTCAGTGTCTGCCTGGTCAGTCTGTGGCCAAAACCTGTGTTTTAGCATTATGCAAAGTTACTGTAGTTGGTTTTATACAAATACACTAACTGCCCACACAAAAAGTGATATTTTGGTTGTAGCCTGCCTTCAATTAATTTTATATTTTTGCTTGCATATATACAGGAGTTTCAGATGGCCCAAGTCCCAACACCCGGCGGAAGAGGACTGCTGATGAAAGAGACACTGTGGGTGCCTTTTATAGACCTGACCAACAAGAGATGCCTGGATTTCTCCCAAGCAGAGGATCTGCGTTCAGAGCGAGAAGCGAGAAGTTTGGACTTGAGATCAGAGCGAGAGGCACAGCAGCGCGAGGACCTGTGGAAGCGAGAGGTCGAGCGCGCTGAGCGAGCACGAGAGGTCGAGCGCGCTGAGCGAGAGGGAGAGCGCAGAGCGGAGAACGAGGAGGCAGACCGCAGATCATCCCAAGAGAGCGAGCGGGCTGACCGCAGAATAGAGCGAGAGAGCGAGCTTGCTGGACGCAGAGCAGAGCGAGAGAACGTGGCCTTCATGAGGATGATGTGCACTATGTTTGAATCGCAGCGCACTGCACACCCACAGCCTCCTGCCCCTCAAAATTATGAGAACTTTGGAGAACCATCTACCTATCACAGGCTCTAATGATTGTAGAAGGAAAGGTGTTGCCATTCTTTCTCCCCCATCCCTCTGCACATTTTTTAAACTGTACATTTGAGTAAAACTAGGTGCCTTAACAGTTATATTATGTTTTATTTTGCATGTCTTTTTTTTACCATGCATATCTTGTCATCCATATTTTTTCAATGCCTATTGTATTCTATTTTGTTATTATATTTTGCACACTATAATAGACAGACACTGTAAATTGTATATAGCATAGTAGTGTACATAAGAACCAGTTTCTCAGGAACCTAGCATGTCTTTTTTTCCCCCATGCATATCTTGTCATCTATTATTTTTTCAATGCCTGCCTATTGTATTCTATTTTATTATTATATTTTGCAATAATAGGAACCTAGCACGTCTTTTTTTTTTACCATGCATATGTCTTATCTATTTTTTTAACAAATAAACCTCTTGATACCTCACATTATGCACTGTTAAGAGTTTGCTAGTTTGTACATTTTAGATTTAATTTCCCTGATACTGAAAAAAATAGGAATCGTTTAAGGGATACATAGTTTAATGTCACTGTTATTTAACTGAAGTGAAAGGGATAATGGTCCAGTCTGGCAAATGAAGGATTCAATATTATAGTATCACTATAAAACAGTTACAGAGTGTTGTAGTTAAAACAGTTGGTGAAGTGAGAGACCATCCTCTGTTCTGAATAATCATACCAGCTTTAATCTACCCTTGTCATCTATTCGGCCATTAGGCAGGAGTGGTAAACATTATAATACATTTCAATTACTATAGAGCACATTGGTGCTTGATTTGTGTCTGAATGGAATGTGACTTATGAGGCAGATGTGCAGATTTGTGTGTCAATGACTAGAATTAATGTAGTTCCTCCCCGCCATTAGGCAGACAATGGATACCATCTACCCTTGAATGTCTGGCAACAACATTATTATAATGTCTGGAGTGCTTGATTTGTGTCTGAATGGAATGTGACTTGAGGCAGATGTGCAGATTTGTGTGTGAATGACTAGAATTAATGTAGTTCCTCCCCGCCATTAGGCAGACAATGGATACCATCTACCCTTGAATGTCTGGCAACAACATTATTATAATGTCTGGAGTGCTTGATTTGTGTGTGAATGACTAGAGTACATTATAATGTCTGCCTTAATAATGTCTGCATTCAATTCAATGGACACTGCTAGCCATAATCTTGTTAGCTTGGATCTTCTGAAACAGAGATCCCTGAGACAAGACTTTATCAGTAATTAATGACAGCAGCCAACTGACCAAGCATGTGTTTTATTTTGGCTGTTAAGTGTTGCCTTGTATTAGGGTCAAGATGAGGTCCACATAATCTGGGATTGGATACATTTATTGAAAAAAACATAATACTGACAATAGATACCACAATGAAAAACAACATGTGATATTCTAGAAAAAAGCCCCTTGAGAGTGTCACTGTATTTAATGCTGTTTGATGTGCCTTTAAGCATCATGGAAGTAGGTGCACAAGACATCTCTTGTGGCGTGGGCAGTGGCAGTGGCGTTTGCCCCGCGTGGATCCCGCTCTTCATTGTCTCTGCCAATGCCAACGTCACAGTCGTCAACATACTCCTCATTGTGTACCTCAC
Source organism: Notolepis coatsorum (assembly GCF_963971535.1). Classification (NCBI taxonomy): domain Eukaryota; kingdom Metazoa; phylum Chordata; class Actinopteri; order Aulopiformes; family Paralepididae; genus Notolepis; species Notolepis coatsorum. The sequence goes on from NC_140166.1 coordinate 161,791,378, forward strand.
AAAAATTGTGAAGTATGCAACAAGCTGCCACGGTGGTGTTGATATTTGCAATGTGGCAATCGTATCTCTTCATCAAACACCGCCATCTTCCTTTGAGACGGCCAAATGCACGCTCAACGGTCATGCGTGCTTTGCTGAGCCGGTAGTTGAATGTTTTCTGTGCAGGAGTTGCATTGCCCTCCGGGTATGGTTTCATCAACCATGTGAGGAGTGGGTAGGCAGCATCACCTAGAATCACTACAGGGACATCTACACCCTCAATCCTCTTTGTGAGATTGGGGAACAGTGTGCCACTCTGACCCCCGTCATAAACATTGGAATTCCCAAACACTCTTGCGTCATGCACTCTGCCTGGCCAACCCACATTTATGTCCCAGAACCTCAGTCGATTGTCTACCACACCTTGCAGAATGATGGAGTAGAACCCCTTACGGTTATAATACTCTGCAGGGGCGTCTGGTGGCGCTAAAATGCCAATATGGGTCCCATCAATAGCCCCACCACATTGTGGGAAACCCCACCGGTCACTGTACCCTTGAATGATGCTCTTCAATTCATGTTCAGATGGTGATCTAATATAGAGGGAGAGCATCTTGTCCATAATTACAGAGGCAACATTGTTGGTTATAGCACAAGCTGTCGATAGACCAATACCAAATAAGTGGGAAATGGACCGAAACTCCACGTTTGTGGCCAATCTCCAGATGCATATAGCCACACGCTGTTCCACAGGCACTGGACTCCTCCTGGTTGCGTCTCGTTGTAGATGTGGCCTAAGTATACCACACAACTCCATGAATGTAGTTTTCCTCATCCGGAAATTTTGTAGCCATTCCGGATCGCCCCAGCTAGCCAGGACATGCTGCTACCACACACCAGGCCTCTGTCGAACCCATACGCTCCTGAGGTAGAATAGAAAGTACATTAGTATACATTAGTATATTCAAAAATATAAACGCCTCTCCTGCATTCCTCAGGGGGAGGGGGGGGGGGGTCTGTGTAGCTTCCTGGAGTGACATTGAACACAACAACAAAGCTAATAATAATATATAATGTCAAATCACAGGTTCATCATGCCAGTAGTAGACAGTGAGACAGTGAGAGGTAGGAGGTATAAATTGATTGAGTTATATGTATAGAAATAGAGTATAGGCAACAGAGTTCAAAGTATACAGTATGGTAACAGAGCCTAGGGTTATGTATGTGCAAGGTGCAGTTATCTAGTTGAGATTAATACAAGTACAGTAGCTAAATGGATTGTTTCAGTCATTATAAGGGCATACCAATATTTTGCAGATGTCGATCGAATGAAAGCAAGACATTACAGTAACGTACTGACTTAAGATGCAAATATAAGCAGACACTGATTTTATAACTGATATTTGCCCTCTTTATGAACAACAGATGAGTACAATGGACAAGGCTATAGAAAGGTCTGCTTCTCACCTTGTTGATGAACGCAATTGTTGTTTTAGCACCAGAAGAAAATCAGTTATTGCCGCTGCTTCGCTCTCGTGAAATCGCCTGAGGCGATATACACATTGAAGTGTTATCGAGACAATGAAGACAACGAGTTGCAGACTGGACTCAAGTTTACTTGGTTGACCTAGCGACGCTCATACATACTGGTGCACTCTTATATATTGTCCGGGTTGCACACCGGCATTATATGGTACCTACTGCATATCACTACATCCCCCCTGTTTAGCAGCATCGCCCCATATAATTAGCGGAACACTCTTATGTCAATAGTCCACTGAAATCACATCACCAAGTGCAAATCCTCCCCCTCATTTAGGTTTACATTCACCCCCCAAGACCATAATGATAACAAAGCACCAGAGTCCCCATGATGACCCAGCCTTGTGCTCCTGGTGTTGTTCTGGCCCTCTGTAGTGGGCACCTTCCGTGCAATAATGTGTGCTCAGGTCACATAGTCTTTGTAAAAATCTGGTCTGTTCACAACCCTCCCACATCTTGTGCGTCTTGGTCCTGGGCTATTGGGCACCTGTGTAGTACAGGGTGACATCGTAGGTGTTTCCGGTGGGTCACTCTGCATTGTAGGTGTTTCCGGTGGGCCCTCATGGGTGTCCTCTTGAAGCTGTGGCACAGCAAAGTGTGTCTGTGTTGGACTTCTCTGCATCTGTGGGATGTATAGCTCACGCAGGTGGCTCCTGCACCGCCTGACCTGGTTGCCATTTGGTGTTTGTACAACATAGCTTCTTGGCTCAATGCATTTTTGTACAATGATAGCTGGATGCCATGTCCCTCTATCCTTGTTCAGCACAGTCACATGCTGTCCGGGGCGGAGTGGGGGTAATTCTCTGCGGTAGCTGCGGTCGTGATGCTCTTTTAGGTCCGCTGTTCTCTGTTCCATGTGAACCCTATGCTCCTCCCTGCCTGGCTCTGCCCGACTTGGCAGCAGGGTGGTGACAGGTCTCCCAAATATCAATTCTGCTGGTGATGGCAGTTTACTGTCGATGGGCGTCGCTCTGACCTGTAGTAATGCCATCTGTAGATTGCCTCCCTGTTCCAGGGTTTTGGTCACAATTGATTTGATGTGTCTCACGTGCCTTTCAATGAACCCATTGCTCTTTGGGTAATGGGGAGAGCTTGTGATGTGTTTGACTCCCCAGTCTGTTACAAACCTTTGGAAGGCCTGCCCTGTGTACTGTGGCCCATTATCTGTTAGGATCTCGTCTACTCTGCCAAACAGTGACAGGTACATCTGCATTTTTTGTGCGACTGCATGGCTAGACACATTAGGCATTTCATCCACCAGTGGATATTTGGAATACCTGTCCACAGTCAGAAGGAACTGGCGACCTTTGACCTCAAATAGGTCAGAAGCGATAGACTGCCATGGTTTGGATGGTATGTGGTGTGGGTGGAGAGGTTCTTTTGGGTTTGCATCTTGATGTTCCACACACACTCTGCAGGATCTGCACACCCTTTCGATGTCATCATTCATTTTGATCCAATAGACACTTTCTCTGGCAAGGCGACGCGTTTTCTCAATCCCTTGGTGGCCCACATGTAACTGTTTCAGGATGTCCTCAGTCATGGAGTCTGGGATGAGTACCTGTCTACCTTTGAATATGACTCCTGCTTCCATTGCGAGCTCATCCCTGAAGGACCAGTAAGCACGCAGGTCCTTCGGCAGGTCTTTGATGTGCTCTGGCCATCCTAGGTGAATGACTTCTTTGAGGGCATTAAGTTTGAGATCCCTCACTGTTTCTGTACGGAGAGCGTCCTGTTTCTCAGGGGAGAAGTTTATTAATGCAATGGCACATTGCTTCTGATCCTCGATCTCCATATCAACTCCATCAATGCGCTCATCTAGCTCTATGTCCCCATGGTTTTCTGGGTTTGGCAACCGGCTGAGGGTGTCTGCCAGGATCATTTGAGTACCGGGTCGGTACATGACTTCATAATTGTACCCTTGTGTCTTTATCAGCATGCGCTGGAGTCGTGGTGGTGCAGCATGCAGTGGTTTTGCACATATGGTCACGAGTGGTTTGTGGTCTGTTACCACGAGAAACGATTTCCCATATAGGTACGTGTGGTATCGCTGCATCCCATATACAATGGCTAGCATCTCTCGCTCTATATTGCTGTATCTTGACTGGCAGTCAGTCAGTGTCTTTGAGCCAAAGGCGATGGGCCTGTTGTTCTGCACCAAAGCAATGCCCAATCCCTTCTGTGATGCATCCACTTCAAGGGTTAAAGGTGTGTTTGGGTCATAGTACTTCAGACATGCATGCTCGGTGACCGTAGACTTCAGGTCCTCGAAGCATTTCTGGTGGTCAGTGTCCCATATCCATGGAGCTTCGTTTTTTAGCAGCCCCCTCAATGTGTGAGCCTTATCTGCAAACTTTGGTATATAGGGGGACAGGTATGTTAGCATTCCCATGAATCTGTGCAGATCATCTTTGTTTTGGGGTGTTGGCATGTGTTGTATGTCCCTGATCTTATCTGGGTCTGGCATGATGCCCTTGCCTGTGTACAGGTTGCCGAAGAAGGAAATGCTGCTTTGTTTTATGGTGCACTTGTCGCTGTTGAAAACAACACCTGCCTCGCCAGCTCGTTGCATCAGGTTGGTCAGGTTCTTGTCATGCTCTTCCTCGTTTGCTCCATATACTGCTATGTCATCAGCTATGCTGACCACACCTTGGAGCCCCTCTAGGATCTGGTCCATCTTGGCCTGGAAGAGGTCTTGAGACACACTCAGACCGAAGGGTAAGCGCTTCCAGCAGTACCGGCCAAATGGAGTCCGGAATGTTGTTAGGAGTTGTGAGTCTTTATCCAGGTGTATAGACCAATACCCTGCTTTTGCGTCAAGCTTGCTAAATATTTTGGCATTAGCAAATTCTGGGTTTAATTCCTCCACAGTTGGAATTTTGTGTGGGCATCTCCTAAGGCTGGCATTCAGTTTTTGAGGATCTAGGCATAGCCTAAGGGAGCCGTCTTTTTTCGTGCCGTACGTCAGACTGGAGCACCAGTCTGTGTGTTCTTCCACCTTTCTTATTACACCTTGCTCCACCATTTTATCCAGCTCTGATTTTAGCTTGTCTTTGATGTGGATACTGCATTTCCGTGGTGGGTCAATGAAAGGTTCAGCATCCTTTTTCAAGAAGAGCTTAGCGGTTCCACTAAAATTGCCTAATTTATCAAACTGGTCTGGGTAAGCTTTCTTTAGCTCCGCAATGTTTGATATCCTCTTCAGTGGTTTCTGGCTGTTGTTAACCTTCTTGTTTACTGTATCAACATTGACAGTTACCAGGTTTAACAGCTCACTGGTTGGCAGTCCAACTACAGCTGGACCTGGCACATCCACAACATAGAACCTGGCATTGATCCATTGTGAGTCTTTGTACTGGCATGGAATGTCGATAGTACCCATACAGGGAATCTGATGACCACTGTATGCCGATAGCCTCCTGTAATTTTTCCTCAGCTTTTCCTGCGCACACGCATCCTTGCCATACATCTGTCTGAAGGTGCGTAGTGGAAGAGTATTGCCTGATGCCCCTGTGTCTATTTTTAGACGGAGTGTATGTCTGTGGCCTGGTAGGTCAGGTGGTCTCACGTTCAGTGTTGTGTATGCCTCTTTTCTGGGTGGCTTGCTCTCAATGCTGTGCATGCACTTCTCACTGATGGTGATTGAGTAGAATTTTGTTTGGTACTCCCCTTCTTCATCAGCCTCTGTGCTGTCTATAGCATTGATATGGGACTCACCCCGCTGTCTGTGGTAACTCCTGGAGGCCTGTTGTCTGTCCTGTCTTTGTGGTGGTGGTGGAGACTTGCTTCTTTGGCTTTGACCGAAGCGTTGTTGTCCCTGCCGCCTGCTTTTCCTGCAGCACTTCGCCCAGTGGCCTCTGGTACCACAGGCAGAGCATTCATCGTTGAATGCAGGACATTGACGGGGTTTATGGCTCCTGCCACAGTTTTGGCATATTCGCCCTCTGTCCACTGCATGTATTTTCTCACCATGTGACATACCCAGTTGGTGTAACTGTTCATTGCCTGCTGATAGGGCTTCATATTTCCGCCCCTCTTGTAGCACCTCTTGTAGAGGATGGCCTTTGGGTTTGCTGTACAGGTCATTCCTCAGAGCATCGTGGGGTGTGCTGGCAATGATCAGCTCCATTAAACGTTCATTGAGCTCTTCATCAATAAACTGGCATTTTTGAGCTAATGTTCTGGCTCTGGTCACAAAATCATCAATGCTTTCGTCTGTTTTTTGTCTATATTGCATTAATTGGAGCCTATGGATTCTAAAGTTAACATTCAATTTTAACTGACCTTCATAGAATTCCCATAGTTTGGCTGTCTTTTTTTTGTCAGCCTCACTGAGTCCACTAGCATTCAGCCGTTTCAGTCCTTCATCTCCAATGCCACGACATATTTTTCGTGCCTGTTTAGCATCGTCCTCTATTTCCTCATCTTCCAGGTAAAGAGACATTTTTGTTTAAACAATGAAATAGCCTCACCCTGATCCGGGTCGGCCCAATTCATTGTTGGCAAATGTGATGCCATGACGTCTTCTCATTCGGGTTGCGCTTCCAGCGTGTGGACTGCTGCTGTCAGTTGTCAGCTGTCAGATTGCTTCATTAGCGCCGAGTTAGCGCTGACGGAGTGACGGGTTTCCTACTGCCGATGCATAATTATCCTCAGACAATCTCCCGTCCTGCTTGTAGCAATCCACTACTGTTACCGCTGTCACCATGAAGTGTTATTGAGACAATGAAGACAACGAGTTGCAGACTGGACTCAAGTTTACTTGGTTGACCTAGCGACGCTCATACATACTGGTGCACTCTTATATATTGTCCGGGTTGCACACCGGCATTATATGGTACCTACTGCATATCACTACACACATGCGGGCCTCAATCAAAATGCTGGAAGGTTGATGGATTAGAGAAAATAGCCGTCGCTGCTGCTGACGCCGACGGTTGTGGTCGTTTGTAGTCCGTCGTTGAGATATGTCGGCAGTGGCAGTGGCACCTCGATTGCGTCGAGATATGCTGGTTCCTCGATTTCGTTTCTGGAATTGCTTCCAAAAGAGTAGACACATCATCATGAAGGTCTCCATCTCCATTGCGTCTCTTGATCTGTGTATGAAATCGACTTGTCTGTGTTATTGAACGACTTGTCGCGTACTAGATGACGCAAGTATACCCTTGTGTTCATTGGCTCATAGGCGACAGCAAAAACCACGGCAAGCTTACAAGCTCAAAACGCAAACCGTAAACAAAACCCAGAGCGCACCCAGACTGAAGTGTGTACACAAACCAGAGGGGGAGAGGGGGGGGGGGGAGTTTGAATCAGATCTCGGAACGGGCAGAACGGAACGAAATAGAAACGAATAGCGTGAGTGAGAAAGGGCCCTGAGTCGCTGACGAAATGTTCTCTGCACCTCCCATCCCGTCGTCCTTCCCCCCAAGGGCCGTCTTCGTCAGGGACACGACAGCTTTAGCGATCTGTTGTGCATGTTTTTCCATTGGGAAACCCTTGCGAGCACGGGGAGAACATGCAAACTCCACACAGAAAGGCCCGGGAGATACCCCACCTGGGTAACTGGCAACACAGCAACCAGGTCCCCCAAGCGGGAATCGAACCTACGACCTTCTAGCTGTGAGGCAACAGTGTTAACCACTACACCACCATGCTGAACAATTTGAACTCAAATAAAGGTTAGACTTCTCTCATATTTAGCAGTAAAATGTTTATTCTCCCCTAGTAATTGCTTTGCTGAATTTGTCTTGTTTTATGTATTTCCGTTTGTATGCATGTATCTACAAGTACATGAATTGCTAATAATAAGAACAATTGATAGTATTGTGATGATTATGATTATGATTATGATTATGATGAATGATTATTTATTATAGATTTGCAGTCCATAACTGAGGAGGATTGGTAGGAGCTTGAACCAGTGCGCATGACTCAGAAGAAGCAACACCACTTCCTGTGGGGCGGGTCCTCATAGTAAGCTAGCAGCAGCGAGCGAGCTGCTTGTGAGCAATTATTACGACTGCGACGATAGTGTTTGTTGATATTATTTTAAAGAGGGCGTTCAGTTAAGAAGCCAGGCAGTTTCCCTGCTTTCGTTTTTCCCTAACAACTTAAGTCTTGCAGTTGTCAGTCAGAAAGACCGCTGCTGCCGGTGGGCAGTTAGCTTAGCTGCCGTCAGACCCGGCGCCTGTGGCTGCAGAGAGAGAGCCTGCAGTCCAGCTGTAAACAAACCTCCAGGAGGGACCTGGATGTGAGGGGCCGGCGACACCAGTGCAAAAGGTACGGAGTAAGTGTTCCTATACTATAGCCCCTTTCGTTACTGTGATGCAAGCCTTGCTTTGTATTAAACTTGAACTGGAGAGCCTGGACTGGTCACCTCACCCCTGCCCACTTTGACAACCTAGGATGGCTTAGAGTAGACGACAGAGTACAGCAACTTGCAATGGGCCTGGTCTACAAGATACACTATACGACCGGGGTGCCCATGTACATGTCAAAATACTTCCCAAAGGTCAGTGAATACCACAACCACTACACCAGAGGAAGCTCAACAAATCATGTTAAACCCAGATTCGGCTCAAACAAGGGACTTTTACACGGTTCGCAATTATGCCACAACAATGTGGAACGCCCTACCCAAAGCTGTAAAGGAATGTGAATCCCTGCCCACATTCAGAACCGCTCTTAAAGAGCACCTACGGGAGGCTGCAATTCGAAACTGGCCACCGTAAATGCCCAAAACCCCCACCACCTCCTAATAGACAGTCTCCTCCCCACCGCATGTATATATTCCCTCCCCACCGTATGTATATTTCTCTCCCACCCACCCACCCCCTCCTAATGTACAGTCCCCTCCCCATCTTATGTATATACTCTGTCAGGATCTAGGGGTAACAGTACTGTATATTTGAATACCGTTTATGTCACAAATGTATCAGTACTAAATACCTATATGTCCCTATGCCATAAATGTCATGTATGTTGTGTATGTCATAAATGTCTATATGAATTGAAAATGGGGGACCCTGATGGAAACAAGACAAACGTCTTTCTCAGGTCTGCATCCACTTAACAATTGTATGTATTGAGCCGTACTGTATTGTACCCATCATATAAATCATATAATATCTCATTGCTAAATATATGCAATATATAATCTAATAATCCAATAATCTAAATCTAATATATAATATAAAAATGCTAAATGCATGGGTATTTTATTTTGTCTTTAATGTTAGCTTGCAAACTCAAATACTGTCTTGGTAAGCTCATAATGAATTGTTTGGGGAAAAAAAGAAAAACATCGTGATGCGTATCGTGTATCGCCGAAAGGTCAGAAAATATCGTGATATCATATTTAGGCCATATCGCCCAGCTCTACCACTACTGTTCCTAATCTATGCAAATGACATGTCGTCAGCTTGTGACTGCAACTTGTTCCTGTTTGCGGACGACTCAGCCCTGCTGGTCTCTGACAAGAACAAGTTACAGGTTGAAAAAACCCTCAGCTCGGAACTAGGCAAAATCTGCATATGGCTCGCCGACAACAAACTATCATTACACATGGGAAAAACAGAGTCCATTCTCTTCGGTTCAAATAACAAACTCAGCAAGACCGACGGCTTCTCAGTTACAGTGGGTGACAATATTGTCACAAGGAAAGATGAAATTACCTACCTGGGTTTCATCCTAGAGGCTAATCTTTCCTGTGACAAAATGGCATCCAATGTAATAAAAAAAAGTCAACCAACAAACTCGATTCTTGTACCGGATCTCCTCTCTGGTAAACAAGAATACCCTGAAGACTCTGGCAGGAGCACTCATTCAAGGGTACTACGACTATGCTTGCACCTCATGGTACCAAAGCACCTCAAAGGCACTAAAAACCAAATTACAAACATCTCAAAACAAACTAGTCAGACTACTGCTTGACCGGACTCCTAGAACCCACCTCACCCCTGCACACTTTGCCAACCGAGGATGGCTTAGAGTAGACGACAGAGTACAGCAACTTGCAATGGGCCTGGTCTACAAGATACACTACATGACCAAGGTACCCATGTACATGTCAAAATACTTCCCAAAGGTCAGTGAATACCAGGATCACAACACCAGAGGGAGCTCCACAAATCATGTAAAACCCAGATTCGGCTCAAACAAGGGACTAAACACGTTTTGCAAATTATGCCACATCAATGTGGAACGCCCTACCCAAAGCTGTAAAGGAATGTGAATCACTACCCACCTTCAAAAGCACTCTCAAAGAACACCTACGGGAGACTGCAATTCGAAACTGGCCCCTACAAATGTCCTAACCCAGTTGTACAATAAAGACCAAGCATGGCTTTGTCAGTATTCCAATGTACCCAACCCCCCCCCCCCACCTCCAATGTACAGCCCCACCCAACCCTACCCCACCTACCCAACCTCCTCCAATGTACAGTTTCTATGTCAAATGTATGTCAGTATTCCAATGTACAGATGTAAACAAGACTAAAGTCTTTCTCTGGTCTGCATCCCCTTAACAATTGTGTGTATTGAGCTGTACTGTACTGTACCCATTCTGCAATCTGTTAATACAATTTGCAATCAATCAATGTCCCAGGGACCTCCATCCGAGAAGGTATTTGTTGTTTAGATGTGACTTAGTCCAGCATTCCATAACACTATACTGTAGGGGACTGGGAGATAAGAGTGTCTGAAATGTATGATCAGAATAGTCATTCTTATACATTCTCTCATTGTGCTAACTACAAAATAAATAGTGTAATTATTAAACTAGTCCCCGTTTGACTGGGGAACCCCGTCAACGACCCCCCGGGGGTCCCCGGACTTCACAGTCACTTTGAGAACCAGTGAATGTAGATTAGGGATGCACGATATTGCTTTTTTGACACCGATACCGATAACTTTATGCTCCTCAAGCCGATAACCGATATCGATAACCGATATTTATTGTATTATAATTTTTTTTTTAATGTATATATTTTTTTTGATCAACATTTTTTTTTTCAACATGAAACAAAACATATCACAATACAATAATAATACATAAAAAGACTTCCAAGGACAATAACTTAACACCAACTTAAATGTGACCTAACCAGACAACAGAAACAAAAGCCAAGACAACAGTTTTGACTGATAAAGTGACCATATTTATTTTTCCAAATGAAAATTCACAATCCGTCAACAGCTTGTGGTGCATCCAACCTAAGACGCTCGAAGCTTTTTGTTCTTCTTTTTTCAAAGCGGAGCCTTGAAAAAGAGGCTTTGAGTGGACACATCACCACCACAACAACGGGTCACCTGCGGCATCACCACCGCCACGGTGTTGGGGGCCCGCGACGACGGCGCGAGCACGCTTGTACCTATTGACGAGTCGTTTGCTAAATTAAAGAAGTTTGACAGAAGGGCAACCAGCCAGGCAGCGCCGTTATCTCACGGGACGAGTAGCTACATTAGTTAGCCAACAACCAGCCAGGCAACGCCGTTATCTCCCGGGACGAGTAGCTTTATTAGTTAGCCAGCAACCAGTCAAGCTAACGTTAGCTGGCTCCAGCAGCTTGTTGATGTCGTCGGGAGCATTTAGCCTGCTGGCTACCTAGCTCCACTTCAACCAGCATCGGGAGATCCAGCAGCTTGTCGATGTGCTAATAGCCTCAGCAACCTAACGTTAGCTGGCTCCAGCAGATCGACAATTATCGTGCATCCCTAATGTAGATGCAACACTCACTGTAACAAAATGGGAACTGTAAAGTACAGTTATTCTAAGTATGGGATATATGTTAACTGTCCAGTATCACTGGAATATCACAATGTGCATTGTGTTTTAGTGTGGGTTTTCCCTTTTTAAAGGAGCATTATGTGAAATGCACTTACCACCTTCTCCAGAGCCAGACAAGAAGATAGATACCAATTTCCTCTCTCTGTGCGTTCAGTAGAGAGCTACCCGGCTCCAAGCCAGCCTAGCTCAGCACAAATTAATGGAAGCGGATACGGATCAGCAAGCCTAGCTTAAAACTCTGGGAAAGGTGTTTTTGGCCAACACCTAGGCTAGCTGATCCATATCCACTTCCATTAATTTGTGCTAAGCTAGGCTAGCTTGCAGCCGGATAGCTTTCTACTGAAGGCGCAGAAAGGAAATTGTTGATATCAATCTTATTTTCTGAGTCTGGAGAAGATGGTAAGGTTCGTTTTGTAAAGTACAGTTATTCTACGTTTATAACAGTCTATGGGATGGACGTAACTGTCCAATATCACTGTAATAGCACAATGTACATTGTGGTTTAGGGTGGATTTTCCATTTTTAAATCAACAAACTTGACATTAAATTGTTAAATTCTACATGCAACAAGGGACGGTACTGTCAGCCTTAGTTGAGTGCCTTTAGATATATAGACTAGATTGATTGCATCATAACCCATAGTTCAGTCTCAAAACTGTTATCCCTCGTGTTGAGATAACCTTACAGCTTGACATTAAGGCTATTGAAATGTAGCCCAATATCTGTCACAACACACAGCAGGAGTACCGTAGTTAAGTAGGTTATGGTTGCTATTGTTAATGTCGACGCTGACAGCCTGTGTCTGTGCCCAGGTCCAAGTATGGCTGATGACCCACAGAGAAACTTCCGTTCTGCCTATTATGAGAAGGTGGGCTTCCGAGGGGTGGAGGAAAAGAAGTCGCTGGAGATTCTGCTCAAGGACAACCCTCTAGGTAAATGGAAGGAAGGAATGGTATCAGTTAGTACACATTGTCATAGGTATCATTCAAGATATTAGTGGTGCACCGATGTGAAAATTGTGGCCGATACCGATAACCGATATTCAGGGGAGGAAATTAGGCCACTTTACTCGCCAAATGCGAGTATTTTTTACGTTTGGCGAGTGATTCATGAAGACCACTCGCCAGTCTGGCGAGTATACAAAAAAAAAAAACATTCTGCAATCACTGCACTGGCAAACGGTGCGCGTCTTCTGAGTGCTCGCTTTAGTTGACAGTGCCACGAGAGCACTGCACAAGACCACCCGCGGACATATAATGTTTAATAAAAGTTTGCGCAGTACTGGCCAACCCGCGGACATATAATAATAAAAGTCCTGCGTTACTAGGCTAGCCATCAGGAGCACTCTCAAACGGATAACGTTAAACACAGCAGAAGATGGGAAACAGACAGACTGACCAACGGGGAACTGCATCCAACCCTAGTACAACCCTCGAGTATAAGTTACTAAGGACACATTTAAATCACAGAGGTGTAATGTTAGTCTACTGGAAATGTATACAGTGGTTCGCTTCTAGTTTTAGCGATAGCTGCTTGCTAGCTAACGTTAGCCCCGTGTGCTCAAAGCAGCCAGCTAGGTGTATCTGTTATGACTATAATGTTTCCAAAAAAGCACCGGACTACGACGTAATGTTAGACATTTTATTTCATGCTCAAAAGCCCCTGGCTTGCACATCGCAGTCACGAAAGGGGCTAGCTAAGCTCAACCAGTGCACTGTGTACAACAGCACACCAACCCAACTGACGTTATCACAACACTTGACGGTACTGTCGTAAGACCACCGTGCTGTCTTAAAGGCACAGTGTGCCTACCCAGATGCATACACAACATTGACGAGGCTTGACAACCGAGGTTCAAAGTTAACTTGATTGATTGAAAACTTTATTAACAGATTGCAGAATGGGTACAATACAGTACAGCATTTTCAATTCATCATAACATATGACATACAGATAGACTACTGCTACATCTATATATTTCACATCTATCTATACACTTCACAACATACTTCGGTTTTTTTCTTTCACTGCCCAACCCAGTCCAACCCAGCATCTTTCACTGCCCAGTTCAGCCCAACCCAGTCCAGAATAGATACCTCTTTCATGTTAATATGTTTTATGCTAATATTGTGAAGATTAATGTTTTATGCTAATACATATTTTAAAGAGTAGAGACACGGTGTGATTATTTTACTATGATTGAAAATCTATTTAGACGAAGACATACAAAGAAGTAATTATCACAATTAGCGATTTCTTTTGTCTGGTAAAAAATCTGTTTGGCTGGTAAAAAAAATCAGATACTCGCCAGTTGGCTGGTAAGCCAAAAAGTTAGTTTCCTCCCCTGCCGATATTAATATTGCTGTTCTGGCCGATACCGATATTTACCGATGTCGATATCTCTGTATAGAAAACACTTTTTTATGATAATCAAATAAAGAGCTATTTTCCAAAACGCATAATTTTTTTACTTTTGTAACTTATTTTCAGAAATGACTGATATTTTGAAACTATTTAAGGCCAAAACATGTAAAAAAAAAAAAAAAAAAAAGATTAAAAAAAATAAATAATTTTTTTTTAAATATCGGCCCTATCTTGATATCGGTCCGATACCGATGTGTAAAAAAACGGCCATATCGCCGATATTACATCGGCGGCCGATATTACATCGGCGGCCGATATATCGTGCATCACTATTATTTGTCATATGCACAGTTAAACAGACAGTTACACCGTACAATGAAAATCTTACTTTGCTAGTCTGCCCTTCACACAAAATATAGACTTCAACTATAATTAAAATATTGGAAAAATGTGTTAATGCTAAAAGGAAGAATCTTAAAAAAAGATAAATAAGTGGAAAAATAAGGCATGAGTGACAGAGTAACAGTATTGCACAGTAGTGGTAGAAGGATATAAAGTGCACTATGCATTGTTGCAAATATTGTAAATAATAATCATATGTGATATTGTCATCAGTTTTTTTTTTTTTTATTTTTTTTTTTAAAACATAGGATAACAAGGACATTCAGTGTGTGGGTGTCATGGAAAAGGAGAGCTAGCATGGAGGGGGTTGTTCTGGCATGCTGGAACTAACCGTCGAGCCTCCCCGAGGTGTCGTGGGCCTGACTTGACGAAGCACCAGTGAAGGGATGGGCCATGTAATACATTTGTAGTGTGTAATTCCATAGTATAAGTACAAGGATATGATCATTTATCTTCTCAATAAAAAGTACAATGCTATATAATCTATTTGTAATTTATTGTGGCAGTAATTCAGTTATTCAATTCACCCCCCCCCCTCCCCCCTCTCTCCAGATGTGGAGAAGCTGAGCACCTTCAGTCAGAGGTTCCCCCTTCCCTCCATGTACAGGATCCACGTGTGGAAGGTACTGCTGGGTAAGACAGACACACAGACACACACACACACAGAGTAAAATACCCCACCTCGGCAGGCTATATGAGCACAGGGATCGATAAGGCAGTGCAAGTCTCTTGATTCAATCGACCCATCTCAATCCCTGCCCTCAATCACAACCGTCGCTTCTCTCTGACAAACTAAGCCTCTCTCCCCTGTTCTGGATGTGTGTCGCTTTCCCCTCCATAATGTCAGCGACATAAATGACCATGTAATTACACAGTAACACCATGATAATTGCACCATGGAACCCTCTTACCGCCTCGCCCCCCCCCCCCTGGCCTGCACACATTTAAAACTGATCCCAGGACTGTATGTCTTGTCTGCAGGCATCCTGCCGGCCCACAGTGACTCCCACGCTCTGGTGAGAGGCTACCGCAGGGAGCAGTACCAGGACCTGGAGGAGGCCCTGGAGGTGATGCGGTTCGTCCACTCCTCCACACCCGTTACCCACCTCTACCTGCGCATGTTCCAGCTGGAGAGCCAGGCCCTGTGCCGCCGCTCGGAGACCACGGCCCCGGTGAGGAAGTGAGGAGTGTAAACCAGCTCAATTGAACCATATTCACACAACGGCCATTTTACTCTTCAGGGTGTCTGCGGGGAGTAAAAAGTCTTAAAAAGTCATAATTCTCAATTTACGGCCTTAAAAGGTATTAAAAAGTCTAACATTTCATTAGCACAGGTATTACATTTCTTGGGGGGCAACCCCAGCAGTTGGGAGATTAAATAATATGAATATTAAATGTTTTTGTATTAAAGTTTTGCGAGGCTACCGGGAGCTTGTGTGGAACACGTGATCATTTAAATTGGCACAGCCAATGTGTTTTTAACTTTTTCCTAGTATGGTTGTGAAATTGGTATAAAATGTAGCTCTAAGTGGTATTATAAAGGTCTCTATGCGCATCGCCACACCACTAGTGAGGAGGGTTATCCCTGTTCTTTGGTTGTTACTTGTTGGCCAAACTGCAAAGCCAGAACTCAATCTCAAAAAACGTACCTAAAATATTGTGTATGAAGTATTAACTTAACTCTAACCCCCTAACCTTACTGGAGACCTCTTTCTACATGGGTATCTCTACTCGAGTGTCTCCACAATCTTGTTTTTATAAAGAACATTTTATAATTTCATTTGAAAATAATGATAATAAAACGCATTGTTTTATTCAATGTAGGCTCTTTTATCATCTTTTGGTAAAATCATCTTTTATAAAAGAAACAACAACAACAACAACACATTGAATAAAACAATATGCTGTTGTTTTGAACATCTTACCTCTGACTGGTCTCTTTGAGCTCGCCATCTTCTAACATTACACTCTGTAACATCATTTTTCTTGGCTGATGGACAGTTCTGCTTCGTTGATCACCATGATCTAGAAATTGGCATTGTAACTCCTCCATTGTTCGTTAACTTGCCCGACTCAAGCTGATCGCTGTGTCGCTCCATCTCTCCAGATGCCTGTCACTGTTTATGTGTGTGTTGACTTTGAGTGTGTATGAGAAGGAGACGGAGATACAGAGAGAAAGATGGGGAACACACTTGGCGTGATCTGTTGTTATGAATGTACAGTATGATGACATTTAAAAGCCTAGACCCCTTTTTCTGATTCCCCCCCCCCTAGGAAATAAAACCCTCTTATATTCAGCACAATACGGTAATTTAATATCACACGGCAATGCCTCCGCTGCTCTTTGATGTCGCTGTCTATGATTGTCTTGTTAACTTCAGGATGAGGCAGACGAGGACTTCCTGTCCATCGGCCGAGCCATGGAGGAAATTGTCGACGACCCTGTGGACTGCTATTGGTTGATCAAGTGCTTCGTCAACCAATTCAACACCAAGTTTGGAGACTCGATTCCCCATCTGGTGAGCATCAAACTCCGGATGAGGGAATAAGCCATGGGTACACAAACATTTCCATTTGAAAAGGTTTAAAGGAGCTGTAAGTGATATTTAATTTTAAGATAATGTGTTAACAACCTCTTAACGCTTGGTGTACCACCGGTGGGGCATTTTGCACTCGCGCGCACTTCTTTGCACACACTTTGTGCTCGTCTGCCGGCCCGCGCTGCGTTTCTCCCGATCATTCAATACATTGTTGGAAAGTTAAACATCCCGTCGTTCAATCGACACCACTCTCGACCTATTGCATGCTTTCAGTCTCGAGTTACAAGACGAAATATCTGACGAGCGTCATTTGACAAAGCCGTGACCATGTTCGGTTGTAGAACGGTCCTGAACTGACCAGTCACCACTGATGGTGAAAATGACCACCGTTGTAGCCAAGGAGCGCCTGCTCTGAAAGCGATCCCAGACGAGCACTGATTGCAAGGAGAAAGAGGCAGAAGAAGACCAACAAGCTCTTTGTTTTGACTTGTGCGTCTGAATGAATTGCAGCGGATGGCCATTTTGGATAATCACGCTGAATTATTGCAGTACACACATTACAAAAACCTTTTGTAAAACACAAATCTTCCGTCACATTTTTATAAACGTTGGACCTGTATGACTGTAAGACATCAGGCTATAGAACCGTTATGTTTTCCAGCCCCTACCTCTCAGCTGGGACCCAAAAACAGGCATCTGGCAACGAGTCAACACAAAATGAAGGAGAAAACATGTTATTTCATTGTGTTCAAACCTCTGTTTCTCTATTACATTAGCACTCAAATAGATTTTCAGAATGTTACCTTTCAAAAGAGGCTTAAGGGTTATAGCTCTACATTGCCATCACTGATACATAGTGTTTGATCAGTAACATGGGGTCTCCCAGTCCCTCCACTCTGCAGTAAACAGAAAATAAATGTTCTGGTATCCCTTCCCACTTTATTCAACCAGGAAAGAGAACCATAGATATCTTTACTTATTTCAAGAAATCTTGCCAAGCCAAATTAGCTTACTGCACTGGCATATTATATTACTTATTTACTTAAAAAAGGTTTCTATTTCTTATTCTTCTCAGACCATTTTTGGAGTGTGGGGTTCTCTCTCCTGATTGGATAAAGTGGGAATGGGATACCAGAAAAATACTTTGTTTACTGCAGAGCGGAGGGACTGGGAGACCCATGTTAATGACCAGACACTCTACATCAGGGCTGGCTGTCGGGAGAGTAGAGATATTATTTTAACACGTAGACCACTTATTTAAAATAACAAAACAAAAAAACACTCTCAGCTCCTTTTTAAGAAACCGTGATCTTAACCAGGCGGTTGTTTTCTCTCTCTCTCGCTCTCGCTCTCTCTCTCTCTCCCCCCCCCCCCCCCCCCCCCCCTTCGCCACAGCCCAAGAGTCTGGAGCACTACCTGAGCCAGGAGGAGGCGGAGCCGCGGCTGCTGAACCACCTGAAGAACACGGGGGCTTTGGCTCTGCTGCCCTACGACCTCTGGTTCAGACGCTGCTTCGCCGGCTGCCTGCCTGAATCCAGCCTGCAGAGGTCAGTCTGCTGCTGTCGTCACCTCCAGCAAACCAGTCGCCGTTCAGACGCATACAGAGTAGGGATGAGTTCGAATTTTCTAATAGTCGTGCAACGTTCTGAAGGATTATCGATAGGTTATGTATATAACCTAGTTATGAGTACTGGCTGAGCGTCCTGCTCTTCGCCATCGAGATATACCTCATCTCCAGTACCTAGTGTACTCCATCAACGAATAAAAAACAATACACCCAGCACCTGCCAGGCCCCGCCCTAGTGACCTACTATATAGCACTAGGCGTGGTCACCACTCGCTCTTCCTCGGAAAAAAACGTTTCCAAAGAAAAGTTTCCCCAAGGGACCTCAGGGCAAGCTAAGAGCAGGACGCTCAGCCAGTACTTGTATTACATAACCTATCGTTATATTAGTCGTACTGGCGAATCGCGTCCTGCTCTTCGCCATCGAGATATGGGGACAGAGCAGACGCGAGGACCGACAAATGCACCCCCTGAGTACCCGAAAGCCCACATCAGGGGGGAGGGGAGTCCCGTCACCCCATCCTTCCTAATGAAGAGGGGGCGGCAGTCAACTCCACCCGAGTGCGAACAAGAGGGAACTAGAACCTCTTGAACGCACAGCACAGGCGGAACCACGTGTGACACAACACATTGTGGCCCACACCCACACACCCCTGCTACCCCACCAAGGATGGGAAGCAGGAGAGGTTCCAGACCTCAGAACCGCCTGGGAGACAGAACCCCTGGTCATGTCCATGAGGTAAAACCTTACGAAGGGACCCGGTGAGGACCACGAAGCCGCAGCACAGATGTCCCCCACCGAAGCCCCACCCAGCAGGGCGGCAGAGGCCGCCACCCCACGAGTGGAGTGCGCCCTGATGCCCCCAGGGGGAGCCAGCCCGGCCAACGTGTAGCAAAGGGCAATGCCCTCGCACAACCAATGGGACAGGCGCTGTTTCGACAGTGCCTTACCAGCGCGAGAGCCACCGCAACAGACAAAAAATTTATCGGTAGCCCTGAGGCCCTGAGTACGGCTGAGGTAAATCCCCAAGCCCGGACCGAACATGACAGGTGAAGGCTCGCCTCCAACTCACTAGCGTGAGGAGGCGGATGAACGCCTGAACCATAATATTCCTGGAGCGGAAAGAGCTCCGGATATTCTTTGGCACGAAGACTGGATTAGGTCTCAGAGTGGCACCGCTATCGAAACGAATAGACAGACACTCAGGCCGCACCGAGAGAGCACAGAGCTCACCCACGCGCTTAGCGGAGGTGACGGCCAGCAGGAACGCAGTCCCAAAGGCCTTGCTCAAGAGGCTCAAACGGGGCCTCGGACAACCGACCGAGGAGCAATTGAAGATCCCAACTCGGAGCCAGAGAACGTTTCACCGGCTTAAGGCGCCGAGCGCCAAGCAGTAAACGCTTCACAAGAGGGTGGCCTTACACCACTCTTGGAAAATACGCCACCTACCCGCGTAACCCGCGATAGTGGAGGGAGCATGCGCGTTCCGGATGGTACCAACCACAGAAGGATCCATCCTCTCCAGACTCACCCTCTCACCAGCCAACCCATCAGCGACTGGCCCAGCACAGGGAACTAACACAGAGACCCGTGCGCTTGAGAGAGGGCTCACGATGACCAAGGAACAGGCCATGACGGGGATACCAAGAGCTGGATCAGGACCGGGAACCACACAGCTGCGCCCCGGTCCGGCGCAATCAGGATCAAGGACCTGCGCTCCTCAGCGTACCCACACCAACAACTGACCTAACAGATGTATGGGGGAAGAATCCCAGGCGGCACGGCATCGGTCCCAGACCTGCCTGACTATGTCCGGACGTAATCCCCACCCGTCAGGGTGAGGACCGCCCCGCGACATCGCACCTGTACTCACATTCACCCTGCCGGGGATGTGGCCGCGCAGATGGAGAACGCCCATAGCCAGCCGCCCGGTGCAGACGGGGGTAGCGTACTCCTCCCTGTCTGTCGATATACGACGCTGACGTCGTATTGTCCGTCCTGATCAAACACTGTTTGAGGACCAGAAGGACCGCTTTCAATACCAACACATTGAACGTAGCGCAGACCGGGCAGCATGGCTTGCCAGCTGCCCCCTACTGCGCTGGCCCGACGCGTCTCCAGCGAGGGAGGCGGCGGTGAAAAACGTGACGTGTGACAGCCTACTGCTCATGGGGACCCCCCTGGCGAGGACCCCAGGCCCTCCCCAGGGGGCGAGGTCCCCCAGTACTGACACAGGAACCTTAGCCGCTTCCACTTGCCTCTCACCGGGTCTATTTCCATACTGGAAAAGAACCACCTCCGTAACCTCCTCCTGGGGTGAAGAGGAGGCCAAGTGGGACCACGGAATGAGCAGATGCCATCATACCGAGCAGGCGTATCACGGACAGTGCCGTAACCGTCCTAGGACGGAACCTCCCGAGCGTGTCGACAACACGCTCTGAGAGGGATGCCCCTAGCACTCCACCTGTTGACTGGGAAGAGGAGTACTCTACTTCCAGTCTACAGCAACCCCAGGCTGATAGGAAACCTGCCTGGTATGAGACCTGACGATCCACCTTGACTGCGAAGGACCAGAACGTCGTCAGGGCAGAATACACTTCGTAACCCCTGATGACGCAGAAGCCCCAGTGCGGCCTCCACGCACTTGGTGAAGATGCGGCGAGCTAGAGAAAAACCGAACGGCAGCCTCTGGTACTCATACGCTAACCCTGCAAAGGAAGCGTAGGTAAGCCCTAGGATGGAAGATCGGGGATGCGAATACGCATCCTACAGGTCTATGGAGGAGAACCAGACCCCACCTGACAGTGTTCAACAGGTAGGAGACGATCCAAAAAATGCTGAACCTTCCCATGGGACAGGTCCAGCATGGGTCTGACACCCCCCTCCCGATTTCTCAGGCACCAGAGAACACCGGGAGGAAAACGCCACGACGATGGCTTGCTTCGTCCACAGAGATTGGATCTCGTCGACCAGAGCTGTCACTGCTGGTGACCCTGACAATATGGCCTGTACCAAACCCGAAAACGGGTGGGGTTGTGTAAATGCAAGTCCCCGCCTCAGCGTTCTCTCCATCCACCTCGACATATGGTACTGCTGTAGCCATATGTGATGACACTCCCAACGCACCCGCCGCCATGTGGCGCAGGTCCGCTAGGAACTGTAGATGGGCGGCCCGGTCCCACCCGCTGTGCGTAGCCAACCCTGGACCCGTGCGAGCAGAGTGTTCCGTGTCGGGACATCTGACCCTGACACTACCCACGAGGCAATTGCACCCAAGGGGGGACCCCGACAAAGGGCCGGTTTGATACGGGGGAAGCTGACATCAGCCTAGGTGACAAAAGCTCCCCCACTGAACACCCCTCCAGAACATGCTGAGGAGTTGTTCTGCAGCCGGACATGCAAGGTGTGAGGCCCCCATGGGTTCCTACACACCGTAGCCCTGCAGTGATATTACTACCACCCAAATCACGCGCGCCTGCGAGACCACTGCCAATCTTTCAGGAGTGGGAGGCACCAACATGATACCTGGCCTGGCGAAGGCGAGGTCGGGGAAGCCCGCACTGTGTGCCTCCAAAAAGGTTTCGAGCCCCCCTGCTGACAACACTTATAGTTGACAGACGTAACACCAGGCTCAACCAAACACAGCTTATGGTGTGGGAGCTGCTTGACAGCACAACATTCTCACGGACAGACCCAGGCTCAGCCATCAACTGGGTGTCAGCCCCTGTCCCCATGAGAAGCGAAACGTGGGGCCGCATGCGCTTCAACGAAGGCTCGCGGCCCGCAGCCAAAGGAAACAAATCGGAGCCCCTTTTCTGCTGATGTTGGGGGAGGGAGTGATCGGAGAGCGGGCTGCTTGCGGCAGGACGGCGACGGCTTGTATATTCCAAGCCGAGCTCATCCAACATGGCCGATCCCTCGGCCGCCAAGGCTGTCGGCCTTCTGGACACCTGTCGATTCAACGCCCAGGATACCTCTGGCGGGGGAAAACATGGCCGCCTGTCGAGGGCCTCGCCATAGCCGCTGACGAGGCCGTGCTCTCACCTCTGGCTGCGCGGCGTGAGGCGGTGTGGGGCCTAGGACAAATACTGCCCGCGCTCCAGCGGAAGACCAAGATCCTCTGCGGAGAGGGGATCCCTGAGCGGTTATAGCTTGCGGCTAGGTCAAAGCTAATAACATCAACAACCTTGCGCGATGTGTCGACGTCGGCTGGCCCTCAAGGCCCCGCCACCAGACACCATTTTTGACAGAAAAAACAGCAATTTGAACACAGTTACTAATCGCTGCCAATTCCATACCGTGGCGGTACAGGCTTTAACAGCCCACCAGCCACTCGCCGGGCCGACCCACCTCATGGCGTCGGCCGGGCGGGGCGCTGTTTCAACATGTCAAAAGCAAAGGACTGATGCTAACACGGAGCACCAGTGGTGGTTGCAACAAGCAACCTCCACTGTGTGTGCACCATGAAGGGGTTAATGAATAAATGAACTAACACCACGAATATACTGTAGAATGGGCTAGCCCATGCACACAACGTTAAAGGGATGCGGACCAGAGAACCAGTCCCACGTTCATTCATAATATTCACAAACATCACACCAGCCCTAGACCTCAGCCCATTTACCCATGAAAAGGTAAACAAAGCCCCCCCGCAATACTCCCCCAGTAGACACCGATTGACCGTCAGCATGAATGGTAAGAGGAGGGAAGACTGTAGTGTAGACAGACATTCCCGCAGCAGGGAGACAAAACAGAAACAGTAGCCCAACATAGCATAGCGTTAGCCGCACGCTCCAGGATAACGGAGAAAACAACGTTTACCCAGATATCCCGCCACTTGCGCCAATACATAACTCGGTTGTCTCCTGGGACAACTCGAGCACATCACAAACGCCAGCATTGTCATGCCTAGTGACATCCCACAGCGGGGAACAGTAGAACAGTGACCCAGCATTATAGCATTTAGTATTAGCAGCGCGCTCCAGGACAGCCTGGGAAACGTCCACCTCAGAGGGACGTTTACCCAAACATCCTGCCCCTGGCGCCGATATACAACTCGGTTGTCTAACAAAACAACACGCAGCAATACTAACACCAGCATTAATGCCTAGTGGCGCAGATCCTACCTTGTGTGAGGTAGCTCGATAGCTACACCTCACACGCCGTCCCTCTGTCTGCTGTCAACAAGACGAGGAGACTACAGACTCGACGCTGAGATGCATCGAAATGCATCCCGCTGCAGAGTCGCAGAACCCATACGAGCGCCGTCAGAACATGCCACGAAGATTCCAGGGGTAGGCAATCTCCGGTAAGCACTCAACCTAATTTCTCTAAACTTTTCATGACAACTAGTTGCATAGGGTGCACGCATCCGCTATGATGGAAACGAAAATAGAGGAAGAGCGAGTGGTGACCACGCCTAGTGCTATATAGTACGTCACTAGGGCGGGGCCTGGCAGGGGCTGGGTGTATTGTTTTGTATTCGTTGATGGAGTACACTAGGTACTGGAGATGAGGTATATCTCGATGGCGAAGAGCAGGACGCGATTCGCCAGTACGACTAATATAACTGAAGTGCCTATTTACGTGCAATACCCTTTGATTTTAATGATCCATTCTTTTTTTTTTTTTTTTTTGGTCTTTTTTCCCCCTCCATTTTCCGCCGATTTTCTCCCATCCCAATGTTAGTCGTATGCCAATTCCCAGTCCCTTCCTGGTCGCTGCGCTTTACCCCCCACAGTCAGATCCTCTGGGAGAGTGGAGGCTACCACGTGCTTCCTCCGACACACGTCCAGCCAATCACCGCTTCTTTTCACCTGGCAGCGCGGATTCTCATTGAGAGGGCGTAGCGTGTGGGAGGACCACACTATCCCCCTCACGTCCAATCCGCGCTTAGCAGGCGCCCCGACCGAACTGTAGGAGTCGCTGTTTACAACGACCCGGACCCACCCCGCCAGCTTCTCCCACCCTCTGATACAGCCAATTGTATCAGTGCAGACGGCCAGCCAAGCTGGTGACAACCCCGGAGCTGTGAGCTGGATTCGAACAGGCAAATCCAGCTCAGCTCCGGGGGGCTGGTGACGAACGCAATCTCCGCTCGACCACCTAACCGCCTTTAATGATCCATTCTATTAAAAAGAATAGCTGAATTTAACTGAAACTGAACATTTTAACTGAATTTGAACTGAAACAGAAAATAACAATTTCGTGTTTTTTGTTTTGTTTTTTGGGGGGGGGCGGGTCGAATTTTCGAATAGTAAACTGTAGACTTTTCAAAAAATATTTTGGTCAGTCATGCACATCCCTAATACAGTAGCCCTTTCATTGTTTCAAAACAATTACACGGTGGGCCAGTTGCACGGATGAGGATTAAGCCTTGTTTAAAAGGTTTCTTTCAGCGGGGTCCTCCATTGGGGGAAAAGTCCTTTGTACATAATGCAGGTCCATGAGAACATCCGGTATAATAGGCGAGAGTAGGGATGGAATGGATGCTAGTATACAGACCCAGAGTCCAATTATATCACTCGACTGCCGCAACCCACATGTTTGGTTGTTCTTTTAGGAAAATGACTTGGCTTTTGGATGGTTTGTTTGTACCTGTTAGGAGGGAACAACCTCACTGTGCATAGTACGGTGCTAAAACTAATTCCAAGATTCAAGAGATTTATTAGTCACATACATACACGAGACATGTAGTGAAATGAAGGCCATGCAAACAAAAATAATAATAATTGAATAAAATAGAATAGATAATAAAATACACATGATAAAAAGTACTAAGATACAATACAATACAATGCTAAGCTTACGAATTGAAGGTAATGAGTCCTATATACATTAGTACACTACTATACAATATACAGTTATGCTATATATAACAATATATATATATATATATATATATATATATATATATATATATATATATATATTCCAATTCCAATTGCAGGGAGCAGACAGGAAAGTAAAGTCTACTGACTATATTGAGAAAATGTCTAGTATTTATAGTCATCTTTCATCTAAGCATTAGGTCCTTCATCATTAGATACCATTCCACTGTTGTTGTTAGCCTTGTGGAGAACACTGCCCTGTGTTCTGTTCCTTCTGGATTCTGAGCTGGGGTCAGCAGCTAAGACGGATACGAGTTGGGAAGGGCAAGCTGTTCCTTCTGGTATCTGAGTTGAGATCAGCAGCTACGATTTTATGAGTTAGGAAGGACGAGCTGTACCGCCATGGAATGTGGAAACCTAAGTCCCATTGTGTGTGTGTGGGTGGGTGGGTGGGTGGGTGAGAGAGAGATTAAGTTTTGCATCCACATTGTCAATAATACTGAAATGTAGGACTTGGGTTTAGTGTTACATCAGCTGATTATCATGTTTAAATGTTGTGTACAGGATGTTATACTGTAAGAACAATGTGGTTACCTAGCAACTAAAGGGTCTGTAGTAGTTTACACCCAGTGGCACAGTGGCTTTCATAAATTTTTCTCTGGGAACTTAGGTTTTCAGAATTCTTATCTGGTGACCCTGAACTGATGTTGCTGGCTTACCGTAGTTACGGTCTTGTGAGGCTCATTAACCAAATGTACCATATTTCTTCAACCTACCGTACCCATTATAGACACTTTAGAAGGCTTTAGTTACGTAGCATGGAAGAAAAAAACCCACCTTACTGTATTTGACTATTATGTACTATGATACTATGTCTATACTACTGTATCTGCTATGTACTATGCACTACTACCTACAATGCTAATATGTCTATACTGCTATCTACTATGTACTATGCCTATACTACTGTATCTGCTATGTACTATGCACTACTACCTACAATGATAATATGTCTATACTGCCATCTACTATGTACTATGCCTATACTACTGTATCTGCTATGTACTATGCACTACTACCTACAATGATAATGTCTATACTGCTATCTACTATGTACTATGCCTATACTACTGTATCTGCTATGTACTATGCACTACTACCTACAATGATAATATGTTTATACTGCTATCTACTATGTACTATGCCTATACTACTGTATCTGCTATGTACTATGCACTACTACCTACAATGCTAATATGTCTATGCTATCTATCTACTATGCCTATACTACTAGCTACAATGCTAATATGTCTATACTACTATCTTCTATGCCTATACTACTATGCCTATTTATTTATTTTAATATATATATATTGTCCAAACATGGAATGTATAATTTTTTTGTCACATACACGCAGTGTGAGCCCATACACTTCTGTGTCCTAGCTAATGCTAATATGTCTATACTACTATCTACTATGCCCATTCTACTATGCTACTATGTCTATACTACTATGCTAATATGTCTATACTATTATCTACTACCTATATGTACATATATGCACCGCCAGAGATGTACTTGTTATACAAACATTTTAAGTAGCTTTGGATAAAAGTGTCAGCTAAATGTAAATAACCTTTTATCTTGTGAACCTTATCATCACCTCGTCTTAGTCTTGTGATGAAACTATATTGCGATGTCTTCAGTTCAGTTGACCTGCTGTTTGCTGTTCTCAGGGTCTGGGACAAGGTGATAAGTGGATCCTGTAAGATCCTGGTGTTTGTTGCCTTGGAGATTCTGCTAAGCTACAAAATCATGCTATTGGGAATCAGCCGTCCAGAGGGCGTGGTCAGCTTTTTGTGCAATGTAAGTAAATGACAAACACTATAGGGAGGTGTAGTCTGACGTCACTTTAGTTTCCCGCGCGGTCCACCCGTATAGGGATTTATCATTGGGGGAAATGTATTATCGGCTATTGTAATAATTGTGCCTCATGAACATTGGCAAGCTTTCCATTTTGCACAAAATGAGTTCCCTTCTATCACTAACATTATTGTAAGCATTTTTGGTTGAAATAAAGTGAGTTAAAAGGTTGTTTAATTTGTTGTTGCTGTCACCTAATACAGCCAGGAGTCTACGCTGTGGTGACGTCAGTCAGCAGCGCCAAAGTGAGTTCCTCAGTGAACGAAAATATAAACATTGTTATTTTGCTACTTTTACGATTAATTGCGGATTGTTTCATGTTGAGCTATAGATTGTGGATGAATACACACAGAAAGGTACACCATGCCAATGTTCATGCTTTATTTGTTTTAAACGAGACGAAATGGGTCCATTGGAAATACATGCCCATTTCAAGGAGGGTGGACCGTGCAGGAAACACCAATGACGTAACCACTACACCTCCCTATAGTGTTATTAATATTTTTTTTAATATTATATATATATATAGTCCAAACATGGAATGTATAATTTGTCACACTTCTGTGTCCTAGCATTGCAATGGCAGTGTTGCACCATCTTGTGGATATTTGGCCCCAGTGATGTAAGGTTTCCAACCAATTGCTCTTAACTCGTGGATGGGGCGTAATCTAACCAGAAGGATTGTGAAATTAATATTAATTCTTTCGTACAGCTTTTTAATTTCAACGGTTGTTAGGTAAATTAAGACATTGCTTAGATATGTTATCAGTTCAACCAAGGTGAAGAAAAATTGGCATAACTCGATGATTTTAAAAAGGGTCTTCATCAGTACCGCTCATTTTCAATATACTCCCTCTTACACTGATGGTCAAAGTTTCATTTAATTAATGTTGACCTCATCATACCACCTGTTTTTACAACCCCAGGGGCGACTGCAGAGTTTAATTACCCCCCTCTCTTCTCCAGATACCGCAGGAGAACACGGATGCCATTGTGACCAAGGCCATCGACCTGTGGCATAAGTACTGTGGCACCCCCATGCATTCTGTATAACTGGATGTGGATCTCCAGTAGACACGGACGTCTGTACCCAGAGTTGGTGCCTCTTCGCTGGGATGCGCTTGGACTCGTCTTGTCTTCTCACTAGGAGGGAATCTGCATTTTTATAACATACAGCATCCACACGGGCTCTGAATGACTGAATTGAAAACTCATTTGGGGGGGGGGGGGGGGTTACAACAGATATACTTGTACCCCTGGGAGGCACTTTCCAACAGTTAATTTAAGGATGCCTTCAAGAAGATGCATCATATTGGGGGGGAAGGGACTGGAGATAATCTCCCTGAATGGAGATATCAACAAGAGAACCGATTGGACCCATTCAAGCCAGGCCCTATTTTCTTGATCCGTCTTTCTGGGAAGCAACAGTTATGATTGAAGGATCAAGAAAAGAGGGCAGGGCTTGATATAGGTTCATCGGATGCTGTGGCTTATTTATGAAGCATAGTCTGCCAATGGCGGCACAAGAAACAAGCATAAACAGGTTTGAATGATGTTTTCTTTTTTTAATATGTTTCCTTATTTAAGAAACTGCATACATCATAGACTCACAATAACTTATCACATGCAGTTTTCCTCTTTACAAAAAGAAAAGTCCCACTTTGTTTCTTTGTCGTATGTACATATCTTATAATTCTGAGAGAATTACTTTTTTTTTTCAAAACATTGGAAAAGTACAGGTGACACAAATATTACTGACTCCTGTACACACGCACGCACTCAACCACACACACAAATCATGACACACAACAGGGTAACCGGTTTTCCAATAACATGGTCAAGATCATAATTTAAATCAACTGTATGCATTGTAAACAATAACATTTGAATGAAAGGTGGCTTTGTTTCCATGTCTTGCCAAAGAGTCGTCTAGATGCACAGGCAATAAACGACCATGTACAAAGAAAAAACAGTCCCGTTTTTACTCAAGAGTTCCGCAACGTTAGTCTTTTACAGGTGATACTGTATCAAAATGTCTTCGCAAAACAAGTACATTTGGCAATTGTTAAAATCCCTGTAAACAAGGCCGTAGGCACGGCGACAGTGGGTTGCAGAACTCTCAACAATTTATTCTGGGAATGCGTTTCAAAAGATTACAACCGCATTTCAAGTTGCTTTGGTTTTTAGAACGGATCGCTGAAGCGGTCTGAAATGTTCCCCCAGGGGTTTCGTTCACCTCCCGAACGCAGCCTATGAGCTGGAAGTGGGAGCAATGAGCTTCTGGAATTATTGCTGGGTTGAACGTCGTGTGTAATAAGATAGTATATATTGTTTTTTCATTTGTACTGCGTTGATTTTGGCTTCAAACAGCTGCCTTCAACTGAACATACGTTTCACGTAGGGATGTCCCCGATCCGATCGCAGAATGGATCGTATCGGCTATATTAAGCCTGATCAAATTAAAATCCAAAGCTGTGTACACTATTTGTTTCCTTGATGCAGAGCTGTTCAATTACCCAGCATATCTTACCAACATTGGATTGGTTTTTACTAACTTTAATATACTTGGAAAGTATCTAGGAAAAACAAGTGTTGGATCGCCGTATTGGCAGATATTCTATTTTAAATTTCTCTGATCTGGATCTGAGGCGAAAATTATCGGGACATCCCTAGTTTAATGTTTTCTTCTCCCTCGTACTTTGAGATAGGATGCTGAGATAGCTGGGTATGAAACTGGAATGTACTGAACACAAAAACAAGATTACTGACAAAAGGGGAGTCGTAACATTATGGCGAAAAGGCAAGAAAACAAACTCCTGTGCGAAGAACGTTCCATCCTCGACTCAAAACATTGTTCCCAGTCCTCGACTCAAAACATTGTTTCCCGTCCTCACTTTCCACATTCCAATTGGCACGAATTCTTGAGCGGAATTCCAAAAGCCCTCGAGTACAGTCAAAAAAGGGAAAAAGTGCAGCAACGTAAACATATCGCCACCTCTCTTCATCATTAAAAAAAATGACAATAAAAGGCTGTTTAAAAAAACAAGATGTCGTTTAAAATCTCCACGTAGGGGAGAGAGACCAGTTTAAAAGAGTCCGTCAGTGCCTCTGAAAGTAAGACATTCCTAGTGCCTGACGACAGCACAAGCGCACAGGAAGGACTGGATGGCCGCGATAAGAGACGTTATGCTACTGAGGACCAGTGTGTCCGGTGGAGGTCCACACTGGAGAGACCAGCAGGTAGCAGTCCAGCACTTCAGGCTTGTGTAGGGAGTGTGGAACACGGCAGAGGTCTGACTGAGCGAGTCTACGGCCGATGAAACCTGCAGGACATGAGGTAGAGGGAGAGTTATGGGGTTTTTAACCTACAGGACATGAGGTAGAGGGAGAGTTAGTCAAGTCAAGTCAAGTCAGTTTTATTTGTATAGCACGTTTACAAATGACTAACAGCCAAACCAAAGTGCTTCACAACATGATAAAAAACACATACAATGCAATAAAAATACACTAGAAAAGAGGTAGAGTACAGTACAGTGCAAAGTGCAATAAAAGAGACAAGAAAATTTGATAAAAATGCAGAGTGACAGCTGACGTCATGTATAGATGCTGGGCTAGCTCTGGTCAAAGGCCAGGGAGAAGAGATGTGTTTTGAGCAAGGATTTAAAAACCTCCAGGCTCTGGGCAGATCTTATGTGGAGGGGGAGGCTGTTCCAGAGTCTGGGGGCAGCAGCAGCAAAGGCTCTATCTCCCCTGGTTTTTAGCCTGGTCCTAGGCACCTCCAGCAGCAGCTGGTCAGCAGACCTTAAGGCTCTGGATGGGGTGGGGTGATGTAGGAGCTCAGCTAGGTACGGTGGAGCCAGCCCGTGTAGTGCTTTAAAAACAGTCAGTAAAAGTTTAAAATCAATACGGAAACGGACGGGGAGCCAGTGGAGAGAAGCCAGAACTGGTGTAATGTGGTCACGTTTCCTGGTACCGGAAAGCAGGCGGGCAGCCGCATTTTGTACCAGTTGCAGGCGACGAAGCAGCAACTGGTCAATGCCGATATACAACGCATTGCAGTAATCCAGCCGGGTCGAGATAAAGGCATGGATCACCCTCTCCAGATCTTTCTGGGAGAGGTATGGTTTGGTCTTGGCTAGGAGTCTGAGGTGGAAAAAGCTAGTTTGGACCACCGAACTAACCTGCTCATCAAATTTAAAATTTCTGTCGAAGATTGTTTTTTAACCAACAGGACATGAGGTAGAGGGAGAGTTAGGGGTTTTTAACGTACAGGACATGAGGTAGAAGGAGAGTTAGGGGTTTTTAACCAACAGGACATGAGGTAGAGGGAGAGTTAGGGGTTTTTAACCAACAGGACATGAGGTAGATGGAGAGTTAGGGGTTTTTAACCAACAGGACATGAGGTAGAGGGAGAGTTAGTGTTTTTCAACCTACAGGACATGAGGTAGATGGAGAGTTAGGGGTTTTTAACCAACAGGACATGAGGTAGAGGGAGAGTTAGTGTTTTTTAACCTACAGGACATGAGGGAGAGTTAGGGGTTTTTAACACTTTCTGCCCCAAAAACGCTTTACAGCGATATTGGCCGCCATGCGCATTCTGCCAATAACGCTGTCCAGCGATTTTGAGATCAATATTTAATTTTTTCGCCATGGCATTCATAATTCATATATACACCCGCGACGCTGCAGCTGGACCCTATAGGTGACGGCAACGACGGCTCAATACCCCAGCCTGGTGGATGGTCGGGCGAGTTACACTCGCCCACAGGATATGGCTGATGTGCGTCGATTAAACTCATCCGGCCGTCACATATCGTTGCAAGACTCCCGACAGACACAATGTACATAATGGATCGCTTTCTAAACTTAATAATCTATATGATTTCGGCGTTTATTGCGACATACAAACCGGAAATGGACCTAGGCGATCAGCGTTGTATACTTGGGATCTTTCACCGCCAGTCTCTTTGACCCACGGTAAGAGGAATATAATGTTATTTTCAACCCAATTGTGAGTTTCCTTGTGAGCAAACCGATCTGATCAATATATCACCCAACCTACATAAAGCATTTACTGATGATCGGGGAATTATAAACGACCCCCCCCCCCCCCCTTTCCTCCACACATGATGAAGCATAACGTATACCGATCATATACAGTTGATTTTTTTAATATAGCGTGTATGGGGGGGGGGGGGGGGGGGGGGGGGAAACTGCAACGATAATCTATATGCGTTTAGGCCTATAACTCACGTTCTAGGAATTACTGCAGAAAACGATAAAAACATACTTTAAAAAATATAACGTTCCCACATCCTGAACGATGGATAATCGATGTTGAATGGGCCATAGTAATGGCAATATAGCAATACAATTTAAAAAGTTATAGCCCTGCAAAGAAGGTGAGCCACTCCATAGACTTATAGTGCTGGCAGACTGGGTACAATGGCTGGCAAGGAATGTGTTAACCTGCATGACATGAGGTAGAAGGAGGGAGAGTTAGAGGTTTTTAACCAAGAGGACATGAGGTAGAGGGAGAGTTAGTGTTTTTTAACCTGCATGACATGAGGTAGAGGGAGAGTTAGTGTTTTTTAACCTACATGAAGTAGAGGGAGAGTTAGTGTTTTTTAACCTGCATGACATGAGGTAGAGGGAGAGTTAGTGTTTTTTAACCTACATGAAGTAGAGGGAGAGTTAGTGTTTTTTAACCTGCATGACATGAGGTAGAGGGAGTTAGGGGTTTTTAACCTACAGGACATGAGGTAGAGGGAGAGTTAGTGTTTTTTTTAACCAACAGGACATGAGGTAGAGGGAGAGTTAAGGCGTTTTAACCAACAGGACATGAGGTAGAGGGAGAGTTAGGGGTTTTTAACCAAGAGGACATGAGGTAGAGGGAGTTAGTATTTTTTAACCTGCATGACATGAGGTAGAGGGAGAGTTAGTGTTTTTTAACCTACATGAGGTAGAGGGAGAGTTAGTGTTTTTTAACCTACAGGACATGAGGTAAAGGGAGTTAGGGGGTTTTAACCTACAGGACATGAGGTAAAGGGAGTTAGGGGGTTTTAACCTACAGGACATGAGGTAGAGGGAGTTAGGGGGTTTTAACCTACAGGACATTGAGGTAGAGGGAGATCGTTTTTTTTGTGCAGGCAGGGCGTGGTAATAAGTCCCACCTGAGTGCAATCTGAAGTGCAAAGCACTAAAATCACACAGAAATGTACTCAAATACATACAGTAGTTACTTCTATAAGACTTCAAAATTGCTTTACGTTACTTTACACCTCAGTGGAATATATGCAAATACCTGGTCAGATGACGACTGGACTCATGTACCTCCATCTCTGTGCTTTTGAATTCATTCAGCTCCTTCCTTATGGCAGCCTTCACAGGACACACAGGACCAGGCATGAAAATACATAAAAAAAAGTATCTGAATGTTTGCACGTATTAGGCCTCATTTATCAGGCAAAATACACAATCTGTACGGAGAGCTTTTTATACAAGTTCAAGTTTGTTTTTATTGTCACGTATAAAATACATGTAAATTACAGTGAAATGCTTGGTTCTCTATGAGCCCCCTGATAATGTGCTTCATACAGTAAAAGGAATAAAGTCCCAACACTACAAATATACAACCTAAGTACAATGAAGTAGAAATGCAGTATATTAATTATATACACTTAAATACGATCAAACTAATTTCCACTTAATATTATACAAATAGTTATGAATCCTTGGAGTTGGCATGCGCAGTATTTGGTCAACTTGCAACCTTTCACACGTACAATTTTTATAATTGTGTGTTTCTATGTGTAGTATAGTGTGTGTGTGTGTGTATCACCTTATCGGCTGCCGTTAGTCGTGTCCAGGGCTTGTCTGCTCTCCTGTCATAGTCCTGAGCCTCCGCTAACTCCACATAGTCACTGAAGCGGATCAGAATCTTGGCCTCCCTCAGCTCCTCCACGGTGGGCCTTTGGCTCAGCTGGGGGGGGGGGGGAGAAGAGAACACGGGACAAGAGAGAAGGGGACAAAAATAGAAGAGAGAGGTGGAAGACAGAAGGAGAAGCGGAGACAAATGGAAGAGATGAGGAGAGAAGGGGAGACAAAAATGGAAGAGAGGAGAGGTGGAAGACAGGAGAGAAGGGGAGACAAATGGAAGAGATGAGGAGAGAAGGGGAGACAAAAATGGAAGAGAGGAGAGGTGGAAGACAGGAGAGAAGGGGAGACAAAAATGGAAGAGGAGTAAGTAAGGAAGTAAAACTTTATTTATAGAGTGCCCTTCTCAGCACGAGTGCACATGGTGCTTTACAGCAGTCATATACAGTATAACATCAATAAAATACAGTAAGAGGAAACATTTGAAAAAAAGAATACAACATTAAAATGAGCTAAAATAACAGAATGGACAACAAAAAACAAAAAGACACGGACAGGAAAACAGCTATAGCCTGCCTGTAGTCAGAGGTATGCCAGTGCAGGGAAGCTAGGGTGGGGGTGAGGTGGCATGATTTCTTTGACCTATAGTGAGTAGCCTGGCAGCGGCATTTTCGACCAACTGAAGTCAATCCACGGATGTTTTATTTAGGCAGATGAATAGTGAGTTGCAGTAGTCGAGTCTGGATGAAATAAAGGAGAGGTGGAAAGGAGAAAAGAGGAGGAGGAGGAGAGACGTATCGCTCGTCAACTCTAGTCATCATTCAAAGCGCCAGTGTGCTGAACTAGCTGTGCCAAGCGGCCCGGCGTGCCATGGGCTCCGCTGGTTCAGATCAATCGCAGCGCCGCACGGCTGAGCGGACAGCTGGTGAATGCCAGTTAGCAGGTGGGGGGCGCCGTGCTATAGCCTGAAGGTCGGAGAGAGACAAGCTTGTGACTGGAACATTGCCGGTTCAATCCCCCGCCACGCGGACCGAATGAACGAAGATCGTATTAATATTGCTTTATTCGGCACGGTGGAACAGTGGTTAGCACTGCTGCCTCGAGTTTGCATGTTCTCCCTGTGTTCGCGTGGGTTTCCTCCAGGTACTCTGGTTTCCTCCCACACCATAAAGGTGGCATGTTAGGCAGGGACTACAGATGAAAACTAGCTCATTAGCTAATTCTGGCACATTTACATTGATGTGGAAACTGAAGATGTTGATTAATTTGCACTGTCCCTGGGTAAAAAATAAATAAATCACTTAACACTTAACTTACAGGGCTGGGTATCGTTTGAAGATTGCCAATACAGATACAAAAAACAATACTTTTTTCAATACCAAGTTATATGCGTTGCGTTGGGAGCCAATCGGAGGCATTGTCACATTTTGGATGAAATGTTATATCTTGGAACAAACATGCTTATTGGCTCATCAGGCACTGATGAGGTTAACTACTTAAGTATTGAAATTTGGTACACACACTGTACATTTTCCGCACTTGATACTATTGGAGCAATTCGATCGATACCATTAAAGTATTACATTTCGATACAGAGCCCTACAACTACTTTGGATGCTCCCATACAGCAGGGCACTTTATTCCAAACTGCTCTGGGCTGCATTTCGATGTGAATGTGTGTGAGTTGCAGAAAAAGAGTATGAGTATGACTGAATCTGCCCTCAGTCAAAGTCAAATAAGTGCTTGTGTGTGTGTGTGTTGGTGAGGATGTTTTGAAATTTACCATCAAAGCAAGACTGCAGTTATTACCTACTAAGTACAACCTGGTATCCTCACATTCACAGTCCATTCTGTTTAAACCATCAGGATTAGGGATGGGAATCGAGAATCAGAATCGATTGGGAACCGGTTCCTAATTGTCAGATTCCTGGAATCGCATGCCTCCGTGACTATCGATTCCTCTTATCGATGCCATGTTTTTCCGACAGTTGCGCATTTAAAAACAATAACGTATTTTATTTAAGTGTATACCGGTAGTTAATAAATTTTTTACCGTTTTTGTATTTTTATGACATGGGGGCTCAACAATAAATGATAAATGACAATCAGAAATGTCAAGTTGCATGTTGTTATTCTAACCAGCTTAGTTCTGTTGCATTTCCAATTGATGTAAATTATAAATATATCAGGAATTGATAAGGGAATCGATAAAGAATCGGATCGATAAGCAGAATCGATAATGGAATCGTATCGATAAAATCGTATCAATTCCCATCCCTAACCAGGATTCACAACAACACCTAGAATCCATTGCACACATAACAAATGGATGTAATGCATAGAAACACCTGTACAAAGCTCGTCATGACCGTATTGTGGACATTGTGTCTGATGCGGTACAAAACATCTTACCATCTAGTGCAGCAATGTAGAAGCATACTAGAGTGCTACCGGAATGGTTTGGTTTTACCAATGATGTCTTTGCTAACATCCCAAATACACCTGATGTTATTTTTGTTGACACCAGCCACAAGGAGGTGCTAATCTTAGAAGTAGGCTGTGCCTTTGACCTCTACATGGACCAGGCTTTCCAGGACAAGTATATAACATACCAACCATTGCTCGATGTGATAACCAGCCTTGGGTACAGGTGTAGATATAGTATACTTGTATTCGGAAGTCTTGGCCATGTATATAAATGCACCATGAGCGGTCTGATCTTTGGTGCAATGTCAAAGAGAAAAGCAGAACAAATTGCCAAATATTGCTTTGTCTCAGCTATTATTGGCAGCTTAGCCGCGTGGAGAATGTCGTGGAATATATTATCATGTCATTATAGATCTGGGTTGAGATATCATTTTACAGCTTGACTTGTTCAGTGTGACCAGCTAGTGTAATGTGTGTGTGTGTCTCTTTAAGAGACTCCAAGTTACAAAAGTTATCTCCCCAGCCAGCCAAAGCAAGGTTATTATTACTTCCCGTAACTGGGAACCATTTTTATTTACTTTCATCATCATATCTGTTCTAATGTTACGTCTTGCAAGTGTGTATAAACTATGTTCTGCCCAGACCTCCTGGTCACTTTATGGCCAGACGCTAGTGTGTAAACATGATGTATCTGTCTGTAAACTGTCCTTTCATTGTGGCCACGGTGAAATAAACGTTTCTATTATTAATAATGACTCAGAATGATTTATAAAACGGCTCATCGTTTTGTCCTTTAATATTTCCCATTACAAGAAGGAGGTGCTATGTGTATCCGTGTTCAGTGCTGCTTGGCCCCGATATATTTGATTCCCTGTTTATGTAATATAATTTGTGGAACCAAATAAAGTATTAAAATGTGTGTGCGCTTGTCACTTTTTGCGTGAGAGAGAGAAAAGGAAAGGGTATAGTCTGTCTCGCTGCAGGTCCAGACAGCAGGGCATTCAATTTACACACAAATTACTACTCAAAATAACATTTATTCTGTCTACATTTGTCAGCTTGACTATCATGTTATTAACATTACGAGTTGGCTATATGAAGCCACACTCGACGCTACTGGGGAAAATTGTCTATTGTCACACAACTGTTCGTTTCAGTGGCTAGTGCATCATAAATGGATGTGTGTGTGTGCGCGCGCGCGCAAGTATTGATTGAGGTTCTCTGGGGTAGTACATCAAGATTACTGTGGCAGCTGTTATGACCTCGACAATCAACGAGATGATGATCGCTATCATACACACACACACACACACTATAAACACACACACCTGTGTTAGGCAACAGTGGATGCGACAGCCAGATGTCATAACATGTAAGGCTTAATAATGTGATCATTTTTCCAACAGGCTTGGGTGGGGGGTACTGGTCTCCATAGCAACTGTGTTCACATCTCCAGCTGGGGTCCCAAGCGAGCCACCCAGGAGGTGTACAGTGTGCCCCCTCCCCCCCTCTCCTCTGATATCTCACCTTTCTCGACAAGTGTCTCTTGATCTCCCTCTTCTCCTCCTGCTCTTCCAGTTCATTGCGCGCTGAGAAGAGAGACGGACGAGACAGTGAGTGACAGGTGGACAGGCGTGACGGTAGCGGTTGTCCGTGTGCGTTAGCGGCTCACTACATACATGACATCTGTACTTAACATACTACATGCACTGTAAACCTGAAAACTGAAGCCCCTAAACCAGGGGTTCTCAAACTTTTTTATACCACGACCCCATTTTATTTAGGATTTCTTTTGGCTGTGTGTGTCTCTTACGTTTGAGTATGTTCCTCTGCTCCAGTTCCTCAGCCGTCGGCCGTTGACTCAATCGTCTGAGAAAACACAAAATATTTTAAAGGATATCCATCTTTATTTTTGTATCCACTTTTTTCTCCTCCTATTTTCTGTATTTTCCTCCCATCGCAATTTAGTCGTTGTGCCAATTCCCCCCTCCCCTTCCTGGTCGTTGCGCGCATGTACCCCCCACTGGTCGGTCTAGGGAGCCCTAAAGTCTATCACATGCTTCCTCCGATACATAGCAGACAGCCAGCAGCCTCTTTTTTTTTTTTTTTTTTTTTTAACTTTATTTTTTTAGCGTTTATCGCCTTCCTGGTCAAGCATGACCGACAGCTGCAGGGTGAAACGGGAGGGAGAGCAGGGGGAGACATTCGGCAAATGACGGCGGGTCCGGGAATCGAACTCGGAGTCAACCAGATCCGTGACGCAGCACGGAGTCCCGCGCGAGCGCGGTAACATGGTGTGCTACTGGAGCACCCCTCAGCAGCCTCTTTTCACCTGGCAGCGAGGACTCTCATTGGTGAAGTGTAACGCGTGGGAGGTCACACTACCTTCACCATTTCCCTCCCTCGCTGTGCAGGCGCCCTGACCAACCTGTAGGAGTCGCTGTTTACAACGACCATATTACCACCCACCGGCTTCCCTCCCGCTGACACGCCAATTGGGCCAGTATGACGACCGGCCAAGCCGGAGCCACCGCTGACAGCCGGATTCGATACCAGTGTCTCTGCGGTGGTAGACAGACGCTTAGTCCGCTGTGCTACCCGGCCGCCCATAAAGGATATCTATCTTTTTTTTTTTTTTTTTTTTAATCTTTTTCCCCCTCCCTTTTCCTCCGATTTTCTCCCATCCCAACGTTAGTCGTT
This sequence comes from Notolepis coatsorum, assembly GCF_963971535.1. Lineage (NCBI taxonomy): Eukaryota > Metazoa > Chordata > Actinopteri > Aulopiformes > Paralepididae > Notolepis > Notolepis coatsorum. Next base: position 161,830,314 of record NC_140166.1, read on the forward strand.
ATGCCAATTCCCAATCCCCTTCCTGGTCGCTGCGCACTTACCCCCCCCACAGTCGGTCTGGGAGAGTGGAGGCTATCACATGCTTCCTCCGACACACGTCTAGCCAATCAACCGCTTCTTTTCACCTGGCAGTGCGGACTCTCACTGAGAGGGTGTAACGTGTGGAAGGATCACACTACCCCCCCTTAGATCCTATCCGCGCTGAGCAGGCGCCCCGACCGAACTGTAGGAGTCGCTGTTTACAACGACCCGGACCCACCCCGCCAGCTTTCCCACCCTCTAATACAGCCAATTGTATTAGTGTGAACGGCCAGCCAAGCTGGTGACAACGCCGGAGCTGTGAGCTGGATTCGAACATGCGAATCCAGCGTCTCCGGTGTTGGTGACGAACGCAATCTCCGCTACGCCACCTGACCGCCCCTAAAGGATATCTATCTTAAAGTGCCACCCCAAAACAGAATTTACATTCTGCTGACCTTGGGACAGTCGAGTCGACATCTATACAAGACGGACTGTCTCCCTGTGCTGGAAACCAAGAGCATCAAGACTTGAATAATGTGACTCCGAAGGAGGGTCCACTGACAATGAACTAGTGACCGTATTTGTGGAGTCATAGAATCTTCTGTTTGAGCTATTACATCCAACGTAGTTGAATTCAAATGTAGGGCTTACAGCTCTAAATTAGAAAATGTACCCACATCCCAGTAAAATCACCATGAGTGCTATGTAGCGGCTCCAGGATTTGTCTCTTGATGACATCATCAATAGAGTCTTGTCTCGGTGGCTTAAATGTGCTATAGATCATTTTCAGCCACTAGAGGTCGCACTAGGGCACCAGCGTGTCATTTATCCAATCAGGTGCATTCCACGTGGGGAAATGGGAAGTAGGGAGGGGATACATGCCTGCAACATGCAAACAACAACATCTGTGGATGTATTATTAAAAAATAAATGGTGTCTATTATATAGCACCTTTATGTATTGTCCACTATTCACAAATCGAAACTGAGTTGTACCGAGTATTATAGTAATAACAAACTTCCTGTGCAGCTCCATCGTGGTAGCGTTTGGCGAAGCAGAACTGGGCTCTTAAGGCTCTTAAAAGGCCCAGTGGTCAGAAGCGCTGAGTGTGTTGATCTAATCTTTATGAGGTCTTATTCTCTTTACGTGGCCTCTGCCTTCCGTGAGCCCAGCGCCTCGGATTTACACTCACCTCCTCGACTCAAACCCACCGACGCTGTGATGATTCACGCCAAGGAAACGTAGAGCAATTAGGGAGAGGAAGGTGTGAAGAGGAAGGTGTGAAGAGGAGGTGAGGGAGGGGGCGGAGGGCGTAGCGAGTGTGCAGGATGTGCACGGACAGGAAGGCGGGGGTCTTTTCCTCGTTTATCTAGCGGCCATCTCCTTTCGCTACACCTTTTTCGTATAATTCTCGATAATTCTCAGGGTAGTTATTATGGTTACAGAGCATTCAGACTCAAAGGCTATGTTCACACTGCAGGTGAGAGTAGCCCAAATCTGATTTTAGTTTTTTTGCTCATTATGTGACTCAGATCTGATTGTTTCATGACAGTGTGATCAGCACAAATAACATGGAATCTGATCTTTTCAATTCTGATTTGGGCCACTTTCAGATACAGTTCTGATCTTTTTGCAATGTGACCTCGGTCAAATTTAACAGTCATGTCAGAATTCATGCGACTTTTAGATTCTCTAGATTGACATTCTTCACAATTCTGCACTGATGAATACAAACATGGAAGACAGCTGTGATGGAGGTGGACAGTGACGGGACAGTGAGGTGTTTACCATCTTATTTTGGGGTGAATCAATTCAGGAGCGTGACCAAAAATTAGGGCTGCACGATTAATCGATTTAAAATCAAAATCGCGATTTGGAATGATGCAATTATCAAATCGCAACAACGCAATTTTCTTTTCATTTAATTATTTTTTTATTATTTAACCAGGAAGTCCCATTGAGATACAAGATCGGGTTGGGAGAGAGAGGTAAGGGGTTTTAGATTGTGTGTTGTGAAGTTTAGACTTCAGAGAGGGAGAGTAAAGTACAGAAAAAAAGGTACCGTTCGGTACCGGTATCGATTCCCAGGTAAAAAGAAACATTTTCAGGCTCGGTGTCCTGAAAAGACCCACCTCGTAGGCCACATGCAAGCCGCATTTTACAATAAACCTCTGTGGGGCAGCTTGAAAAATATATATTATAATCGCAAATGTAATCGCAATCGCAATATGTCAGAAAAATTTGATTATTTCCCAAAATCGTGCAGCCCTACCAAAAATGATGTGAACAGCCAAACAAAAAATCTGATCTGAGCAATACATCAGAATTGAGCGCGAAGGCTTGCAGTGTGAACATAGACGGAGTGCTCAGTTCTGATTTATTACTCAGACAGGGTTCCCACCCACAGAAATTCAATTACTTTCCTAAGCACTATTTTTCATTTTAATATGTCATTTAAAAGAATACAATTTACTTTTAATTAAAGAAAAATTATCTGATCCAATATGTATGGCTTAAAACCAATTACTGACAATTAGTTACACTTTAAATAAAAAAAAATTATTTCTTGATTCAGAACTATTTTATCATGAATGAACAAAACTTTCAATGCGAATGGTTGATTTTAATTTCAAGGACTTTTTAAGCACCTTGTAAAAGAAAACGTGGGTGTTTTCAAGGAATTCCAGGCCTTGACTTTTTTATTTTTAATCAAGCACTTTAAGCACTTCAAGGACCTTGTGCAAACCCTGCTCAGATCAGATTATTTTGATGATTATAATAACAGTTTTGCTTGTACAGAAGTATCACCACAAATGTATACAAGGTCAAATAAGTGGCCCAAATCAGAATTGAAAAGATCAAATTCGATGCAATTTGTGCTGTTCTCACTGTGAAAGGGTTAAGCCATTTTAATAAGGCGCACCAGCCAAATCTCTGCATTCAAGAATGTGGCTTTGTAGATTATGGCTAGTTTGAATATAATGATTTGGAATACTGGGAGACTAAACAAACAACATAAACGCAAAAGCAGGTTGATGTGGCTTTTTTAAGCGAAACGCACTTATTAGTGGATGACACTGTAATGCTAGCGGACAAAATATATCATAACATTAGCTACTCATCTTTTGGAACGAGATCCCGTGGGGTTGCTATAGTCGCGAAACGGAAGTTGAATATTGAATTGTTGGACGTATGGTCTGATGTGGATGGTCGAGTAACCATAGCTAAAATAAAATACAGTAACAGGAAAATCGCGTTGGTAGCGGCATATGCCCCAAATCTTTACGACGCTAACTTCTACGCTACACTCACTAGAGCAGGGGTGGCCAACCAGTCAGAGACTAAAGAGCCACAAAAATTACTGTGGTACCACAAAGAGCCACACCATATACCAGCGTTTCTCAACCTTTTTTTTCAGTCATGGCACCCTTCATGTGTTTATAGGTCTCACCCTCTGGTCTCTGAAGTTGCTAATGTCTTTTTTATTTGGGCCTCACAGGGTTAAAAGTACCCTGTGAGACCCACGGTTGCAAAATTACAAAATCACTTTTAGCCATTTAAAAAAATAATGTTTATTTAAAAATTTTTAAAGGGGAACTATTTTACTATTTCTTTCACTATTTGGGCACTTTTACACAATTCCTGTGAGTCTATGGAACACCTAGGTTTTTTTCAAAAAAAAATGCATTGTTTTGTATTTCTAATCAAGTACTCAAAAACCACATTTTTCTACCTCAAGATCTTAAGCCGTTTTGAGGCTGGGCTCCAACCACTGTGTGGCCTGGTGCCAATTGCCACATCAACTGCCACATTATTATGCAGCTGAGAAATCTCTGACATCACAGATATGCACATTTTCAGATGACTCAGTTCAGTGAGGGTGAATATTGTGAGAGGAGAATTGGAAGAATGCGCCAATATGAGAATTAGAGACATAGATCCTATTAATATAAGTCCACATAGCTAAGAAACAATGGTAAACACTGAAAAAGGCCATTTATAAGATTCCCCTTTAAGCACATGTATAGTCAATTGGTCCTGTTGTTCAGCCTCACAATGCTATTTGATAGTAAATGTGTTTATATGTCCCACCCTCTGGCCTCTGAAGTTGCTAATGTCTTTTTAATTTGGGCCTCACAGGGTCAACCTCTTAAGCCCGAGATATACAGTAAAAGTGTATATTTTCAGCATTGCGTTTGTTTACCAGTTATTAGTGAAATATAAGATTATAGAAATCTCAGGGCATTGAGTCGGAAACCGGCGCATATTGACAGGAGGAAGTGGCACATCCAAAAGTGAGTGTAGTCTTTTGAAGGAAGAGACTCAGGACTTTCAAATTTCGAAAAACTACCCTACCCAGCTCACACCAGCCCCTGTCAATCATCTGACTTCTGGATTTACTTTTTTATTTCTTTTATGATTTTGGGATTATCTCCCACAAACCTGAACGTTATTGCCATAAAACAGAACGCAGTTAGTTTCTCTACCTTTCTGTGAACGTCTTGCAAAAAACAGTGTTGCAATATGATGAAAAATGGTGGAGAAATTTACATTATAAAAAAGATGGCAGAATTCAGTACTGTATCTACAAAACCGTATTTTTTAATCATATTCCCTTTATTCATTTGCTTAGATTTTTCAGGTCTGGTCAATTTTAGCATGGTGTTATTCACAGTCAAAGATAAAAAAATGTTTAAATAGAATTGATATTCTCCTTTGGTTCATTACAATTTACTCAAGCCTAGTAACAGACACACTATTTCTGACACTGATCCATATATGTCCCTAGATTCAGATACCAAGAACATGCAAATGGACCATTACATTTTTTTAATGTTTATTCTACGTCCTTATGGAATGAGTGACAAAAAAATAAAAAAATAAGTAATTTTTATTTTTATTTTATTTTTATGGGTGGAAGAGCATCCCCAGGGACGTCAATATGGCACTCATATCTGTCCTCCTTAAAAAGGACAAAGAACCCACAGAATGTGGTAGTTATAGACCCTTAAGTCTCCTCGGAACCGATCTCAAGCTGTATGCTAAGGTACTAGCCATCAGACTTCAAAAGCATATGACATCTTTAGTTCATCCTGATCAGACTGGCTTCATAAAAGGCCGCCTGATCACGGATAATATAAGACGGTTACTACATGTATTAGACGCCAGCAAGGATGCCATTCCACCTACAGCTGTATTATCCTTGGATGCTGTAACTGAGGGGTACAATTCCCTGACTGTATTAATCAAGTATTGATATCATTAAATCACTACCGTCTTGTACATTACTGGCCAATACCGTACAAAGGTATATTAGATGACAACACTTCCACAATAACAGGTTTCCACTCAAATACTAATTTAGAATATTTATTACATCAAAATAGTATTACATGATATACTTTGTTCACTTTAGATGCGCTTATAAGGCAAAGAATGTGCAGGCAAATCAATAATGAATATTAAGTAATTAGATCTAGGGATATTCTGGGAAGGGGGGGTGTACTACCAGTTGTAAGCCAGCAGGGGGGGGCAATGCTCTATGAAAGTCAATGGTCCACGGAGCTTCAGCAAAGCACCTGGAGACGGTGTTTTACTCCCTGAGTCAGCGGGGAAAAGCAGCCTGGTAATCCCAGGGTGCGCTCCGCGCAGATGAAAGCCGTGGAGGTGAAAGCCGTGGAGCCTCTGGTACGACAGAGGCGGGCTCGAGTGATGGTCTCACGGGCAGGTGTAGATCCCACAGTAGCAGCGGGGTAGGCGGTTCTCTGCTCCAGCAGCTTGGTCAAAGCAATGAAGAATAATAATCCTTGCCGGAAAGTGGCACTGCTGGCGGGGTGTAAATCCTCCGTAGTGCGCGGTAGTGCACGGTTGAACTTGACGTTACTACTATCCTATTAGCACGCGGAATAAGTGCTCTATGTAGACGCACAATTACCCACTTCACGTGGTCTTTGACTCGTAATGAAGGCTTTACTAATAAATAGAGAACGATACGTTAAACCAACGTACTAGGATAACACGAGACTCTATCTTGGGGCAATGCGAGCCCTACTCTGCCCACGTTGCGTAGTGGGGAGAGACGTCACTTGGATAACTGGAACTGAACGAGACTGAACGGGACAAGGGACTAAGAAGAGTTCTACATTTCTTGCGCCCTATTTATATGTACCGTGGACAAGTAGTGCCATTCGTATTTTGGTAGCCGTATTCATGGGCAGAAGCTGGGCATGTACAGACCTATCTCGTCGGTACCTTCGAAGTCAGCTCTAGGGGGTAAGGCAGTGGCGCCAGGGGATCGCTTCCAATAGGAGAACGAAATATTATGGGCTGTAGGCTAAAGGGATATTCCGTATATATTGTACAAAGAATATACAAGGGACATCAAACGATATACAAACACCACACATGGGATCTCAGGCAATAAATATATATATATTCGGTTTAATCTGACCCTTTGTAACAGCCGCCCCCTAATTAGTCCCACCTAATTAGCTAAGCAGAGACAGATTAACCGCACTGTCCACTACTCAATGTCTGTGAGGGGTCGGTCAGTTCACAAAGTCAGGGGTCATGGTCGTCATTAGGCGAGTCGGGGAGCCTTGGCGACTCTATCAGCCTCGCCACGGGTCGGTTGTAGATCCGCCCTTGGCCGAGCACTTCTGCCACTCTGACCTTTCCGTCGGCACCAGTGGTCACTTTGCTTACGCGGCCGGCCGGCCACGCAGCTCGGGGTGGTGACTGGTCTATGGTCATGACGACTGGACGGGATGAAGGGGGGCTTAGGAGGAAGCGGGCCTGAGACTGCTTTGATCTGTGCTTGGCTGTGCTTTCTCCTCCTCCGTCTGTTTCTCTGGTTTGCTCTGTACCCCGTCTGAGGAGAGGCCGGTCCCGGCCGCCCCGTCAAGGAGTCGCTTGGGGTGCTGGGTTCGAGGTCAGCTACGTCTGAAGCGCAGCTGAGGGGGGTGGAGTTCCGAACTCCCTCTGGTACCCACGGTTCTCTCACGGGCCTCTCGCTTAATGTCAATAGCCTCTGCTGTACGGGGGAGAGGCCGGTGTCTTCTTCTGTCGCTCTGGAGTGGAGGCAGCTAGTGGCTGCTGTTCGGTTGAGAGATTTAGCGAGGGGGCCTTGTAGTGTCCACCCTAGGCGGGTCTCGACTGCTGCAGGACAGCCTCGGGTTCCGGTATGGACCCGGTCTATCGGGACGATGAGGTCTGCATGGTCGGAGCCTATCAGCAGGGTTGGGGTGGCGCCGTCTATGAGCGGGATAGGTAGTTGACGCAGGTGCACGTATTTATCCATCAGCTGTGGGATGGGGTAGGTGTACTGTGATAGTCCTATTTCTTAGCTGGTGAAAGCATTTGTAATCCTATACCGTCGCTCTGGCTGCCCGCTTGCTGCGATAGTGAAGGAGACATTCTCGCCCTTTATCGTCTTTAAATCTCTTCTTATTGTCCGAATCGTCATTTGGTTCTCGCTCCCCCGCAGTCCCAGCTGGGCCGCAGCGGACGCGAGCAGAAGGGTCTTCTCTGACCCGTCATCAAGGACGGCGTAAGTGTCCATGACTTTGTCCTCGTGGCTCAGGAGCACCCTGACCACTTTGAGGAGCACACGGGGGGTCCCGCTATGCTGGGGGTCTATGTGGAGCACTCCTGTCTCGGGTGGTGACGTAGACTCTATGTGGCACGAGTCGCACCTTGACTCCCAGTGTCTGCCGTAGCAGTCGGGACACCAGGGAGCGGTCTGGTGGAACTTTGGTTCTGGTGCCACCGCCTCGGCATGGTACATTACCGCGACGGGCCCACTCGGTTGTCCTGGCTGACGCTTGTTGATGTCATGCAGGACCTCCAGGTGGGTGCCACCGCACCTGCTGCACTTCTTTTTCAAGCGGCACTCAGCTGCTAGGTGGCTGCGCGTGCAGCGGAAGCAGCGGCGGTGGTCCTTGACCCACTGGCTCACATCATCCGTGGTCAGCTTCTTGAAATCTTCGCACTGATAGAGCCGATGTTCTCCCTCACAGTACTGGCACTCAATCTTCCACTGGTCCTCTTTCGTCGAGGGGGTGTTGTGGTTCTGGTGCTGCGGTACTGATTCGGCTTGGTGCATGACAGTCACCGATCTTCTTCCATCATTTATTCTCCTGGGTCCCTCTCTGGAGCTTGGCGTGCTCCGCCCGAACGTATCCAGTCGTAAGCTGCTGACTTCTCTCGCCAGGAAGTCGGCTAGATCAAGGAGGGATGGTTCGGGGCCGTTGGGATCCCGGTAGTCTCTCTGCCGCCTAAAACGCTCTTGTCTTGCGGGTGGCAGCTTCTCCAAAATCCTCTCGACGTTAGAGTTGGCGTATAGCTCGTGCATACCCTTTTCTCGTTGCGCTCCCAGCATCCCTACCAGGGACTGTACTTTTATAGACAGGTCGTCTAGTGAGCGATTGTCTGTTGCTGGGGGTAAGCGGTCAATATGCCTTATCTCTTCTATTACGTAATCCCATATACGTCCATATCTCTGGTCCAGCGCTGCTAGAGCCGCGGTGTATGGGGTCGTAGAGGTGGCGTAGGCTAGCGCTATATTGTGCGCCCGGGGCACTTTCAGGTGCTGCAGTAATATTGCATACTTGTGGCGTTCATCAGCGACATCCACCATCATTGTCTCTAAGCACATCCGGAGCTCCGTATACTGTGCTCGATTCTCATGGGTGAAGTCTTGAAACGTCGGTGTGCCAATGTATGATGTCATGGATGACTGGCACATCGGTGAGTGTTGGGGGAGAGGCCTCCTAGGCGAGTCTCCTCTTGCGTGTCGTCTTGGGCTGGTACTTGGTGGGTACCGAAGGTCGGGTACCCAGGTGCTGTTCCTCGGGGCTGGCGGTGCGTCAAACTCACCCGTGAGTTGAGTCGGGGGTTTGTAGCGCAGGGCCTCGGGGCTGACTTCTGGGCTGTACTGGACCTCCTGGTCCTGAGTACGTTGCTGCTGGTCGGGGCTGTACTGGGCCTCCTGGGCCAGAGCACGTTGCTGCTGGTCGGCTTGACACTCCTCCTCCTCCTCCTCCTCTCCCTCTGCTAGGACCTGGAGTCTTCTGTTCAGTCTCTCGGCGTGGTCCGGTTCTTCCCGGTTGCTAGGTCTCGTATGGACCGGCCGGGGAGGGGGTTCAGAGACGTGGACAGGATCCTCCTGTTGGCGGGGTCCCGGGTCGCTTTGTCGGGTAGGGGAATGTGTCCTTGACCCATGTCTTGACGATCTCTAGGAGCTCCGTGCGGAGTGAGGGGGTGTCGCCATGGCAACCAGTTTGTCCATCAGCTCCGCCTGCAGCCGGTCGCGCTCTGCCTCGCGCCGGGCATGGGCTGCGTCGCGCGCGGCTTCGCGCTGGGCATTGGCGATGTCGCGCTGCGCATTGGCGCTGGCCTGGGCAGCGTTGCGCTGTGCGTTGGCGACGTCGCGCTGGGCATTGGCGCTGGCATGGGCGGCGTGGAGCTGTGCATTTGCGACGTCGGCGCGGCTTCTCTCGATGTTCTCTTCTGTCTGGAGGCGTCTGGTCTCCAGTCTTATTCGGTCGTCTTCACTCCTTTGTTGCGCCTGGAAGCGCTCTCGCTCGCCTGCAAAATGTTCGCGCTCGCACGTCTGTTGCGCTTGAAGTCGATCGCGTTCGGTGGAGGCTGCCAGGGTGGCGATGAGTGCTTGCGCCAGCATCTTGTCCGCCTCGCTGGGGGAAGACGCCGTTCGGGGCGATCGGCTCCCGGCAGTACTTGTTGGAGATCTGTTCTCCGGTTGCGTACCGAGGAGATCCATCCTCTGGGTGCGCGTCTCTTTAGGGTTGTCTTCCTCCCGGAGCTGATCGGGGACTATTTCTTCGGTATTGTCTGGGGGTAAAGTCGTGTCAGTTCCCTCCTGGTCCCCACTGTGAGCTTGGTCAGTTACATTAGAACCCACTAGGGCCTCTGTTGGCGGGGTAGCCTGGTTGTTAGGGTCGGACATAATTTTACTTTCTACTTTTTCCGCGTTTAACTTCCCTTTAAAGCTAGGTATTGGACTGACAGAGTATGCCTCTAGATAGGGAGGTGGCTGCCATCTGCGCTGCGGGCGATCTAGCTTAGGAGAACCGTTTGTGGAGTGTTCGTCATCGGCCATGTCAATATTAATATTATATTAATATTACGCTAATTATTCTCCGGCTATCGAAGGACCAATTGTAACTGAGGGGTACAATTCCCTGACTGTATTAATCAAGTATTGATATCATTAAATCACTACCGTCTTGTACATTACTGGCCAATACCGTACAAAGGTATATTAGATGACAACACTTCCACAATAACAGGTTTCCACTCAAATACTCATTTAGAATATTTATTACATCAAAATAGTATTACATGATATACTTTGTTCACTTTAGATGCGCTTATAAGGCAAAGAATGTGCAGGCAAATCAATAATGAATATTAAGTAATTAGATCTAGGGATATTCTGGGAAGGGGGGGTGTACTACCAGTTGTAAGCCAGCAGGGGGGGGCAATGCTCTATGAAAGTCAATGGTCCACGGAGCTTCAGCAAAGCACCTGGAGACGGTGTTTTACTCCCTGAGTCAGCGGGGAAAAGCAGCCTGGTAATCCCAGGGTGCGCTCCGCGCAGATGAAAGCCGTGGAGGTGAAAGCCGTGGAGCCTCTGGTACGACAGAGGCGGGCTCGAGTGATGGTCTCACGGGCAGGTGTAGATCCCACAGTAGCAGCGGGGTAGGCGGTTCTCTGCTCCAGCAGCTTGGTCAAAGCAATGAAGAATAATAATCCTTGCCGGAAAGTGGCACTGCTGGCGGGGTGTAAATCCTCCGTGGTGCGCGGTAGTGCACGGTTGAACTTGACGTTACTACTATCCTATTAGCACGCGGAATAAGTGCTCTATGTAGACGCACAATTACCCACTTCACGTGGTCTTTGACTCGTAATGAAGGCTTTACTAATAAATAGAGAACGATACGTTAAACCAACGTACTAGGATAACACAAGACTCTATCTTGGGGCAATGCGAGCCCTACTCTGCCCACGTTGCGTAGTGGGGAGAGACGTCACTTGGATAACTGGAACTGAACGAGACTGAACGGGACAAGGGACTAAGAAGAGTTCTACATTTCTTGCGCCCTATTTATATGTACCGTGGACAAGTAGTGCCATTCGTATTTTGGTAGCCGTATTCATGGGCAGAAGCTGGGCATGTAGACATATCTCGTCGGTACCTTCGAAGTCAGCTCTAGGGGGTAAGGCAGTGGCGCCAGGGGATCGCTTCCAATAGGAGAACGAAATATTATGGGCTGTAGGCTAAAGGGATATTCCGTATATATTGTACAAAGAATATACAAGGGACATCAAACGATATACAAACACCACACATGGGATCTCAGGCAATAAATATATATATTCGGTTTAATCTGACCCTTTGTAACAGATGCGATGAAAGCTTTTGATAGGTTGGAATGGTCTTATTTATGGGCAGTACTCAGAAGGATGGGGTTAGGAAACGGATTCATTAATATGATAAAAGTATTATACAAAGACCCATCGGCCATGATTATAACAGGTAAATTCACCTCCTCACTCTTTCCTGTGTCGCGCTCATCCAGACAGGGTTGCCCTCTTAGTCCCGGACTATTTGCTCTATCCTTAGAGCCTTTAGCACAGTATATAAGACAATCCCAATCCATAGAGCCAATCTCAATTAAGGGCACACAGCATCATATTAGTTTATATGCGGACGACGTAATATTGTTCATGCAAAACCCTACCACCTTACTGCCTCATCTTCTCAAGCTGATTGATGATTTTGGCAATCTATCGGGATTTAGGATAAACTGGCCAAAATCGGCCTTCCTCCCACTTAATGTCTCTGCGAAGACTACAATCCTTCCAGGAAGTATACCAATGGTAGAACACTTTAGATGTCTTGGAGTTGAAATATTCCCTACTATATGCCAAACGGTGAAGTATAATTATACAAGACTCCAAGATAGGATCACAAATGACTTTGACAGGTGGTCAAAACTTAAAAACTCAGTACAGGCCCGAGTATCAATAGTTAAGATGGATGTTTTACCTAGAATCAACTTCTTTAGTTCAATGTTACCGTTACCTCCCCCTGCTGGTTACTGGAAAAAATTACACTCCACTGCATATACATTTATTTGGAACAACAAACCTCCACGAATAAAAAGATCCACCGCACAGAGAAACAAAGCCGACGGAGGTTTAGCATTTCCAAACTTCTACCACTACTTTAAAGCGTTCTCTTTAAGACCACTGATCACCTGGTTTGATTCTCAAGCATCTGTATCCTGGAGAACATTAGAAGAAAACATAGTGGCACCACATAGACTGCAGGATATAGTATACACCAAATTATCAATTAAGCAATGAGACTTGAAATTTGGTCCTCTTATTACACATGTGATTCGGATATGGCGTGACACACAGAAAAAATTTACTAACCAACATAAATGGCATAGCCATACTCCCCTATTCAATAACAATGCACTCCTTATTGCACAACGACCTATCAGATATCCCAAATGGGAAAAGCAAGGCATACATACATTGGGAGATATCTTCAACGAACGGGGTTTCTGTAGCTATCATGAAATGTATAACAAATTTAACCTCACCAGCTCCACTTATTATTTCTATATAGTTATTAGCAACTTTGAAGGCTCATGGAGTCCCATTAAAGATACCACTTGAGCACCACAGATATCACAAATTCTTCTATGAAAGGGAGACATCGAGAGGCTTCGTATCAGACTTTTATCATCACTTACTTACGTCTTCGTATGGAATCCTCCCCCTAGACTCAGTCTGGAGGAGGGATATACCAGACTTGGAAGTAGATTTTGATTGGCAAGAAGTCTGGGCAAACGTTCGACTAGCATCACGCAACCCGGATCATCAACAGATTAATATTAATTATATTCATAGGACTTACCCGACTCCTATAAGATTGAACCGAATGGGGCTTAAACAAGACTCTCTATGCTCCTTGTGTTCAAGGGGTGATATCGGTACATTTATACATATGTACTGGGAATGCCCCCCTGTTAAGATATTCTGGGAAGAAGTAACCACGCAATTATCAGAATTTTAATTTCTGACCATACCTGTACTGCCTTCTGTATTGTTGTTGAATGATGTTTCTCAGTTAGCAGCCTCTATACAGCTAAAGAGACTAATTTTGTCCGGTCTTACGGCTGCTAAAAAGCTGATAGCATCACGCTGGATTCAACCGGATAAAATGTGCCTGAAGGTATGGGTTCTTACTTATCTCGATGTGATTTATCTAGAGATATCTACAGCAAGAATTTTAGGTGTCAATGAAGCCAGCATTGCAATCTGGTTAGAAGTGGTGGAGAGAATAAAGGTTAGCATATGAATTGTAATCCTTGGTTAGAAACGAAATAATGGATGGATTATCCAAGGGGGGTCCTGAGGGGGGGGGGAAGAAGAGCGAGCAAGAGCATATGTATGTATTGTATTGTATTGCAAGTATTATGTATATATCTCGTAAACAACATTTATATTGATTCAAATAATGGATATTTACTGTTAATGCTTGTGTGTCTAGTTTTATGTAATGTCAAAAAAATTGTAAAAAAAATTGTTCACAAAGAATGTGGCTTTGATTGGGAGTGGCTGTTCTATCATGTTCGGTCTCAGAGTGAGTCCGGATTCCTTTGTGAGCTGTGTACAACACCTCCTGTATCAATTTATGTACACAATATGTATATATTCATATTTACCGTATTTATCATTTATATCTATCCACATCTGTCTGAATATACCCGCATATAATCCTTTTTACATACCTGTATATACTGTATATATCTCTTACCTACTCCTATCCCTACCTACTCTTACTAGTTATACCACTGGCCAGTATGACTTACTACCATAGTGATTTTATACCTGCATCACTGCACACAATACTATAACACTGTACATACATCTGCTTATCATTATTACTCAGTAGTACTCATTTATATATACACCAGTTTAATCACTTGTACATTGTATATTACTATTACACTTTACTGTTACACTTGCACTCTGCGGTTGGATGCCAACATCTTTTCATTGTACTGTACTTGTGCTGTATGATGAGACAATACACTTTAATCTGAGTGATAAGAGGACTGGTCAGTAGGGCTGACCTCGACTAGTCGAATAATCGACCGAAAGGAGCCGTAGTCGACTGCCAACCTCTCACAGCGCAAACACACCAGCCACGCACTCAGGCACTCGCGGGTTCCGTGCGAGATCGCGGGCGTGGCCGGGCACACCGAGTCCGACTTCAGAGCGGGCAAAAGTGCACGGAGGAAGGCACATTTACATTGGAACAGCTGTAAATGCCTAGTCTATTGCGAAGTCAGTCCCCGTTTGAAGATTCTTTAAAGATTTCCAGTTCCAGTTATTGTCCATTTTGCATGTATAACCAGTTATTATATAATTAATTAGAATGTTAGAATTCATTTTAGAATGATCAGTGTGACTGTACTCCTGAAAAAGTATAGTAATATGGTTTATTTGTATTGGGCAAGATACAGACACATTAGCTGGTTGAACAACATCTATATGTGTGGTAATAATGCAGATATTGAGTGTATTTCTGTGAAAATGCGAGTGGCGCACGCCTCTGAATCCAACCAAAGCGAAAACAATCGCTTCCACCCCGCGAGTCGCGCGCCCGCTTGCGGCCAGTGGGCACAGCTACGTCCGTTAACATGGGAGCGAAAGAGAAGCGCTGGTCGCCCGCCCGCCCCGCCTGCCTGCCTTCGCGGGCGACTGGTGTGTTTGCGCTGTTAGTCGAATGCACAAAAAAAATAAGAATAAAGTACAATATTATTTGTTTTATTTTATTATCATTCTTTCCAAAAGCAAAGAGGTATAGAAGCGTGGCTAACGCTAATGGCGCACATACCAGCGAGGCTAACTGACTAAGAAAAATGGGCACAGAGGCACTGGAGGATTTCACCCATCTAATGAACACACTATCATTAGGGATGTCCCGATCACGTTTTTTGCCACAGATACCGATCACCGATCGCCGTGAGCCATACCGATCGTTTTTTATTAAAAAGAAATTAAAAAATTTTATATAATTTTTTTTTTATAAAATATATATATTATATAATTAGACTTGTACTTGTATTATCTGCGAGACATCGCCACCACGCAACAAGTCAAAATGCTCGCTATCTAGCTCCACTGTCTGTGTGTACTCTAGTAGCCTCCAGCTCCAAAAAGGATTCTCCTGTGCTGCAGCTGGACCCTATTGGTAACGTTACTGTGCTTTGGTCATATCACATTCAGCAAGCCCTCAGCTCGAATACGCATTGAATCAATGTTATAAGACATTGATATCAGGAGCTATCTGTAGCTACTGCTAGCCGGCTAGATGACGTTAAGACAGAACTTTTTGTTCAATGGGACATTTCATTTTGAACAGTGAACTAACGTCAGCTAACGCAAGCTAACGGAGGTATCAACATGGACTACTAGACTTGCTGGAGCATTTGTTGATATCAGGAGCTATCAGTAGCTAGCCGGCTAAATACAGTTAGACAATGCCTACTAAAAGTGAATAGTTGACTGGGTAATTTTGTTTGAACAGTAACGATAGCTAGGTAGCTAACGTTAGCTCAGGTCGAATGCACTATAGACTCGAGCAGAGGAGCCGCCTCTCAGTCCTCTGTGTTTACAAACTGTACACGGGTGCGGGCGGGGCAAGGGAGCAGCGGCAGTTTGCAGGTCCTGTGTGTCTGAGACAGACAGCGAGTGAGATCTCCGCTTGATCGGTTTCCGCGATCGGTGAATATGACTCATTATCGGAATTCACCGATCGCACATTTATACTGATTATCGGCCGATAACGATCGGTGGCCGATCGATCGGGGCATCCCTAACTATCATTATCAAGATGTATCCATCAGTGGACCAATTGCATGCTTTTGCAGAGGACAAGAAGCCTTCACCCCCACAGCCCAAATGGAATGATACAAAAATAAATACATATATATATATAAAAAAAATAATTGCATTCAACTACCATTTGACTATCGGCACATTTTGGCCAATCAAAGTCGACTATACAAATCCTTAGTCGGGGACAGTATCTTCACAGAGACGTTAGAAACACGCCTCGTCATCACCACTGGTCTGAATAACGTCTGCGAGAAAGAACGCTGTGGGCCTGTGAGGACCCTTCCTCTTCTCACCAGTCTAACACTCTACCAGTAGGTGGCGCTCATTCAAACAACCTCACCTGAAGCTCTGCCCGTCTGACGAGCAACCATGAACTATGGAACAGTGTGTGTGTGTGTGTGTGTGTGTGTGTGTGTGTGTGTGTGTGTGTGTGTGTGTGTGTGTGTGTGTGTGTGAGAGAGTGGGTGTGTGTGTGTGTGTGTGTGTGTGTGTGTCTCACCGTGTGAGCTTGGTTCCTATCTGCTGGCGGGACTCCAGCCTCTCCTGGTCGGACTGCTTGGGCAGGATGTTCTTGTCCTCTAGGTCTGTCTTGGTTGGACGGTTGCTCAGCTTGATGGCCAGAGAGTCTTTGCGCAGCACCTTCATAGCCAGTGAGCCTGGAGACGCAGGACGCAGGACTCACTCAGGGGAAACCACTCGACTTCATTGGCCAGTTTACATGAGGACATCGTCTGATTGGTCTGACTGTATTATCTCCACTAGATCGGTGGTTCTCAACCAATCAACGCGTGACCCTAAAAGAAGGAACGTCACCCTTTTCAGGCTATTTCCCTTGATTAATAATTTGGGGAGGGCTTTAGGTTTAACCCTTTGTCATGTGGCAGTGAAAGGGTTAACCTGTATTGTCGCAGTGAAAGGGTTAACCCTTTGGTAGTGTGGTAGTGAAAGGGTTAAAATATTATTTAAAAAAAAAAAAAAAAAAATGTGTACCAAAGATTTTTTAAATGATGATGTGTGTGTATCTTTTGTGACCCGCAAAAAAATCATCAGTATCAGACTTGTTTTCATGCAGCTTTCCATGTGGAGTTATAGCGTTTTAGTCACATCCACACTGCCACCCGTTGTTGACGTCAAGTACGCTCCAAAGGGACGCAGGACACCCGGCTCTGCCCTCTTTTACGCATATTTAAACACTTATTTAAAAACCCTTTCACTACCACACTACAGGTTAACCCTTTACTATCACACTACAGACGGTTCGTGTGATAGTAAAGGGTTAACCTTCTGTGGTGTGGTTGTGAAAGGGTTAACCATTTGCCGTGTGGCAGTGAAAGGGTTCACATTCTGTATTGTCGCAGTGAAAGGGTTAACCATGTGGTAGTGCAAGGGTTAAAAGCAAGTATACAGAGACCCTAACAGTGCTTCCTACAGGTTACTTGTAGGGCCGGGCAATCCATAGATTTTCTTGACGGCTTCCCACGATCACAACACTCGAGATAAAACGATTAAATGTACCCGCATGCCGTGTTGTGAACGCAGCACCCCCTTCCTTCACAGCAGTAGTTTCAGCTCATGTTGGGAGACACTGGGCGTTTCTCCAGTTATTTTTAAATGTCTATGGTACGTTGTAGAAGATGACAGAAAGGCAGCCAATGAGTAATCGTGTTTAATGAGCGTGATTTTAATATCAAGCATAACGGAGCAGCCCTAGTTACTTGTACGTTACTCGCTGCGGCTCATGGTGGCGGTGAAGCCGGTGTGGGGAAGATAAATAGTCATGAAGTGGAAAGAACTTACTACACGCAACACGAGAACCTTTTAACATGTGAAACTGTATGGGTTTGGTCAATGTATTCCTGGTGGCGTGGAGGTTTGACACCTCGCTGGCCGGCACCATCAGAAAATGAAGGTACGTGTGGAGAACAGCGATTAGAACGTTTTCACAGACATATGGTGACACCACGCTCGGCCGAGCCAGGCAGCCGCAGAGGAGGGCACTAATGGTGTTGCTTACTTTCCAGTCAATTCCTCTCATTTCATAACCAGGCCATAAAGACCCGAGTTTGTATAAATAGTTCATAAACATAATGGCCCCGCGATCAATAATTCACAGCTGTGGTTATGATGAGCCACGGCTCCGAGTGCTTCTCCAAGGCAGTCGCAGAGGCAGGTGTGTGACTTTTGTGTGTCTGTATACCGTCGCACACAAACACACATTCGTACGCACATGCACACGCACACACATGCGTATTGTGATGTGACACGGTGCAAAAATTCACACTGCTGGACCATTGCAGGCCTTTGATTGGACACCGTTGAGTCAACACGCTCATCTTAGCGAGGTGAGCTAATGGAATGCTGCACAGCTGCTCTCGATAAAAGGCCCGGGGAAGTGGAAGACCACTCAACACACACACACACATACACACACACACACACGCACACGCACACATTATACTTACCGTAAGTGAAAGTATGGGTACCGTCTCAAAATCATACTCAAGTAAAAGTCAGAGTATCTGGCTAAAAACACAAAAAAAAGTTAAAAAGTTTCTACTTTTATATGTACTTAAGTACTCAAAAGTAAAAGTAAAAACTTTTTTTTCTGACTGTCTATTCTTCTGATAGCAGGTGTTTAATCAAAGATCCCCGCTTTCTAGTCTTGCACAAGGACCAATCAGCATGGGTATGAGCGGGTTAATTTTCCATTGATGGGGATTTGATTGGCTGTTTTTAAATAAAGAGCGGCCGCAGGATTAATAACGTTAACGTTAGTTCGGCCAGAGAAACAAATATACTAATTAAAATGGTTGGACCTGCAAGATTTAGATTTGTACTCTGTAGGTCTGCATTTTAAATGTAAGGAGTAAAATGTATGTTTTTTTTCTCTCTGAAATGTAATAAGAACTTGTAAAAGTACAAGTATACAAACCTAATAATACTTGAGTAAAGTACAAATCCCCCAAAACACTACTTAAGTATTGTAACGAAGTACAATTACTCAAGTACTTTACACCCGACACACACGCACACATACACACACTTACGGAAAAAAGGCACCTTACTTGTAAACAGAGTGTCGTCGTCATCTTCCTCGTCGTCATCCTCCTCCTCATCTTCCTCTTCATCCTCCTCCTCGTCCTCCTCCTCTGCACCGGGCAGGTCCTCGTAGTCCGCCCCGCTGGGCATGTTCTCCTTATTGTCATTGCACTCTGTCATCGCCGTGGGAACGCTGTGCATCATGGAGCTGGGGGTCAAAGGGTCAGAGGTCAGAGAGATGATGTGTTCAACGTTCCGTGAGGTGGGTTTAGGGACGCAGGAGGTAAAATAACAAGGGGGTGAGTGTCTAGTAGCTAGGTAGAGCTAACCGTGTGATTCCTTTGTGTGTGTAGCTTACCGACTGCAGTCTCTAGAACAGTGGTTCTCAAACCTTCTCACGTCAAGGACCCAAATAGATCCACACTCCACCATAATCACACGGCGAACATTTTGCTCTTATGTCATGCTCAGGTTGGGTTCCATTCCAGGGGGGGGGGGGGGGGGGGGCAGGGTGAAAAAGGAACCCACACCAGAGTATGACATGAGAGCAAAATAGCCATTGTGTGTGAGGCCACATTTTGTCCAAGGGCGAGACGTTTTTGTTGTTAAAATAAGATTTAGTCTTGAATTCCAAAACTACTGTATCTGTAACTGTGGGTGGGAGAATAACAGTAGAGTGAAAACTGTGATCTGAATAATCATGGGTATACATTATCTCATTAGACTTCTCATGAACAAAATAATAATGAAATTAAACTATTCCTGTTTTTGCTGGGGACCCCCTGGAAACCCATTAACTGCCACACTACAGAATGTTAACCCTTTACTATCACACTACCGACGGTAAGTGATAGTAAAGGGTTAACCTTCTGTAGTGTGGCAGTGAAAGGGTTAACCTGCTGTTGTGTGGCAGTGAAAGGGTTAACATTTTGTGTATTGTCGCAGTGAAAGGGTTAACCATTTGGTAGTGCAGCAGTGAAAGGGTTAAGGATCCCTGGAAACCCCTTAAGGATAGCTGGAAACCCATTTTGAGGAACCACTATTCTTTTTTTGATCTACTTTTTCTCCCCATTTTTCTATTTTTTTCTCCTATCCCAATTTCGTATTATCCAATTCTACCCTCCCCTGTCTCGAACGTTGTTAGACCATGCCTCCCACTGGTCGGCTGCAATGTGGACCAAGCCTTGCATCACGTGTCCCCTCCGGTACATGTGGAGGCAGCTGTCGCATCTTTTCACCTGTACAGCGCGATCTCTCAGCGGCGAGGAGTAACGCGTGGAAGGCTCACGCTGCCCCCGTTGCTTCCCGATTCTGCTGTACAGGCGCACCAACCGACCTGTAGGAGTCACTGTCCACAACGTCCAATCCCCACCCACCGGCTTTCCCACCCCCTAATACTGCCAATTGTATTAGTATGAACGACCAGCCAAGCCGGAAGCAACGCCGAGAGCTGGGCTCGAACCCAGCATCTCCTGCGTTAGTGGCGAGCGCCTTGCCCACTGCGCCACTTAGCCGCCCGAGGAACCACTATTCTAATGGAGTGAACATGTTGGTGAATAACACAGCACCAAACATAAAGGAGATGTTGATGATAATAAGAAGCCTCTTCTATTGACCACTCACTAACCAAGCCCCAACTTAGGACGTTGGAAAGGTTTTAACCGTGTTTTGTTTTTGTTTTTTTCAATTCCGCAATTCCGGTCGACGGGAATGGAACAACGCGTGCATTAACCATTCCATTCATTAAATTAGACGTAGTATAATAGACAATTTCAACTAGGCGACAAAAACAAACACAAGCACAGACCCTGGAAAGAAAGAGACCCAAACCGCTCGGCATAAGCCATAACGCCGTTGGAATTTGGAATGCAACAGAGAAAATACCATCCATTGTCTTACGCAGGCGAGGCAGCGAGTGGTAAGCCTGGTGGTTCACGCCAAGAACAGAAATTCAACATCAAAAGACATTTTAAATCCTTTTTTTTGTGTGCCATTTCTCTTCTCATTCCTAAACAGAAAACGTCTCCACAATATGCGATAGTTTGAGCCAATATCATGCTGTAGTTTAGGAGCTAAATTGTCCATGTTGTGGTAAGACCTCTACTCTCACGCAGGCACGCTTTGTTTGGGCTAGTTTTTTTTCGCTTTGAGTTCCACACTCCATCATCCTCTTATGTCTTATCATCTTATGATCCCTGTGGGATCACATCCATCTCCTCCGTTACGCTGACGATGCCAACGTATGTCCTCGTAATATAATCATGACATAATCCGGCAATTCTAGTAGAACGGACTACATTTCATTTCCTGTCAGTTGTTGACATTAGTAAACACTGCAACGGCAAATCAATAGTCTTAGCCGTTTCCTAACGACACATCAAACATTCCACTGAAAGAGTCTACGGTGAGAATAAATAACAGTTTGAAAGCATGCGTTTGCAATCCTGAGAGGAGGTGATCAATACGATACAATCTTGAACTTTCCCTTTAAGGAGGTAAATGAGTTCACCGGTTCAGGCCCAATCAATCAAGTCGGTCAATGTCACCTCAGTAAATCCCTCTTCTTGGAAGAAACCATGACTAAGGCTGGGGGATGGGGATGGGGTCACATTGGTATCCTGTTTATCTCTCGCATTAGCCAAAGCCATGACACACAGGCTGACTCAACCACTTTGAACCTCTAGGGAAGAGTGGGGGTCAGGTGGTGGTGGGGGTTGTTTTGATTCCTTCCAAAAGAACAAACCACTCGAAGGAGCACCGCAGAGAGCAGGGATGTGCGCCAAAGAACACAAGATATAACAGCCCTCCATTATACGGGGGTGGGATGCAGGGAAGTTACCAATCCATCGCTTTTACCGAGCAGTATAATAGACTCAGTTTGGGGTCCCTGAAAAAAAAGGATTGACATAGAATACATTTGTCTCAATCTAACGTGTTTCGATGTGTCACGTTGTTTTTATTTCTAGCATGTTTCATGTTTTTTGTTGAAAATTCTACGAAGCCTATATACCCCATTGTAGCCTAGTATCGGTATTAGTACATCATAAAGGAGTTGAATTTTTTTTATAAAAACTTTGCCTGCAGCAGAGATCATCAATCAGACTGACTGACGGATGAGGGATTGGGGGTGTGTCTAGGGCATGTCAATCAATCAGAGAGCGGGAGGGTCAATAAACACAGCATTCTCCATGTGTGTGTGTGTGATGATGTGTCTGGAGGCTGATGGACTGTCTGTGGCTGAATGTGAAAATGCTGTGATGTGCCGATTCAGAGGTGGGAGGCTCCCAGCATGCATTTCAGCAGAGACCTTGAGAGTAGAATTAGGAATAGGTACCAGAGGACTGAGAGTAGTAGAAAAAAATACAGAATTAACACCATTGATTCTGATATGAATCTATAATCCACACTAAAAATAACAGCGTAGTCATGAGGCACACACACACACACACACACACACACACACACACACACACACACACACACACACACACACACACACACACACACACACACACACACACACACACACACACACACACACGTGTTCTTAATTTAAGCAGCTTGATTAGAACCTCAAATCAAGAGATTAAGGAAACAGCTTAATAGGATTCTCAACCCAGCCGTGCTCCATCACACTGAGGGGTTTGAGCCAAATGGACTTGGGAGCAGCTTGCATCTATATTCGATCTTATTAAGTTAGGTTATGGCAGTGGTTCTCAAAGTGTGGGGCGCAGTGGCCTGACGGGGGGGGGTAGTGGCATGACAGGGGGGGGGGGGGCAGTGGCATGACAGGTGGGGGGGGGGGGGGGGGGTAGTGGCATGACAGGGGGGGGGCAGTGGCATGACAGGTGGGGGGGGGCGCAGTGGCCTGACAGGGGGGGGCAGTGGCATGACAGGGGGGGGGGGGGGGGGTAGTGGCATGACAGGGGGGGGGGGGGGGGGGTAGTGGCATGACAGGGGGGGGGGGCGCAGTGGCATGACAGGGGGGGGGGGGCGCAGTGGCATGACAGGGGGGGGTAGTGGCATGACAGGGGGGGGGGTAGTGGCATGACAGGGGGGGGGGGTAGTGGCATGACAGGGGGGGGGGCGCAGTGGCATGACAGGGGGGGGGGGGGGCGCAGTGGCATGACAGGGGGGGGGGGGCAGTGGCATAGAATAGACAGCGTGGATAGAATAGATGCAGCGTGTATAGAATAGACAGTGCGGATAGAATTCTGTAATAGGTCTCCAAAGATGCACGTACGCAATGAAAAATACTATCAAATTGACATGCATAACTCATGATGATTCGTAACTGTTAAGCTTTCTCTAGGCCTTTGAAAATGTAGGGCAGACCTGGTTGGTAACAGGCAGCCGATAGGAGAGGGTAAGTGTCAGTAGGTGAACAGAACAGAGAAATATTTGACAGGGACAAAAAGGAAGACAAGTGATGCTTCAAGTGTGATGGTAACTAAAAAAAACTAAACCAAGTCAAGAAAATAGACAAAGCTTATCTCGCTCTTGGCAAGATGTCTCTCTATTTAAAAAAAGAAAAGAAAAAAAAGCACAGTCTGAGTGTTTATTGAACTGTATTGTTATGTAGGTTATTGTTCTAACAAAGGGATTGCACATTACATAATTTCTTTCCTCAGTTTTTGGTTATTGTCACTGATGTAGAATGCTATTAAGTGGTTGCACAATTTGAAACCTCATGATATTGATGTTATTTCAATACATTTAAACTTGGGACCATTTCATGACTATTTTGTTGGGGCCCAAAAGATGTTGGGCCACCAAAGAGGGGCCTGACAGAAAAGGTTTGAGAACCACTGAATTAAGGGGTATATGAGCCAAAGGGCATTGGGAGCAGCTTGGATATAAAGTATCTATATTCATTCTTATTAAGTTAATTAAGGGGTATGCAGTGGACCACTAGAGCAAAACTGCCACAACTATGAGTGAGAATAACATATGCAGTATATCATCATTTAGCCCAGAAATATAATCCTGCTCGTAAACAGAAATTTAAATAAAATGTTGCGATCGATTTTTCAAGGCATGGAAAAAAATGACACGGCAGAATGGATTTGTTTTGAAGAAACAAGAAGAGGATAAACAGCCCCTGGTAAACAGTGAACGTGGAGTTATTTTTGTTGATAAAGCGAGTTTTGTTTAGAAAGGCTTGCTGTAATGGGGTTCAGCAGAACTCCTGTGGCTACAATCCAGTGGCACAGAGTACAAGGTAGAGGCTACCGGCGGCCTTGTTGTGGGCTCATCAAGGTCTGGTCAATGTATTGAAAATTGTGATGGATCACGGTTTATGTGGGTTTTATTTTAGTTTATTCTAAGGTGCTTTGGCTTTATTTCGTCTTTCTGTGAGGGACAGCTGTCAATCACTGGCCTCTGCAGTTAATTGCCATGTGGCATGGCAGGTGTGTGGGCTTGATTGCCACCTGATTGGTGTCAGGTGTGCAGTGCCATTTCATGTGTGTCCATTTCATGTTTTTCCCTCAACAGTAGAGGAGTGTCCCAAGCTCATGCTTCTAGGGTTTTCTCTGTCTCTAGTGCTCTTGTTGTTTTCAACTGCTAGGCTGTGGTGGTTATTTTGGGATTTTTACCCAGTTATTTTATACTGGTGTTTTGTGTTTCCTACCGTTTCTTTTTATTTATTTTATTCTTGTATTTCCCCCCCACCCTCTCTCATCGCTCAGCGATTCCAGTGGTTACTTTAAGATTCCCCTTTTTGTGTGTGTCTGTGTGTGTGTCCTACACCCCCCCCCCCCCAATCCTGACAGAAAATGATATATTGATGTTGAAATAATAACTTATTTTTTTTCTTTACAACCTGGACTGAAACCAAATCTGAAGCTGAGGTAGAAACAAAACGGGTACACAAAGTGTCATCGATGTGAAACAAAGCGCTGTGGGGTCACGACCCCAGCGTGGGAGTCACGCTGCCCTAACCCACCACCACTGGCACCAGTATCACCGGAGAAAAGGGTCTAAATGCACGTCAGCCTCCCGCTCTGTCCCTCACCTCTCGAACCTCTGCATGGTGAGCGCCAGGGTCTTATTGAGTTCCTCGATGATGCGGCTTGGGGGGTGGAGGGGGGAGGGGGAGGTCCCGTACTGCAGGGAATGGCCCCCCAGGGAGCCGTGGCCGGAAGGAGGGCACTTCTGGAAGCTGAGGGGCGAGGGCTCCATGCCCCCCGCAGGCACACAGATCATCAGCTTCTTGAGAGGTAGAGGAGGAGACAGCTTCCCCGACATACAGGGCAGCTTCACCGGACCGCCGGCTGCACAGAGGATAATAATGAATAATTATGGTTCTTAGGGGTGGGGGGGGGGGAATACATACAGAAATATATTGCAATATTTTTAGCGAGTCAATATTATATAGATAGTGATGACTATCGATAATTATATTAAAAAAAATTATTATTACACTTTTTTTTGCTTGACAATCCCATTTTACTGCAATAATTTTTTTTGGAACGAGGTGAACAGACTCAATATAACAGATGCTATTCTTACGTCTGCAATTTATGCATTGTTTTTTTTATTCTGTCAATCTGTGTGCTGATTTTATGCCCATGTTCATTTTATACTATATTATATTTATTGTATTATATATTGTAAAAATGTGTGGATTGAAATGTCTGTAAAGTCTCGACGACATTGAAAATGAGGGTGACCTGACCTCAATTGTCTTTGAGTATAAATAAAGGATGATGATGATGATATTCTATATCTACATAATACATCTATATCTATATGTAGATATTTCTATTGCAGATGTTAACAAGAGTTTTCCATTGGGGACATCATTTGCAGTTGAAAAAAAGGTAATAAATCACAATATCGTGATATTACAATATTGCAACCTGAATATCGTGATAATATCGTATCATGGGGCCTCTGGTGATTCCGAAATCCCACCCCTAACAGTTATTGTTTATTTCTATTAGGAAAAATACATTTTGTGAATAAGACGTTTCTGCAGGACACTGATAATAATAATAACAATAACAATAATAATAATAATAATAATAATAAACTTTATTTGTATAGCACCTTTCATACAGAGACTGCAGCTCAAAGTGCTTCACAACAGAAAAAAATTAGCACATAAAGTGCAGACATACATAAAATCACAGTTTTTAACATCCCAACAGGCCACCTTGTTTATGGTTTGATTCAGTTTTAAATAGACAATAATAAAAAGAGTAAGATAAAATAGACAGATAAAATAGTGCAATGCAATAAAATAGTAATATAGAATGTTATACACTGATGTTCTACATCCACACGTGGTGAACACGCACACAGTAAATGCACATAAACACCCACCGGTCATGTGGTTGGGCAGCCTGTGTAAGGGTTTGGGTGCCAGCGCTGGGGGCTTCTTGTGGAGCGCTGGAGGCCTGGTGAGTGACGACGTTTCCGCTCCGTCTCCTGGATGCAGAGTGGACTTCTTAGTGGGAGGAGCCTGACCGGGCTTCTGGGCGTGGTCCTGTGGTTGACATGCCCCCTCGACGGGCATCTGGGACTCCACCGGACCTGGGGGAGAAAATCAACCCGTTGGGAGCTCAGTCACGCTGCATTAAAAAAGGGGAATACCGCTTACTTTTAAGATTTCATGCTTGTCTTGGTTGACTGTATCAACATTTGTGAACCTCTCTGCCAAAGCCAGAAACCAGAGAACTAATAGTCAAATCTATGATGAAAACCTGAAGCTACTCCAGATGAATGGCAGACTCATTTTGTGACGTCATCAAGATGTAAAACCTGAAGTAGGGCTGGGCGATATGGCAAAAAATCATATCGTGATAACGATATGATAATGTTATATCATTCGATATCGATAATTATCGAAATTGTTATAAGTAAAAACATTTTTATTTTTTATTTTTTTTAAACAACAGATGTATGTTTATTTTGCAGCAATTCTTTGTCGTTGCCGCCATCTTTAGTGTTACATCCCCTCACACTCCAGTTCTCAGGCTGCAGCTGGTTTAAAAGCGAAAGTAAACCGGCTTCTCTGCTGGCTGTGGCTCCAGGGGAGTTGAACAGTTCTGGCTCTGCTAGTTTCTTTTCTATCTTTTGGCGCTTTTTTGGTGGACAAACCACCGCACATGTGCACCGTGACTCGTGACTGGAGTCTAGCTCTGCTAGCACACATAGCCTACTGTGTACAGACGGTTTCAAACTGTATTTTAAATTAGAAAGCAAACAAAATAAATGGACAAGATAAAAAGAAATCTCAATTTGGTCAGTATTGTCATTTGGACAAGCAAAGCCATTACTTTAAGTTGCAGGCAAGAAAGACAAGTCTGTCCACTGTCTCTGGTTTTAAAACTGCCCTGTTGCAGGTGACAAAAATAAATAATTTTCGATATTTTCTTTTTTGATATCGATTATTAAAATATATCGTTATCGTTATATCGCCCAGCCCTAACCTGAAGCTACTCCAGATAAATGGCAGACTCATTTTGTGAACCCACAGGACATCTTTACGCACCAAATGAGATTTTTGTATTATTATTTATTCGTACATGGAATTGTTACAGTCCAACAGTGTCTTCCATGGCCGAAAGGAACAGGAAGAAGAAAGCTCTTATTGTACCTGCCCCTACACACATACAGTACACTGATAGACTGTTCATAGCGCAATGTTTACCAAACAAAATGTACATACTTATTTTGCAGAAATCAACACAATTAAATGCACATAAATAAATACATTTTGTGTATCTATTAGTTAAATTGCATATTTACTGAGGTTCATTCATTTACACACACACACACACACACACACACACACACACACACACACACACACACACACACACACACACACACACACACACACACACACACACACACACACACACACACACACACACACACACACACACACACACACACACACACACACACACACACACACACACACACACACACACACACACACACACACACATATATCTCATCACTATATATTTATAGTCAGTGATGGGAATAACAGCGTTAGTTTTTTCAGTAACGAGTAATCTAATGGATTACTCTTCCAATCTTAATAACGTCATTACCGTTACTGCCAAAAAATGCGGCGCGTTACTATGATTGAACCTGTTTCTTTCATCAGACAGATCTCTGCGCCGAGAGGCATACTGTTCTTCCTGGTTAGTGGGCAGTGCGCGATTGGCTGAGGTTGAGTAAAATGACATGGTAAGCCAATCAGAGGTAGAGGTGGGCGGGTGTCTAAAACATCCAGAGTCTGACACACAGCGTGACAACACAAGCGACTCAGTCAGCGTGAGACCGCGGGTCCGTGTAGTGTACGTTTTGATAGTTTGTTTGGCGAGCCCAAATAATCCAAAACGAATCCAACGAACAACACAAGCGAGCAGTCAACAACAGACCGCGGGTCCATGAGCGTTTTTTGTTCACTCTTGTTGTGTTGCAGTGCAGGACACTGCAGTAGTGGAGGCTCTACTGCTGACAGCCTTATCAACATAGTGCTGCACTTTCTGGTTTAATAGCACAGTCTGGTGCTCAGAGATATATATTAGATATATTAGTATCTAGTTACTAATTTGATCTAATTAGTTTAGATGATTAGATTAGATTCTTATATCTGTATGTTGTGTATGTCATAAATGTCATGAATTGAAAATAGGGGGCCCTGATGTAAACAAGACGAAAGTGTTTCTCTGGTCTGCATCCCCTTAACAATTGTGTGTATTAAGCTGTACTGTACTGTACCCATTCTGCAATCTGTTAATTAAAATGTTCAATCAATCAGTATATATTTGTTATTTATTTTTGGTATAGTGCTTAACAAGCATAATTTAATGTTGCCCAGTTGTGGCCTGTTGAGGGGCAATACATATCAAAAGTTCCAAAACATCTATTGTGTTTGTATTTGTATGATCCACTATAATAGTAATTATAATATCTACATACATGGCATTTGATTGGAGGCTAGTCTCACTTTGTCCCACAGCAACATCAAAATAGTTTAGATTTGTGTATGTTGTTTATGTAAAAAAAATCTTGAAAGTAACACAATAGTTACTTTCTGGAGTAACTAGTTACTTTTATAATTTGTAACTGAGTAAGTAATTTAGTTAAATTTTGGAATAACTAGTAACTGTAACTAGTTACTTTTTAAAAGTAACTTGCCCAACACTGTTTATAGTACACGGTGCTATTATACCATGTATTATTCTATATTATTACTTCTATATACTATACTATTATACTATATCATTGTATTATTTAAATGTTATTATACTATAACTAAATCATACTATATACTATATAGTATACTATATTATACTAGACTATATTATATTGGTATACAGTATTATACAATATCATTTTATATATATTGTTAGAGCCAAATGTATGATTTTGTTTACTTTGTAAACAGTTGTATAGGTCTATAGTCTATATTTCATACATAGCCGATAGAAGCACTTAAAATGCCATAATCTATATAATCACTGTTAGAGCCAAATGTATGGTTTTGAAATTATTATTATTATTATTATTATTATTATTATTATTATTATTATTATTATTATTATTATTATTATTATTATTATTATTATTATTGGTATGAATGAAGTCATGACTTATATATATATAGGGGAGACACTCCAAGCTGTGCTTGAATGCACAGACTGGAGTGTATTCCGTGATAACACAGCCAATATTAACGAATACACTGAAACGGTGCTTGACTTTGTCTGTACTCTGGTAGAAGAAACAATCCCCTCTACCACAATTAGAATATACCCAAATCAAAAGCCCTGGGTAGATAAATCCGTCCGTGAGGCTCTGAAAGTGTGCACATCAGCCTACAACACCGGGCTGGTGACAGGCAACATGGAAGAACACAAGACGGCAAGATACAACGTCAGGAGAGCAGTAACAGAGGCAAAACGGCGTTACAGGGATAAAGTTGAACTTCAGTTTGAACAGGCTGACTCTAGAGGTATGTGGCAGGGCCTCAGAACAATGACAGACTACAAAGGCACCTCCCTCAAACTGAACAGTGACATCTCCTTAGCAAATGATCTCAATTCCTTCTATGCGAGGTTTGAGGCTGTGAATAACAACACCAGCCTACAAACCACGGCAATGGGGGGGGGGGGGGGGTCTGCTGATGGAGACTCAGTGTTCAGGGTAACAGAGCATGAGGTGAGGCGGGCCTTTAAAAAAGTGAATATCAGGAAGGCAGCAGGACCGGACGGCATCCCCGGCCGCGTCCTAAAAGTCTGTGCCGACCAACTGGCCCCGGTATTCACTGACATCTTCAACCTGTCCTTGGAACAGGCTGTCATCCCCACCTGTCTGAAGAAGTCCACCATCATCCCTGTACCCAAAAAATCTACGCCCGCTTGCCTCAACGACTACCGCCCTGTAGCCCTCACCTCCATAGCCATGAAGTGCTTTGAGAAGCTAGTGAAGGGCTACATCTGTTCCTCCCTCCCCATCAACCTGGACCCCCTGCAATTTGCATATCGCCCCAACAGGTCCACGGAGGATGCCATAGCCCATGTGCTGCACACAGCAGCATCACACCTGGACAAGAGGCAGGGGAACTATGTGAGAATGCTGTTCATCGACTACAGCTCAGCATTCAATACCATAGTCCCCTCCAAACTCATAGCCAAGCTCAGGGACCTGGGCTTGAACTATGACCTCTGCCAGTGGGTCTTGGACTTCCTGACGGGCAGACCCCAGGTGGTAAGAGCAGGCAACTGCACCTCCTCATCCATCACGCTCAACATAGGGGCCCCCCAGGGCTGTGTTCTGAGCCCCCTCCTCTACTCCCTGTACACACATGACTGCGTGGCACAGCGGAACAACAACACAATCATCAAATTTGCTGATGACACAGTAGTGGTGGGCCTGATCTCTGCCAACGACGAGAGGGCCTACCTGGAAGAGGTAGAGAATCTGTCACAGTGGTGTCAGGAGAACTGCCTCTCCCTGAACGTCAGCAAAACAAAAGAGATGATTGTGGACTTCAGGAGGTCGGGGGTCAAGGACTACAGCCCCCTCAGCATCGACGGGGCACCGGTTGAGAGAGTGAACAGTTTCAAGTACCTCGGAGCCCACATATCCGAGGACTTGACATGGACCACACACATTGACAGTGTTGTGAAGAAGGCACGACAACGCCTCTACTTCCTCAGGTGCCTAAGGAAGTTCCAAGTCAGTCAGAAGATCCTTAGGAACTTCTACTCATGTACAATAGAGAGCATCCTGACTGGCAACATCACCTCCTGGTTTGGGAATAGCACTGCACAAGACCGTAGCAGACTACAAAGAGTGACACGTTCAGCCGAACGCACAATTGGAGGGGGGCTTCCCACCCTCCAGAACATTTACAACAAGCGGTGCAGGGGGAAGGCTAAGAGAATCATCAAGGACTCCAGCCACCCGAACAACTGCCTCTTTGAACTGCTGCGGTCAGGCAAGCGATACCGGAGTCTTAAGGCGAGCAGAGAAAGACTCAGAAGAAGCTTCTATCCCCAGGCCATCAGGCTGCTAAACGAACAATAAACACTATGCAACAACCATCAAATGCACACAGCACACACACCCACACGCACACACTCACTTAAACAAACAACACACTGCAGCACCCACTCTCCACACTTTAGATCACACAAACACACTTTATATTTATTGACAAAGGATTTGCACTACAACTCGTACACCTACTGTAAATTGTACCTAAATTGCACCTCATCCCATTTCTGCCTTGCACTATATAGTATTGTATATTAGTACACTGCATAGTATTGTATATTATATGGTAACTCAGTTACGTCTATTCTGCATCGAACATTGTACATATGTCTATACTGAACACTGACCTCATTTTTTTTTACTTCTAATTTACATGCTATACTATGTTATTTTATTTCATACTTATCTTGTCTTGCACAGTCTCTGGAGCGTAACAGTAAGAAGCATTTTGTATAAAAGTATTCTGTACTTCTGTATGACAACTATTAAAGAAACTTGAAACTATATAAATAATGGGTTTTTGTGATCATGTATTGTTGTAATTATTATATTTTTGATGAGCTAATTATGGAGATGCCAATTGGGATGCATGTGGCTAATTTGGGGAAACAGGCATCAGGTGTTTAAAATGGGCTGGCCGTCACACAGCCAGTGTTCTAAGAATGTTTGGTACGTGGCGACACGTTTTTTTTTTACCGCTGCAGAGCAGCCTATGTTTTTGATTTATTTATTCTACAATATGATTTCGCCGTCAAATGGTAAGATAAACATTTCCTAAAGTTCATTGTGGGGATTATTGGAATCCGAAGATCTGCAAGGAAAATAAATGTCATATATAAAATCCGATCTCCCGAGTGCTGCTATCTGAGCGCATCAACCAAGCGCATACCAGTAGAACCAGAAGGTGCATTTACGTTGAATAAGGATTGCATCTTTATATATACTGTTATTTTAATATATTATTATTCTATGTTAAGCTGCATACTATATTACTATACTCCTACTAGCCTAAACTGCAATACTATACTAAACTGTGCTATACTGTCTATTTATCAATTTGACAGTGTTACAGCTCTGAATCAGATCATGCATTAGCTACCGTCCTCCTGATCTCCAGGCTCTATGGTGAGTGGTGGCGGTCTGTACCTGATCAGATCATACATCACATTAGCTACCGTCCTCCTGATCTCCAGGCTCTATGGTGAGTGGTGGAGGCCTGTACCTGATCAGATCATACATCACATTAGCTACCCTCCTCCTGATCTCCAGGCTCTATGGTGAGTGGTGGAGGCCTGTACCTGATCAGATCATACATCACATTAGCTACCGTCCTCCTGATCTCCAGGCTCTATGGTGAGTGGTGGAGGCCTGTACCTGATCAGATCATACATCACATGAGCTACCGTCCTCCTGATCTCCAGGCTCTATGGTGAGTGGTGGAGGCCTGTACCTGATCAGATCATACATCACATTAGCTACCGTCCTCCTGATCTCCAGGCTCTATGGTGAGTGGTGGAGGCCTGTACCTGATCAGATCATACATCACATTAGCTACCGTCCTCCTGATCTCCAGGCTCTATGGTGAGTGGTGGCGGTCTGTACCTGATCAGATCATACATCACATTAGCTACCGTCCTCCTGATCTCCAGGCTCTATGGTGAGTGGTGGAGGCCTGTACCTGATCAGATCATACATCACATTAGCTACCCTCCTCCTGATCTCCAGGCTCTATGGTGAGTGGTGGAGGCCTGTACCTGATCAGATCATACATCACATTAGCTACCGTCCTCCTGATCTCCAGGCTCTATGGTGAGTGGTGGAGGCCTGTACCTGATCAGATCATACATCACATGAGCTACCGTCCTCCTGATCTCCAGGCTCTATGGTGAGTGGTGGAGGCCTGTACCTGATCAGATCATACATCACATTAGCTACCGTCCTCCTGATCTCCAGGCTCTATGGTGAGTGGTGGAGGCCTGTACCTGATCAGATCATACATCACATTAGCTACCGTCCTCCTGATCTCCAGGCTCTATGGTGAGTGGTGGAGGCCTGTACCTGATCAGATCATACATCACATTAGCTACCGTCCTCCTGATCTCCAGGCTCTATGGTGAGTGGTGGAGGCCTGTACCTGATCAGATCATACATCACATTAGCTACCGTCCTCCTGATCTCCAGGCTCTATGGTGAGTGGTGGAGGCCTGTACCTGATCAGATCATACATCACATTAGCTACCGTCCTCCTGATCTCCAGGCTCTATGGTGAGTGGTGGAGGCCTGTACCTGATCAGATCATACATCACATTAGCTACCGTCCTCCTGATCTCCAGGCTCTATGGTGAGTGGTGGAGGCCTGTACCTGATCAGATCATACATCACATTAGCTACCGTCCTCCTGATCTCCAGGCTCTATGGTGAGTGGTGGAGGCCTGTACCTGTGGCTGAAGCTGCTCCCTCCATGAGCTCTGCTCCTTCACATTCTGACAGACCAGAGCCGTTCTCCAACTTAACGTCCTCTCGCATCGCCAGGCCTGACCCCTCTACGATGGAGAGAGAGAGGGGGGGTTAGAGAATAACAATAATAATAAAATATAATAAAATACAGGTAGATCCAAGAATAAATTGGCAGTACATAATATTATGTATAAGGTAGGGATTATTGCATGGCTTCTTTTGGTTATGCAGTACAAGTGAATAGATTAGTTTAAAAATGCATGAAGAAATGTTTTATAAATTGTTCTCTTACAAGATAATGACATGCCATAAAAGTACAACCCATAATAAAACAATATGACTTTAGCTATTATTATCCAACTTTGTAGAATAATTTTGTCTTGAATCTGGAATATTAAAATATTGATTTGTGTTTTGGAATGAAACCCTTCAAGTGTGTAAAAAGCAACTGTTTTACAATAAAAAATTATAAAGACAAACTCTCCACTTTCTGGTCTCTTACCTTTGTCATAGACCTCCTTCAGCACGCCTCTCTTGATCAGCTCCTCTCTGCTCTGCCGCGTGGACATCTTCCTCTCCAACACTGAGGGAGTGTAAAGGACACAGTAAATACATGTGTACATTTGTCTGGTCACCCTGTAATTCCACAGCGTTGCTACTTGTTAGCCAGTTGATCATCTTTATAAGCCGAACGTGCAACCTTGTATATAAACGAGCCGCTCAACTAAGAGGGAGATGTATATGGTTCAACCTAGTCTGGGCGATATGAAAGAAATCTGTATTTTGTATGTCAATCAGGGTTCCCACAGACATTGCAAAATGAAATTCAAGGACTTTCAAGTACTTTCATAAGCACTATTTTTCATTTTAAAAGGGCATTTAAAAGGATACAATTCACTTTTTTTAGAAAAAAAATCTGATCCAATATTTATGGCTTAATTTTAAAACCAATTTCCGACAATTGGTTACATCAATGAATCAATTTCTTGATTCAGAAATGTTTTATCATGGATGAACAAAACGTTCAATGTGAATGGTTGATTTGAATTTCAATTACTTTTTAAGCACCTTGTTAAAAAATGGGCCTTGACTTTTTTCTTCTTTAATCAAGCACTTTAAGCACTTCAAGGACCTTGTGCAAACCCTGATCAATGTATATCACGATATCTGTTCAAGTATGCAAAAATTACAAGATAAATAATCCAATTGTTGTTCATCGCATTGAACTGCATGATAAGTGTGATATTAAACCAACGTTTTTATTGTCAAGTAACATCCCCTCAAATACTAAATATCTAGTTTTGAGAGAGATTTGTGTTAATATGTGGTTGTTGTTGTTATTGGATGATCAGCATATCATAATTTCCTCCTAATATGATAAAACAATAATATTGAATTTATGACCCAATCCTAGCTCAAGCTGCATTCTGTTGGTGTCCAACCAAGATGCTAGATGTCCAAGGTATCTGGTCAGAGAACTGTAACTATGATGAAAGGCCTTTCAGAGCAGAGCTTCATTTATTGATCCTTCTCAATTAATTATAACATTTTAGAGACACTGTAATGCTTAGAATCTCTTCTTTTTTTATATATATATAATTTGCTCCCATTGTGGCAGTATAATTACCAATATAAATAAATGTATCATATCATATCAACCACCCCCACCCCATTACCCTCTCCCATCCATTCACCTTTCGTCTCTCACCTCCAACCCCCCCAAACTATGGCCCCATCTCCTAACTCACCCTCCCCCTTCCTTACCTCGTCCCTCTCACCTGACCCCCCCCCCATATCCAATCCAATTGTCTCCCTCACCTGGACACACACCCTATGACCTATATAAAGACCATAGTTTTCCCCTGTCTCAAGGAGCCCGTTTATGGGACCCCCACGGCCAGGGGTCTCGCCAGGTCTCTTCAGCCAATTCTCCTGGGTTGTAAGCTAATAAACCTGTGTTTAACAAGTCTACACCACTGTCTACATTCATTGATCCGGGAGGATTCTCCCACACCATCACCCCAATTCAAGTCATTATGCCAATTCTCTTCCTGGTCATTGCGCTGCCCTACTGTCTGGGGAGGGTGTATAAACTACCACATGTCTCCTCCGATACATGTGGAGTCACCAGCCGCTTCCTTCCACCAGACAGCTAGGAGTTTCACTGGGAGAGCCTAACCCGCGTGGAGGTTCACGCTAATCTCTCCCAGATCCCCCTCCCCGGCTGAACAAGTCGCTGTTTCGATGACAAACTTTGAGCCTGGAGCTTGTTTTCAACAAGTTAAGTGGACTCAAGGCGTGTGTATATTAACCATAGCAACACACTGCCCGATAGCATCAGCAATTACCTCAAGAAATTGTGAATAGGTGAAGGTGGGAAAACAGCAGGGACCATTATGTGAATCATCACAATACATGTTATTGTTGGCGGCCTGCTGTAAGCTACAGAAGGGAAGACAGTGAGGGGCTATGTGTAAATGATAACACATATAGCTGATGCTTTTCAAAATGTCGGCTAGACAAACGACGCCTAATGTTACAAACTTCTATGCATCATAACGATATTGGCTGGGGTCCAGTGACATCATTATGGCGAGCACAGGATGGGTAGGGGTCAATGTGAGTGCGCAATGTGTGTGTGTGTGTGTTAGATTGCAAGGTAAACGCATTTGTTTAAAAAAATAACTAAAATTGCCACGACATAAAAACACAATAATACTCACTCTAATCAAATTAAAGTAACTCAATTATATATGGGAAGTGTGGAACATTCGTTCAGTCTTACGCGTTGTGAAAACCTTTGCTAACAAAGCTGCAACAACAATGCAGATGATATAATGATCTTGATCATTGATATAATGGGCATTGAACACCGGATAACAATCGATTTTCCTGAAAGGTAATGTATTTTACAGTATCTGATTCTGATGCCAATATCCCACTAAGGAGGAATCTGCTGCGAATAAGAGGCATTGCGCTCGAATGTTTGTGTAGTTCTCATGTCTTCCAACATGGCTGCCTATAGCAAACATCGTATTATCGAGAAGCAGCAGCCTGCGTGATCACTAGGGTTGGGCATCGTTTGGATTTGAACGATTCCGGTTCCGATTCTCCATTTCGATTCCTGTTCTAAACGATTCTCGATTCCGATTCTTTGAGGTGCAGGTCAAAACAGGTCACAGCTTATTTCGCAGGAGATTTTTTATTTTATTTTATTTTTTATCTTAAATTGTTCTCATACTATTCACATTGTCAGTTGACTTGATACAGTTTCATTTGGTTGCTGTACTGTAACTAGGGTATTAATTAACAAAGTAATTCGATTCTTTTTTTAAAGAATCGAAATTAAGAATCGAAATGCAAATATGTTACTTCCGGTTCCAGAACCGGACGTTAGGAACTGGTTCCTATTAGAACCGGTTCTCTGTGCCCAACCCTAGTGATCACGAGCAGAGTTGAAAAATGTACCCGGTGGCTCTGGACTGATGCGTACAGAGGCATCGGGGAACAGCTGACCTGGGGGGCCGGGCCCCCAGTTAGCGGCGCTGATCCTCTCTTACGTAACATCCAATCATAAAGGCCCCTGTCTGGTAAGCCATGCCCCCAGCATGGCCCCTTCACTCTCCCATTCATCAGAATATGGCCTCGTTACACCCCCCTGTTAGAATGTTGGAAGCGGTGGGGGAGGCGTTCATCTACTGCTGGAGATGTGGGAGTGGGTCGAACCACTGGTGAAAGAGGAGGGGTGGAGGGGCAAGGTGGTATGACAGGGGTTATGCAACTTAAAACTAACCTATGGGCGACAGCCCATATCAGTGCAGATTTTCGGACTAAACAGCAACTGCTTCCCAACATTTTGATCGGCATGACAATTTGACCTCCAAAAGGTTCATAAAGGATAAGGCCGGTGTAATATTATTATTGTTTCATATTGTCAACATAGTCTATGAAAAGACCAAAACCTACAATGCGTTTCTTCTACTTACTTACAACTAAGGGTCCATCCAGCCAACACCAGATTACAGCTCATACCCAGAAGTCATAGAACTCCATTGTTGTCAAAAAGAAACTGTTAAAACAAGTCACACAGCCATACTGTTCAGTATAATTCATCGTTGCACTTTTCCCTGCACTTTCAACTTATGATGTGACAGCGATTGCTTTCGAGTCCGCCTGAACAGGAACTACTTCCGAAGCGATCTCCGTCACATCATAAACTAGTTCCAGGAAAAAGTACAATGCCTGTGTTCATCGTTCAGTCACTGTGACTTGTTTTAACCGTTGTTGGACAACAATGGGAGTTCTATGACTTCTACACACAGCTACATTGTTGACCAGCTCAATAAGAACCAACTTAACTTCACTGTCACCACAATGAAACATTGATTTCACAATTTTCCAACACTGTTTACGTGAGCTTTCAATGTCGGGATCACAGGATATTTTTCATCCTCAATATGGAGTCACATGCCAAAAACATATTGATAAAAGGTAGGCACTACCGCGATACAGCGATCGTGTGTACTATAGGCCTGTCCCCGACTAAGGATTTGTATAGTCGAGTCGACCTTGATTGGCCGAAATTTGTCGACTGGTAGAATGCAATTTTTAAGGATTATAATATACTTTTTTTATCATTCCATTTGGGCTGTGGGGGGTGCTTAATGTCTAAAGGAGTCGACTGAAGGCTTCTTGTCCTCTGCGAAAGCATGCAATTGGTTCACTGATGGATACATCTTGATATGATAGTGTGTTCATTAGACGGGTGAAATCCTCTTTCAGTGCCTCTGTGCCCGTTTTCCTAGGCAGTTAGCCTCGCTGGTATGCACGCCATTAGCGTTAGCCGCGCTTCTAGGCCTCTTTGCTTTTGGAAAGAATGATCCCCAAAAATATATATATATATTATAATTTTTTTTTCTTCATTCGACTAAGAGGTTGGCAGTCGACTACGACTCCTTTCGATCGATTAGTCGACTATTTGACTAGTCAACCCTAGTGTACTGCAAGTGTCAGTATTACTGATTGGACGTAGCAATGCTGCACGCATAATTTCCATTTTCTGAAAGTCTGGATTTCCAAGATTCACTGCGTCAAAATGATGATCATTTGATCCTAGGGTGATAAGCCTAGTGCACACCATTGCCATTTTCAGTCTGTACTGAAACAACATATACACTGCATGTTCAGGGTTAAAAGGAACATGGCAACATTATGGCAGCCTAAAACTCCGGGCCAACAACTAGGCTAGTTGATTCATATCCGCTTCCATTAATTTGTGCTGAGCTAGGCTAGCTTGCAGAGGAAATTGGTTATCTATCTCCTTGTCTGACTCTGGAGAAGACGGTAACCGCTTTTCCCATAATGTTGACATGTTCCTTTAAATGAGGTAGGGATGGGCAAAACTCACTAAATTACTATTCGATTACTAATCGAAAATCCCAGACTGTTATGGTACCTGGCAAGCGAGCTGTACCCAGCATGCCGTTCAGCGGTGTGACAGCTAACAGGGTCCCCTCTCAATACACTACACAGTGTAGTTGGCAGTAAAAACAAGGGTACATTTTTTTTGACAAATATATTTACATAAACAAATAGTTCCTTTAAAAAAAATCTAAATTATTGAACGACTATTCGGAATTTTTTCGAAAATCAATGCCCATCCGTAAAATGAAGGCAATCGACCATATTCACACATCAACCATTTTGCCCAACCCAACCCGAGCATGACATAGGAGCAAAATGGCCGCCGTGGAGGAAAAGGCTGTTAGTTCCTTCAGCGGCGTTGCCTCCAGGTCGGGTGACCCCTGTAGGGTGACCAGGTGACCGCTTGTCCCCTGTAGGCTGAAAGGGCTGTTAGTTCCTTCCTACCAGCGGACGTCTGCCTGAACGTCTCGCTCTTCTTCTTCCTCCACTTCCATGGCTTGAGGAGACGGCCCAGAGTGGCGAACTTGCTCCGCCGCCGGATGGGAGGCGTGTGTGTGCCCGGGACCAGCGAATCAGAGCGCAGCGCTGCCAGCCGCTCCACCTCCTCGGCTGGAAAACAAGAGAGGAGACAGGCTCAATGAAGAGGCGGCAGCAACAACAACAAAAACAACAACAGACAATCAAAACACTAAGAGAGGACAGTTTCATGAATAGAAAGATCTTGAATTTGAAAGGAATACTGGAGCACACTGGTATTATTTCTAC
This sequence comes from Notolepis coatsorum, assembly GCF_963971535.1. Lineage (NCBI taxonomy): Eukaryota > Metazoa > Chordata > Actinopteri > Aulopiformes > Paralepididae > Notolepis > Notolepis coatsorum. The sequence goes on from NC_140166.1 coordinate 161,870,499, forward strand.
TTAGGAATACCATCAACAGACCTTCTTCAGGGTAATGACAGCAATGGTGTTTGACATCTTACACATAGCTTTCAGTCCAAGGACTTCATGGTTCTCACATACAGTATGACGTCCTTGGACTAAAAGCTATAATGTAAGATTATATTATATTATTTCCACATAAAGTGAAGGAGCAAGAATAGCAGTGTGCGAACCTGGAGAAAATGAAGGTGTGGGAATGAAATGAAGAGAAAGATCAACAACAAAATATAAAACAGAATTTCTCCTTATGAGCAGCTTAACACAGAGCTCCAGCTGCCATAACACACCCGTGATATGAACTAGATATACTGTATGCCGTCGTGGCCGACAGCAAGTATGTCCCCAATGACACCATTTGACCGTTCCCCTGATCTGGTGAAACGGCTCAGCCTACCGTAACCGACTATGTTTATACAGCTTTTAAAAAACGGCGGTCACTAGATGCCACACATGAGGTTCAGTGAGAATCACATGAACAGCCTACGAGGAGCAGGAAACAAAAGCCGTTTTGTTTTTGTCATGTGAATGGTGCTCATTATATTGTGCCGCACAACGCTAGGATAACACAAAGTAACACCACAGTTCAAATATCATCATGATCGGGCAAGCTGTTGTGGAGTAATTAAATTTTTTTTAATTTGTGAGAATAGCGCCACAGTGAGGCGAAATTACTCAAAAAAACACAGGCATCCCAAAAACATTATTTGTCAAGTTTGGTGGAGATTGGACAACGCATTCACGATAAATTATGTGTTTTTCAGAAATTGGACCGGATCTGGCAGTCATACGGTTTAGCCAGATCGATTTAATTTGAGGAGGTTAATGTCCATCACTTTCAATCTCCAGCCAATTCTACTATTCCTTAGTTGCATTTGCACCTTGCCAGGTTTTTGTACCTCGTTGTCTGCACATTCTCAGGGGCTCATACAGAACCAAGCATTTCACTGTAATGTATACATGACAAATAAAAACGTTAAACTTGACATCTCTCTCTCTCTCTCTCATAGGCTACATTCACACTGCAAGCCGTAGCTTAGAAAATTACTTTATTGTCAATGTACACAAGGCAATTGAAATTTGTCTTTTTTGCATATCCCTCCTACTAGTGACACATACACACAGTCCCCCACACATACTGTATGCATTTCATCAAAGAGAGGTCAGAGTGCAGGGTCGCCAGTAGTGCAGCGCCCCTGGAGCAGTTTTGGGGGTTCAGTGCCTCGCTCAAAGGCACATAGGCAGAGATGGTGGTAATACCAGCCACCCTTCAGTCACCAGCTCACAGCTGGGATACACGCTCCCATCAGTGGCGGGGATCAAACCGGCGACCTTTCGGTTACTGGCCGGCCTCTTTACCTAGGCCATCCTGCCTATACCCTTGGCTGTTCACATTATTATTATTATTATAATATATTTTTTAACCCTTTCACTGCCGCACTAACCCTTTCACGGCAACAATACATAGAAGGTTAACCCTTTCACTGCCACACGACAGCCGGTTAACGACCGTCGGTAGTGTGATAGTAAAGGGTTAACCTTCTGTAGTGTGGCAGTGAAAGGGTTAATGTGGCCATGATCAGATTCCAGTGAACTGGTGACGCTTCTGAACTGAACCGCTTGCACAAATTAACAATAAAGAAGATGGACGTAAAAATAATTGTGACAAACGTCCATCTAGACTAGAGAGTGACGTAAAAGTCGCATGAAAGTCACATGACTGTTCAGACTGAGGTTGTGTCACAAAAGATCACCACCCGTATCTGATTTCATTAGGACCACATAAGGAAGTCAAGTCAAGTCAAGTCAAGTCAAGAGTTTTAATTGTCACGGCATACAGGTATACAATGAAATGCGGGTGGTCTTGCCCGCAACGATGTGCAATACAGTGGTACATATAATAGAATCAAAAGAAGAAAACAACATTGTGCAGTAACAGGTAGCAGGTAACATGGAGTGACATCTCGGTATCTGTACATAGTTATTTACAGAGCATGTGTGACATGCTAGTTAGCTTTGGTAGTGCAATACACTGTTCCTGTTATTCTAATTTAAAGTGTCCTTTCCTTTGGCCATAAGTGTGCGTGTGTGCGACATGAGTGTGTGCCCGCTCATGTTAAAGTGTTAAGTGGCTGCTCGTGTGTGAGCGTGCACAGTGTGCGTGTCGTGTGTGTGTTCATGTGTGCTTGTGTGTGGACAGTTCAATGTTCTGAGCACTCAATGTTCATTGTTCATGGCTCTGATGGCCTGGGGGAAGAAGCTGAGCCTAAGCCGCTCTGTCCTAGTAGCTGGGGTTCGCAGGCGTCTGCCTGACCTCAGCAGCTGAAACAGGCTGTTATTGGGGTGGTGAGGGTCTTTCATTATCCTGCAGGCTCTGGATTTGCACCTCTTGTTGTATAGAACCTGCAGGGGGGGTAGTGCAATACCCGTGGTACGCTCGGCTGAGCGCACCACTTTCTGTAGGGCCTTCTTGTCCTGTGCCGTGCTGTTTCCATACCAGGCAGTGATGTTTCCGGTCAGGATGCTCTCTACAGCTCCTGAGTAGAAGGACTGGAGTATCTTCCCCGATACTCTGAACTTCCTTAACTGTCTCAGGTGGTAGAGACGCTGTTTCGCCTTCTTTAATACTGTGTCTATGTGTGTTGACCATGTCAGGTCCTCTGAGATGTGGACCCCCAGGTACTTGAAGCTGCTCACCCTGTCCACGGTAGCCCCGTTTATCATCAGTGGTGTGTGTGTCTCCTGCTGTCCTCTCCTATAATCCACGATCAGTTCCTTGGTTTTGCCAATGTTCAGGAGCAGGCTGTTGTCCTGGCACCAGCGTTCCAGTACCTCAACCTCCTCCCGGTAGGCCTTCTCGTCGTTGTCCGAGATCAGCCCCACCACCACCGTGTCATCTGCGAACTTCACTATGGAGTTGGAGCTGAACTTGGCCACACAGTCGTGTGTGTAGAGTGAGTACAGCAAGGAAGTGGCCCAAATCAGAACTGAAAAGATCAGATTCCATGCGATTTGAGGCTGCCATTCACACTGTCATGAAAGAATCATATCGGAGTTACATTATGAGCAAAATAATCTGATCTGGGCCAATTTCGCCTGCAGTACTGTGAACATAGCGCCACACACACCGTCTTTCTCTGGTCTGCATCCCCTTAACAATTGTGTGTATTGAGCCGTACTGTGTATTGTACCTATTCTGCAATCTGTTAAATAAAATTCACACACACACACACTCCTACTACAGCTTCAGCTCCACATATACAGAGATGGATTGTGTTCATTGTGTCTGTTTAGTTGAGTTTTCCTGTCTTTCCAGGGGAACCAGCTGGAACTAAAAGGCATCATCTCTGTATGTTATCCATCAGTTACTTCATCCATCGCCACTCTTATGTGTTACATAACGAGCCATAAGGGCTTCAGGTGGAGCAGCGCAGCCCTGCCTGAAGCCTAGTAAAGTCCCCATCTTGGCTGACAGGTAGACGCTTGGCAGGAAAACAAGCACATCTCCTGACAGTGGGATCTTGTTGTAAACAAACCAAATCATGTGAATAGCAGTAGCCCTACTAGGCCACGGCGTTGAAATGACAGGACCTATAGGAGGTTTGTCTGAGAGACCAAGGGGGTGTGGATTCATTTGTGGCAGCCCACCGCATCAGATAGATCCAACATGAACAGATTCCCAGACGGACACAGTAAGAATATTTACTGACTGTGCTTCCGTTCGGTTGATGTGTGTATTAGCTACATATGTACGGTACTGTGATATATAGTATCAAACTGAAACAGTATTTTCACTTGACATTCTTCTCAACTCTCTTCTGAAATCATTAAACTGAGAAATCTAACTAAGTAAGTATTTTCTGTTACTGGTTAGCATTAATTAAGACGACAGAATTGTGTATCACGATTCCACAATATCCCCAAAACCCCGCCATATGACGATAATGCAGATAGACGATATACGATCAATATCATTGCCCAGCCTGAGATGAACTCTGAACCAGATACAGGAGCCCCCCTCAGACCCGTGCAGCTGGCTGCTATATAGATGCTGAATCACTTGCGTGTCCCTCACGGAGAAGGAATGATGCACACTGATTATAATGAGCTCACGTTTGCTGTGCTAATGATCAATTTTTTTTCTTTCTTTTTTTTTTAAATACAAAAAAAACGAAATTAAAGCTTTGCTAAATTAAGTCACAGCCTAACCCTAACCCTAACCCTGGTCAAATAAAACATAATCCCAATAGTTAGACAACGGTTATTTTGTCCCCATCATGTTCCTTTAAAAATAAATAAATATATAAAGCTAGCCTCACCTACTCGAAAAAAGAAAAGCACAACAAGATAGCTCTCTTCAAATCATTTCCGATGTATGTGTCAAAATAGGTCCAGAGGGTTTTGCATGAGTATATGCTTATATAGAGAGAGAGCAACAACCAACATAGCTATCTAGCCTCACCTACTCGAAAAAAGAAAAGCACAACAAGATAGCCCTCTTCAAATCATATCTGTGTCAAAATAGGTCCAGAGGGTTTTGCATCATAATAAGGTACCACAGCAGGATACATCTCTGCTGTCACCCGCAGGCCGACTGGCTGAGAGCAAGGGAGCGGCCGGTCAGCGAGCAGAACACACCCTCCTGCTCTCCACTCCTCCATGCAGCTACTGTACTCTTACAATCTAAACTTCTCCTCACCTTCCAGCGGGCCAACTCCACGGCAGTTGCTACAGATATGTTTGATCTCTTTCCCAATCTGGCAATGGATTATGAACGGCATGTTGTTGTTATTTGCAGCGGGTTGTTGTTGCTGTTGTTGCTGCTGCTTGCCATTAGTGCGGGTCTTCATCCTGACCAGGCAGAACGCTCTCCTCCTCCGCGGCTTCTCTTCGGGCGCTGCTGCTGCTGCCGTAGACAGAGCGCCGTCCCGGGGTCGAGGAGCTCCAGGATCATCGCACCACGGCGGGCGCTGCATCACGTCGCTTCCACAACCCGCCATACTGGACTCTGTCTGCAGGGTTGAACCCGCCGCTGCTGCTGCTTATCCTCTCTCGGCGAAGAGGGGAATTAGAAACGTATGCGGTCCCGTCCACACACACACACACACACACACACACACAGACGATCCCCTCCGGACCACCACGCCAATCCCGGCCTGCTATTGCGCATGGGACCAGCGACGTCACAGCCAATGAGTTTGAAGCGGCAGGAGATTCTCGCCGATTTGTAATAGTGTGTCTGTCTGCACAGATTGGGTTCATTCCGAGCCGTGGTCGTGGATGATTTATAATAGAGTTGATCTAAAAATAGACGTGTTTGCGTAAACTACACTGACGTGTCTTAACAGTTTCACAATTTAGAGGGAAATCCATTTTACAGGGACCCTGATGTAAACCAGACGAAAGTCTTTCTCTGGTCTGCATCCCCTTAACAATTGTGTGTATTGAGCCGTACTGTATTGTACCCATTCTGCAATCTGTTAATACAATTTTCAATCAAGCAATCAACACAAGGTGACAAACGTTAAGTACCGGTGCCTTCCACGACCTGATTTCCACACAGTAGCATGCATAATTGCTCTTCCTTCTCACTTGATTGATTGATTGATTGAACACTTTATTAACTGATTGCAGAATGGGTACAATACAGTACAGCTCAATACACACAATTGTTAAGGGGATGCAAACCAGAGAAAGACTTTCGTCTTGTTTACATCAGGGTCCCCCATTTTCAATTCATCAGGACATATATGACATACTTGACATACAGATAGTCAGTACTGCTACATCTATACATTTATGACATACCAGATTTGCAAATACAGTACTGTTTGTGATACAGAAGGAGTCAAGAAAAGGGAGTATATACATTTGACGTAGAAACTGTACATTGGAGGAGGTTGGGTGGGGGGGGGGGTGGGGTACATTGGGATATTGACAACCATACTGGGTAATTTACATTGGAGGTGGTTGGGGGGGGGGGGGGGGGGGAGAAACACTGTATAAACAAGCAAAACTGTACAATTGAGGGGGGGGGGGGGGAGACACTGTACAAACAAGCAAAATTGTACATTGGACTATTGACAACCATACTAGGTAAATGACTGTACATTGGAGGGGGTTGGGTTAGGATATTTACAGGGGCCAGTTTTGAATTGCAGTCTCCCGTAGGTGTCCCTTGAGAGAGGTTTTGAAAGTGGGTAGTGATCCACATTCCTTTACAGCTTTGGGTAGGGCGTTCCACATTGATGTGGCATAATTGCGAAACGTGTTTAGTCCCTTATTTGAGCCGAATCTGGGTTTAACATGATCTGTGGAGCTCCCTCTGGTGTTGTGATCGTGGTATTCACTGACCTTTGAGAAGTATTTTGACATGTACATGGGTACCTTGTACAGGTACATTGTACATTGATGAGAGCGTGGATTAGTTACAGATCTCAAATGGCTCACAAGGCAGTATAGAGCTCTCCAACTAGCCCCTGCCTGCTTCTGAATAGCTCAACAAGCATTCTCAGAAATCTTCCATCACAAGAAGATTGGAAGATAGAAATCAAATTGTTTGATAGATTGTAAATGTGTAAATTTTACCCACTCAAAATACCCATTTTACTACAGAAAAAGCTAATCGAAGGCACAAACCATATGCCTCAAATTGACATTATTAGTCTGTTGAGGAGGAAGGTTCAGGTAATAATCTGGTCGAGGAAACAGAAAAGATCAATCTCCACTAGAGGTCAGTGAGTTCAGTATACCAATATAAGCCAAGGAAGGCATGTCAATATGGAATACACCAGAGGATAGCATGCATCTGTCTTGTCTGTCAACATTACATGTAATGTGTACATACACACACAATCGATTCCGGCTCCTCCCAGCAGCATGTCGAAGTGTCCTTAACCTCCTAACTGCTCCCCATGAGCAGGTCGGTAACGTGCACGGTCGCCTCTGCCGTCGGTGTGTGAGTGTGTGAGTGAATGGGTGAATGTGAGGGCCACATGAGTTGTAAAGCACTTTGGATAAAAGCTCTATATATAAATGCAGTCCATTTACAGTATGGAGAGTGAGAGGTTTGAACATTTGCCGTTTAGATCATATATTTAGCCCATAAAAAGGAGAATATAATGAGTAGCTTATGTGAACCTTTTTATTTTATTTTATATTATAGCTTTGTATATGTAGCTCAGTGGGTAGAGTGTAGAGCATGACACTAGGAGACAACCATGGTTCCCATTGGGGTCACTCAGGGGCGTCGTTTTGGTGTGGCACTAGCCATAGCTTGGCTTGTGACAAAAATATTGAATTTGCGTGTCATTTGTGACGCACACTGCCGCGTTGTAGTTGAACGCCAGACAGAGGTGGCTGCTCTTTGTCTCAGAATAAACAACCAAGCCGCCAAGTACCCACCTGGCTACCTGTCTTTGCATAACAATAGGCATAGCTCAGGCCAATGTATCATCGCAGCCAATGTAAATGTGTCAATCAAATAAATTGGGCCTATATCAGGGTCTTTTGTCTGGGGGCGCATACAGACAGTGAAATGAGGGTGGACTGGCCATGCCTGCTTTGTAGATCATATTGCACAACTGATTTTTTTTTTATCTACGAAGGGGGGGAGGACACCACCCTGTCACCCCTGCGACCTTCCAACTATATAAGTAGCACCGGCCGCAACAGCCACCCTCCCTCCTTGCCATGCCTTGGCTTTTACTGAAACGACGCCACTGGGGTCACTCATACTAAATCAAATCTAATCATAGTATTGATTAGATTCAATGTATTGTCATTGCACAAGAGTACAACGAAATTAAGTGATCTAACCAGAGTGTAAGGTGTGTCAGCATTGTGAGGCTTTGGATAAAGCATTCAGCATTTATGATGAATTGAAAATGGGGGACCCTGATGTAAACAAGACGAAAGTCTTTCTCTGGTCTGCATCCCCTTAACAATTGTGTGTATTGAGCTGTACTGTACTGTACCCATTCTGCAATCTGTTAATACAATTTTCAATAAATCAATCAATCAATCTATTCACCAAATAGAATACTGCTACAAGGCTGCTAATACTATACTACTACTATTATAACCACACTCGTCATCTACTCCTGGATTATTTTAGCTGAGCTACAAAAAAGCCAAAGGGAGATCCATTATAACTCTGTTGTGGGTATTTATTCCTCCATACCGATACACTTTTTACAATGGCGAGCGGCCAGGGTAATGATATCCTTAACATCAGCTGGGATACACTCCTTCTCTCTTCTGTTACCCCAGAACTCCACCAAAAACTAACTAAAAACTCTCTCATTCTCACGTGAGACCCCCCCCCCCCCCTGAACAGCTCTCCATTCGGGGCCATTGGGATGCATCTAATAAATCTCTAGAGGACCGGCAAATGTAAACAGACGTGGGGCTGTTTGTAGAGCTAAATCTATACTTTATAGTATTGCTATCTGTCCATTCTCATTGTCAATTTGGACCATAAACCGTCCCTTCAAAATGGATTAAAGAAATAATTTTTTCATCAATAAGTTCTCATTTTATAGCGCCGTGAATATAAACGTTATACGGCATTTGGTCTAGTATATTTCCTGGAAGGCGAGATAAAGGGCTAATAGATACTAACGTTATATCCAATGGCATTTCCGTTATACAGATGCTACAGTTAAAACTCAAACTGCATATGATCGGCACGATCCTCAAGCATGTATGCATGAAAGGGGGGGGGGGGGGGGGCGGGGGACGTCATTTCTTATTATTGATTACCAATAACCGCGTTCGTCTAAGTAGCCACATAGGCCGATCGTATCGTATCGTATCATAACAAGGCTCGATCGGGCTGTAATTTCCGTGAAAAAGATCTTACCATGAGCCGGTTAGATCCCCCCGAGCATTTCCCCGTTATCGATCGCCATCTGGTAGATCGATATGTCCATTGGCTGATGATAAATCCCCTTATTGCATAGTGAAATCCGCAATCCAAAGGGTAATCCTAGCTACATGCTGCACATCCAGAATCCAGCTAACTGAAAACTCCATTGAAAGTCAAAAAAAAGAATGCTCCGTTCAGCCACAGGGCACACTGAATTATCGCGATAGCGCCCCTAAGAGGATCTGGCCGGTATTGCACTCTCTAATTCAAAGAGTAGCGTACATCTGCAGTGCATCTCGGCGACCTTGAATAGGTTATTAAAACGGAATAAAAGCAAAAACAACTTGCCACGGATATATCCGTGCTTCTGTCCACAACGGGTGGAATCGAAACACGGAGATCTCCGTGGTCGGGCGCCATTAAAGCAACTCACATTTGCATGTATTGCTACACTCCTACTCCTACTACTACTACTACAATTACTACTACTACTACTACTACTACTACTACTACTACTACTACTACTACTACTACTACTACTACTACAATTACTACTACTACTACTACTACTACTACAATTACTACTACAATTACTACTACTACTACTACTACAATTACTACTACTACTACTACTACTACTACAATTACTACTACTACAATTACTACTACTACTACTACTACTACTACTACTACTACAATTACTACTACTACAATTACTACTACTACTACTACAATTACTACTACTACAATTACTACTACTACTACTACTACTACTACTACTACTACTACTACTACTACTACTACTACTACTACTACCACTACCACTATGAATTGAAAATGGGGGACCCTGAACAAGACAAACGTCTTTCTCTGGTCTGCATCCCCAATTGTGTGTATTGAGCCATACTGTATTGTACCCATTCTGCAATCTGTTAAATATAGTTTTCATTCATTCATTCATTCATTCATTCATTCATTCATTCATTCATTCATTCATTCATTCATTCACACTACTACTGTACAATTACTACTACTAATAGCCTAGTAATATCTCACTGTTTTATGGACTACCGGATGGTTTAGTGTAGCCTATTGTAAGCAGTTTACAGCGGTTCATAAATAGTTCTGAGGAAGTATACTCCAGGTGCGTATAGGTTACGAAACGGATAATGAAGGAGAATATAAAAAAAAACTGCACACTGACAAAAAAGAAAGAAAGTACCCAGAGGCTTACAGATGAAAAAAAAATAGGGGTGTATTTACTTATGTAAGGTGTTCTGTGTCTCCACCCTGGATATTTTTGTTTCTGGACTCAGTGTGTGGGTTTCTTTCATCACCTCATGAAGCATTTAAAGTAAACCCATAGAACTATATAATAAAACACATCAGCAGGGAAAACAAGCTGAGACCAGTAAAACCTGCGCCTGTGGCACTACTGCCCCCTACTGGTATGGTAATGGTATGATCAGCACTTGGTCTGTTCAGACTGCAGACAGAAGTTTCAAGTTCAAGTTTCAAGTTTCTTTAATATTTGTCATACAGAAGTACAGAATACTTTTATACAAAATGCTTCTTACTGTTACGCTCCAGAGACTGTGCAAGACAAGATAAGTATGAAATAAAATAACATAGTAAAATTAGAAGTAAAAAATGAGGTCACAGTGTTCAGTTTAGACATATGTACAATGTTCGATGCAGAATAGACGTGAAGTGACCCGAATATGATTATTTTTGCTCCTCAGATCTGTTCTTTTCATGACAGCGTGAACAGCACAAATCCCATTGAATCTGATCTTTTCAATTCTGATTCGGACCACTTTCATATGTAGTCCACTCCTAAATCAGATACAGGTCTGATTCTTTTGCAATGCAACCTCAGTCTGAACAGTCAGGAATTCATGCAACTTTTACGTCACTCTAGATTGACATTCATCACAATTCTGCGCTGGCAGTCACTCAGTGAATACAAACATGGAAGACAGCTGTGATGGAGGTGGTCAGTGGATACAAACATGGAAGACCGCTGTGATGGAGGTGGTCAGTGGATACAAACATGGAAGACAGCTGTGATGGAGGTGGTCAGTGGATACAAACATGGAAGACAGCTGTGATGGAGGTGGTCAGTGGATACAAACATGGAAGACAGCTGTGATGGAGGTGGTCAGTGGATACAGACATGGAAGACAGCTGTGATGAGGTGGTCAGTGAGGTGTTTACATTATAGATATTTGGGGTGATACTTCTGTACAAGCGAAACTTGAGGGGCCATATCATAACCGCTGTGTTTGAAAGCATATTGAAAGAAAACATGGCTCTCTTTCACCTCCTCGCCCCCATTATCATCTGCTCACAGATTAGATGGCCTCCACTGCACATCAATTTATAAAACATAAACTGTGACTTCAGTGTCCTCCATGTTAAGTTCATCTTTGTTATTGTTATTGGAACCTGTGTCCTATTTGCTCATACTAGATCCGGCTAGTTAGCCATACACCAATGTAAGGTCAATTGGGTCAAGCTCTTGTCTGTACAAGCTGACTGAGGACAACTCACATCTAGTCCACAGTCCACACAAAGAAGATATCAGTTGTCCGTAGTCAGCTTACAGGAACAGGAACTTGACCCCATTGACTTTGCACTGGTTTGTGGTAGAGATGCACCTATATGATACCTGGGCTTTGTCAGCTGTGCTACTCTGTATAAATCTGATCCATTACTTTTTTATTTATTTTTTTATTTGTCTTTTTCCCCCTCCATTTTCCTCCGATTTTCTCCCATCCCAATGTTAGTCGTATGCCAATTCCCAGTCCCTTCCTGGTCGCTGCGCTTTACCACCCACAGTCAGATCATTTGGGAGAGTGGAGGCTATCACATGCTTCCTCCGACACACGTCCAGCCAATCACCGCTTCTTTTCACCTGGCAGCGCGGATTCTCATTGAGAGGGCGTAGCGTGTGGGAGGACCACACTATCCCCCTCACATCCAATCCGCGCTTAGCAGGCGCCCCGACCGAACTGTAGGAGTCGCTGTTTACAACGACCCGGACCCACCCCGCCAGCTTCTCCCACCCTCTGATACAGCCAATTGTATCAGTGCAGACGGCCAGCCAAGCTGGTGACAACCCCGGAGCTGTGAGCTGGATTCGAACAGGCGAACCAAGCTCACAGCTCCGGGGCTGGTGACGAACGCAATCTCCGCTCGACCACCTAACTGCCCTGATCCATTACTTTTAATGAACAGTATATCGCTTGCAAACTGACCTAAAATGTAGTACTTTTGTCTCACTAGGGCGCTTTAGAGGATTAATCAACAACAGAACATTGTCATTTCATTGAGCTGTAATTAACACAACACAAGGATTCAATGTGCCATCAATGACATCACTGGTGGCCATAATCAAACTAATTTATTCTCAATAACTGTCAAACTAAATGAATGTGTGCAAAACAGTTTTTGGATGTGTGTGAGAACATTTTAGATGATTAATCAACAACAGAACATTGTCAACCGGTAGTTGTTTTCCTTGACCTACTACTGTCCCATAGTCTTATTTATTTGTACTATACTATTATATGTTTGAGTGTATGACTGCTCTTGCTTTTCTGTTTACTATAATTTATTGAATCTTTTATAATTTATGATGCTATCATGTACCCTTGGCGTCATTGAAAATGAGAGTCCCCCTCAATTGACACCAGTGGTAAAATATAAAACATTTAATTGGGCCATCATTTTGGGGTCATTGGACAGAGGTGATTGAGTTATAATACATTTCTCTCCATTAGAGAATTAAGGTGTCAGAAAAGCAGCAAATAAAGTCACTTTGCTTTGATTTCTGGCACGTTAGATGCGTTTCTTGGTATCGGATTTTAGTATCAGGGGAAATTCTCCAATACCGATATTCTATTTGAACCTGGTATCGGACTGATATCCGATACTAGTATTGTTATTGGTGCATTCCTTGTTTGTGGCTAACTAGCCAGAGCTAGTATGAGGAACAGCATGGCATGTGCTGAGAAAGGACTCTACCGATCAACATCACTGGTACGCATACCTGTCAACCCTCCCGTTTTTCCCGGGATTCTCCCATATTCCAACCTTGTCTCCCATTAAAATATTTCCCGTATTTTTCCTGTTTATTTATTTTTTAATGTATACAAAATGGCAACAGGTGGCAAGTGTAGATTAGAATGTTAGCACACGTCAGACCAGAAGACAGTTGCAGACAAACCTGTCGGGCAAAGTGGGGTTGTTCCCGGCGAGCTCACTCTCGGCCGTGGTTTCTCAGTGTATAATGTATGGTGCTCTGCCTCAACATGCAAGTAGGGTGAGACAACACCATTCTTTAGTCCAAATAATACCCTACTTTATACTATATTATTGTCATTAGTTTAATGTAAAGTCTGTCTTACATTGGCACTGCTTTAACGTTGCATTTACCCATAATCCATTGCTGTATTAGACCCATGTGCCAGTATAACTTTTGTAAAGTAATGAAGCGCAAATGTAAAGTTACTCAATACACAATGAAACAATATCTTTATCTATATCACATGTCAAAACTACTTTAATAAAACAAGATTTCCGTTTTTCATTTCTACTCATTCATCCAAAACAAGACAGCAATTCTACTTCTGCATGCACCGGGAGAATTGCGCTCATAGCACAGATTTGGAGTTGATAGAATGGACATTGCTGTTCTTAGGAAATGTTGCACATGGTGGAAATAATGGAAACATTAACATTTAGTGTATGTTTAAAGTTGATACATTGAGGCATGGTAGAATTTCACTTTATATTACAGCAGTATCCGTTTTTAACATTACAATTAGTGTCTGACACTATAGACACATGTTAAAAGTCAAAGTCAACTTTGTCATTTTCCAATTTGTGCAAGACATACAGAAAAATTCAATTACGTGCCCCCCTTCCCACGGTGTATATAGAAAGACAATAAACACAAAAACACAATATACAACACACAGGACTATGTACAATATAAACAGTACCTACAATTAAATTAATGAATTAATTAAATAAGAGGTAAAAGAGAACTTAGTGTAAATATTCCTTAATTTGTGTCAACGTTATAAAAATCCTATTGTATTCAACAAATTAATTATGATACACCACAATGTGCCCTTTCTATCTATTCTAAATCTATGACCTTGCGATTCCACGGCTGCGCAGTGCAGACAAGAGCAGGCGTTCCATCTCCTCTACAGAAACACTGACACTTCCATTCATTTAATGCAGGGATGTACACAGCATTTCACTTTCAACAAGGTATCTGATTAATTTAATGTAGCAATTAGTAGTTCACCCAGTCCTTGGGTACATACAGGTTTTGACCAGCAGATGGCAGCGACGAGGCAGCTCAGCAGAGAGCAGCTGAGCTCTCCCGTTTTTTCAAATCCCAATGTTGACAGCTATGCGTGGTAAGTACAGAAAATACGGCTGGGATTTTCTTTTTTAAAGAAGAAAATCTGAACTATCCCTTTAAAACGTTCTGCCATGTGAACCCCCTCTTAGAAATAGTTCCCGTAGGCTGCTCCCTGGACCAACCCTGTTCTTACTGGACCAACCTTTATTTAAAATAAAGTAAGCATCTGAGGTTTCCCTCATTTACAGAAATGACGATTGTACAGTACATAATAAAAACAATATTCACAGAAATTTAAACACCAGAGTAATTCTTTTTTAAACGTTTCAAAATAATTTAAAAATATCAACTAAAACAGTTACAGGTAGTCACACAATGGTCTGAAATCATATGTTTAAACATTCCAAGGGAAGGGAGAACCTCCAATTTCAGCGTGTTTCTCAAAGTGGGGGGCGCGCCCCCCAGGGGGGGCGCAGAGGCATGAGAGGGGGGGCCTTGAGATTTATAAAAAAAAAAAAAAAAAATGGATTACAGAAAATGATAACTAAAGTGCTATCTGTTGCAGCTGCACAGTTCTCCATGAAAATACCATTTCTCAAAATCTGAAAATCATTATTTAATAAAACACAGAAAAGGATCACCAAGTTACTCTGGATAAAAAAAACCTTTACAGACAACATTGAGACAAAGCTTCCTGACACATCTCCATCCAAACTCTTGGAAGAACTCTTTGAAATCTCATCTGATACCACCTAGAGAGCTAGTTTCAGAGTGTGGTGCTGAGTACCAAGTATCTCATCTCATGGCCCACCAAGTATCTCATGATGCAGCAGTTAAGGTGTTGATACCATTCAGCACCACATACAGTATCTGTGTGAAGCTGGCTTTTCATCCATGACAGCTCTGAAAACAAAATATAGGGCCAATTTGAAATTTATTAAATTTCAATAAATTTAAACATGGCCCATTTCATGACTATTTTGTTGGGGCGAGGGGGGGGGGGGGGGGGGGGAGTGGCAAAATATTTTGGTCCGCCAAAGGGGGGCCTGACAGAAAAAGTTTGAGAAGCACTGAGTTAGAGGCATCAAAGGAAAAGGCTGACTTCCCTAGCTCAGAACAAATTTGCCAAAATTAGCATGTAAACAAATCACCCTAAAGGGGCACAATGATGGTTTATTTTGCACATAATCTGTCCATAAACTCTAAAACAGGTTTTCACACATTCATTTAGTTGGACAGCTATTGAGAGTAAATGAGTGTGAATAATGGCCACCAGTGATGTCATCAGAGGACGTTGAATCCTTGTGTTGTGTTAATTACAGCTCAATGAAATGATAAGTCCTTATAAGACAAGGTATTGCTATTCATGGTGCTGTAATTAACACAACACAATGATTCAATGTGCCAGATCAGATGACACCCCTGGTGGCCATCATCATTCTCTCACTAACTGTAAATGACTGTATGAATGTATGCAAAACTGTTTAGGGTTTTTGGATGTGTGAGAACATTGAATTGTCAACTTGTAACTTTTAGATTATTAATCAACAACAGAACATATTATTTGTACTATACTATTATGTTTTTGATTGTACAACTGTTTTTTTTTATCATTTACTTTAAATTATTTAATCTTTTATAATTCATGATCCACCTCAATTGACACCTGAGGTAAAATTAAGTACAAATAATAATAAAAAAAAAAAAGAAAGAAAAAAGACTTGGGTCGTCATTTGAGTCATTGGTTTTTTTTGTGTGAAGTGCCCTTTTAACAGACAAAGGCCCCTCTGCCCCAAGCTGCATTGCTTGTGTGACTCAAAATACATACAGTATATTATAATATTCCTTGTTGTAACGTTGGAAATTAGCCTCATATTCAATTTTGCATATAAAAAAGGTGATTCTTAAATCTATATTTAATCAGTGCATGGATTTGTATAGAAATCATTGGATTAGTGTGTGTAGTGATTCTGTGATACGACCGTACCACAGTACACTAGGGGTACACGTGTCCCCATTTAAGAAACACACAGGAGAGGGTTACAACCTGTAGTTACACACTACCGCCAGCAGGTGGGGCAGACTTATAAGGAATGGGTACAGCGCCTCGTCTCTGCACTAGACTAGACAAGTTCTCCGTCTCCCTCCTCATTGATTGTCCTCAGTCTGTATGGCTGCAGGCTCTGTGGTGTATAAGGCTACACAGAACAATTCTCTCTCACGGTCTCTCTCCCCATCTCCTTTTCTCTCCATACCTACATCCCTCTCTTCCCTCCACCTTGCTCCCTGTTTCTCTCTCTCTATCTCTCCTTATTTCAAGTGTCTCTCATATAAACACACACACACACACTCTCTAATCCAGTGCCTCTCTCTGTTTTCTCTGATGATAAGGATACTTGAGATCAGAGCGAATGTGGGCATGAGTCTAATCAAGAGAGCCCCCTCTCTCTCTCTGCCCCCCCCCCCCCTCACCTTTCCTTCGCAGTGTCTGTCTGTCTCTCTGAAGCGTCGTCAGATCGTAGGGTGCAGAGCAGTCAGCGACAGAGAGGCTAACGAGAGCTGACTCATTCAGTAATCTCATATTAGATGGAAAACTAGTTGGGGTGTATCAGCAGATGAAACCGAACTCTGCGTCTGTGTGTGTGTGTATTTATATCTGTCTGTGAGTTGTAACTGTGTCTGTGTGTGTGTGTGTCTGAGTTTGTGTGAATGTCTGTCTGTTCTGTATGTGTGTGTGTGCGTGTGCTTATCTGTATCAGTCTATCTGTAACTGTGTGAGTCTGCTTGTATCTTGTGTGTGTTTGCAAGCCGTCCTGTGTGTCTCAGAGCACACGCGTGTGCAGAGCCCCCCTCCCACACCTCCTACATTTCATTAGGCTACAGTGTGGCATGTGTTCAGGCATAATGTGTTTTACATAACGGCACTATCTGGTAGAACACGGAGCACACAGCTCCTCCCCTTTCACACCGTCTGATGAGAGAGACGATGACTCATCCGGGCTTCCCGGTTTCACCCAATCAGAAGCCTCTACTGTGCATCACTAGTCGGTGGAGCACTTGGCCCCTGAGAAAGAGAGGGATGGCTTGTTATTAGCGACCCCTCCCTCCCCCCGGCCTGGTCAAGCATAGACACAGAATGGTGACCTTTGACACCAAAGAATGATTTTGATTTCACAAGAAGGAAGCAAATTGTAAATATGATCTTGTATTTCGTGTATCTTTTTCGTGGTCCTCTTGGAGGGGTTCCCCACGTTGAGAACAGCTGCACACCAGAGGTCAGCAGCCTCTGGGGCAGAGGATTGCTCCTCTGGTATGTTATGTGTTAGTTAGACAGTAGTGGAGTTGAGAGTGTAACCTTATGCAGACAATACCCTATTTATGGGTTGTTTAGTGGTGTTAGACCAATACCGGCCTCCTGAGACCCAGGGGGGGGGGGGTTGTCACTTGTATTTTCTGGGGATAATTTAAGTGTTTGGGTGCTAAAGAACACATTTCAAAGATTATTATTATATATATTTTTTTACTTTACTCTATACTTTTCATATTTTACAAAATGTGTACTGTAGTGCACAACCGGACTTCATTGATCGTAAAACAAGGCCCCTGGCCTTTAGGAGAGTTGGGGCCACAGTCCGGCCCCTGGCTTTTAGGAGCGTTGGGGCCACAGTCCGGCCCCTGGCCTTCAGGAGTGTTGGGGCCACAGTCCGGCCCCTGGCCTTCAGGAGTGTTGGGGCCACAGTCCGGCCCCTGGCCTTTAGGAGCGTTGGGGCCACAGTCCGGCCCCTGGCCTTCAGGAGCATTGGGGCCACAGTCCGGCCCCTGGCCTTTGGGAGCGTTGGGGCCACAGTCCGGCCCCTGGCCTTCAGGAGTGTTGGGGCCACAGTCCGGCCCCTGGCCTTTAGGAGTGTTGGGGCCACAGTCCGGCCCCTGGCCTTTAGGAGTGTTGGGGCCACAGTCCGGCCCCTGGCCTTCAGGAGTGTTGGGGCCACAGTCCGGCCCCTGGCCTTCAGGAGCGTTGGGGCCACAGTCCGGCCCCTGGCCTTCAGGAGTGTTGGGGCCACAGTCCGGCCCCTGGCCTTCAGGAGTGTTGGGGCCACAGTCCGGCCCCTGGCCTTCAGGAGTGTTGGGGCCACAGTCCGGCCCCTGGCCTTCAGGAGCGTTGGGGCCACAGTCCGGCCCCTGGCCTTCAGGAGCGTTGGGGCCACAGTCCGGCCCCTGGCCTTCAGGAGCATTGGGGCCACAGTCCTTATGGGACTGTGTCCCACCAAAGAGCTGAAGGCTCATCAAGCTCCCAGGCTCAGCGAGGCACAAGCCTCTGTACCACTAGAGGAGAGGAGCAGTTTAGGTAACAGGCCTCTGTACCACTAGAGGAGAGGAGCAGTTTAGGTAACAGGCCTCTGTACCACTAGAGGAGAGGAGCAGTTTAGGTAACAGGCCTCTGTACCACTAGAGGAGAGGAGCAGTTTAGGTAACAGGCCTCTGTACCACTAGAGGAGAGGAGCAGTTTAGGTAACAGGCCTCTGTACCACTAGAGGAGAGGAGCAGTTTAGAGGAGCAGTTTAGGTAACAGGCCTCTGTACCACTAGAGGAGAGGAGCAGTTTAGGTAACAGGCCTCTGTACCACTAGAGGAGAGGAGCAGTTTAGGTAACAGGCCTCTGTACCACTAGAGGAGGAGCAGTTTAGGTAACAGGCCTCTGTACCACTAGAGGAGAGGAGCAGTTTAGGTAACAGGCCTCTGTACCACTAGAGGAGGAGCAGTTTAGGTAACAGGCCTCTGTACCACTAGAGAGGAGCAGTTTAGGTAACAGGCCTCTGTACCACTAGAGGAGAGGAGCAGTTTAGGTAACAGGCCTCTAGAGACCGGGAAGAGAGTTCTACTGTTCCGTTGTGTCTGTGTTAGTGACACAGACAGGGGAGTTGAGAGTGTGTATGCAGACACACCCACATCCATTGCTGAGTATTCAATATTCGGTAAGACCGATTGATCGGTGCCAAAATATTAGGGGTGGGACGATACATCGATCCAGATCGATACATCGATGTAATTATCAACAATCGAATCGGATCGATGCGATGTAATAAGATCGATTCATATCGATACTCTTATTTTGAAAATCCTGTGGCGAGTCTCATATCCGCCCAAGAACAGCAGCAGTAGCTCCGTGTGTGTAGACGTTACAGCATAGCATTCTCCCTTTCTGTGTGTGTGTGTGTGCGCGCGTCTTTGGAAAGACCAGATGAGGTCAGAGGAGTTTGATGTTTAAATGTTATTTAAACATAAACAATATAATACATAATAAATGTAGGCCTATACATGATCATGCAACATCAACAAATTGTTGTAGGAACGGTTTGGGAGAGGGAGGTTGTGAGTTTTGAGTTCCAAAAAATTTAGCTTAAAGTTTAAAGCTCAATATATAAAAACGTGGCACTTTACAGTGAACAGGAGGTCTATTTGTATTAAAAACAATAGATTGATTTTCCTTTAAATGTCTGGAAGAGCTCAAAAATACAAATGTCAAATGATATTTTCATTACCTTTTTTTTGTTGATCTAAATGTTACTGATTGTGTTAAATGGGCATATGATATCATCTCATATCGATCGCAGGCACCTGAATCTAATCGTATCGTATTGTATCGTGAGAGACTTTGTGATATCAGCAAATATCGTATCGTTGTCCAAAGAATCGATATCGTATCGTATCATGATGAAACTGGTGATTCCCACCCCTACAAAATATAGGATCAATATTGACCTTTCAAACTCACTGAAGCACAAGCATGTATCACCAGACGAGGCAGTTCACTTTCAGAAAGTAGATTGAGAGTAGATTTAACTTCATGTGAAGGAGAGAAAGAAGGCTCTAGAGGTGACATGACAGGTTACACAACGACCGGGGGAGGATTTTGCGGATAATCAAGAGAGCCCTCTCTATCTCTCTCTTTGGCTCTGTCTATCGCTCTGTCTGTCTCTCTCTCTCGGTCTTTGGCTCTGTCTATCGCTCTGTCTGTCTCTCTCTCTCGGCCTTTGGCTGTCTATCGCTCTGTATTTGGCTATGTCTATCTCTCTGTATTTGGGTCTCTCTCTGTATGTATTCGGGTCTCTCTCTCTCTCTCTCTCTCTCTCTCTCTCTCTCTCTCTCTCTCTCTCTCTCTCTCTCTCTCTCTCTCTCTCTCTCTCTCTCTCTCTCTCTCTCTCTCTCTCTCTCTCTCTCTCTCTCTCTCTCTCTCTCTCTCTCTCTCTCTCTCTCTCTCTCTCTCTCTTTTTTTTTTTTTTCAAATTAGAACCTAACGTCAACTGTGTCGGTCCAACAAATGGATACTCGTCCTTGAAAATTAATTAAAAACAGACGTAGACAGTGTCACCGGTAATACCGGTGTTGTCATGAGTTTATTAATTTCACATCACCGTGGCAACCCTAGTGGCAAACAGATATTCCTCTTTTTAGGGGTCACAAGCCTCTAGGGGAAGAGCGTTCCTCTGTCCTATCTGTCATATCTGTCCTATCTGTTCTATCTGTCCTATCTGTTCTATCTGTTCTATCTGTCCTATCTGTTCTATCTGTTCTATCTGATCTATCTGTTCTGTGTTCTATCTGATCTATCTGTTCTATCTGTTTTATCTGATCTATCTGTTATATCTGTTCTATCTGCTCTATCTAATCTATGTTCTATCTGTCATATAATAATCAACGTTATTTGCATAGCACGTTTCATACAGAAGTTGCAGTTCAAAGTGCAGTAAAAAATACAGCATAAGCGAGCATAAAAAAGATAGAGAAGTAGCAAGGTAAGGTAAATCACAGTGTTTCACATTAGGATCTAGCGCATCCCAATAGGCCTTTCTGTTTAGTTTCATTCAGTAATACAAATAATAAAAATAGAATAGACAGAGTAAAAACAAAGTGCGGTTGGATTCAGTTAAAAAATAGGCTAAAAATTATAAAATATAATATGTTCTTCTATCTGATCTATCTGTCCTATCTGTTCTATCTGAGTCCAGAGTCCACAGACAGGGATGCCCACCTCGTTATCTACATATTCATAGTATACTCATCAGCTTACAGTAATTACTATTACATCAAGCTGTATTCAGCCTATAGAATATTTCACACAGAGTTGCAATGCACTAGCCTTTTGCAAAAATTAAAAGAAGTAACAAGATATAGTCCTAATACATACAATTAAAAATATACAAGGGTAATACAAAAAATATATAAAGATATTACTACCTACTATACTATGTCTCTACTACTATGCACTCAACACTGCAGCAACCACGTTTCAACTGTTTGATGAACATTGTTACTCAGCTAAAAGAGTTGTACCCTTCCTGCTGACTTGTCGTACAGAACTTGTAAGTGGCTTTGGATAAGTGTTCAGCTAAATGACTAAATGTAAATGTGAAATGAATGAATGATTTTTATTTTCGAAGTATAAAAACAAAAATGTACATTTATTAAATGTAAATGTAGTAAAAATAACTTAAGACCTAAGAACCAGTGGGAATAACTGACTGAGACATAGCTGGTGTGTTTAATCCTATGGACCAAAGTTGCCTTGAGGCTGCAGGTATGATGTACATTGTATGCAGTCAGACACGCTCCGAATTGCAGTCCAAAAAAAGGATTGTAGAGAGCCGACAAAATAATAAACAAGATTTATTTAAAGCAAAGTATGTCTTTACACAACAAAAATGGTTTTGTAAATTAAGATAAACTGGGGTCAGAAACGGTCTACCTGAGCTCTGACTACCTGAGCTCTGATTACCTGAGCTCTGACTACCTGAGCTCTGTCTACCTGAGCTCTGATTACCTGAGCTCTGACTACCTGAGGCATAGGCGGCAGGTAATGAAGGCTAGGGTACCCAAATGTTATGCTGGGAATTTTGAAATGTATATATAAATAATATATGTGGGCAGCCGCACGCAGCATTATATAGCATACCTGTCAACCCTCACGTTTTCCCTGGGATTCTCCTGTATTTCAACCTTCTCTCCCGCCGTCCTCCCGTTAAAATATATTCCCGCATTTTTCACGTTTTTTTATTTGATTTATACAAAATGGCGGCAATTCCCCTCCGTGACGACAGGTGGCAGCAGTGTAGATTTTTTTTATTTGATTTGAAATCTTTATTTCGAACATGCAATGAATACAAACAAACAATAACAAAAGCAAAACTCAATCTACATGTTCGAAAAGGAGTAGGAAGAAGTATACACTTATTTAATCCTACCCCTTTTCCACTACTCAAATGAGTGTACTATTTTAAAACATAAAAAAAGAAAAAAAAAAAATATATATGCAAAACAAAAAACAAAAACTATATGTAAAACATGAAAGAAATAAAATAGAAAACAAAATAAAAATGTAAACACCCGTGAATATCAAGTCCCTTCCTCATCCCTGTACCTTGTGAACATAATTTCCTTATACATCAGTTTGAATTGTCTCATGTTTGGACATTGCTTTAGCACCACATTTAGACTTCCACAGTTTCACTCCACATATCGAGATGCAGTGTCTTCTCATGGTAGTGCGTACGTTTAGCACTTTTAAATTGTGTTCTCCCCTCAGATTATAACCCCCCTCCCTATCAAAGAACAATTCTTGAATGTTTCTTGGAAGTGCATGACTTTTTGCTTTATACATTAATTGTGCCGTTTTAAATTCCACAAGATCATTTAACTTCAATGTCTTTGACTCCAAAAACAATATGTTAGTGTGATCACGATAACCTGCAATGTGAACTATCCTTATGGCCCTTTTTTGGAGTATAAAAAGTGGTTGTAATGTAGACTTATAATTGTTTCCCCAGACTTCAGCACAGTAATTTAAATATGGTAAAACTAGTGAACAGTAGAGAATGTAGTGATTTTCTATCCAGAATGTGCTTTACTTTACTCATGACTGAAATGCTTCGTGAGAGTTTAGATTGGACATGTTTTATGTGAGGTTTCCAACAGATTTTATGGTCTATTATTACACCTAGGAATTTATTTTCATAAACTCTTTCAATAATCACATAATTTATTTGACCTTGTACCTGAGTATCAAATCTACAGTTTCCAAACATAATTTTAGGTTTGCTTCATTTCAATGATAATTTGTTTCTATCAAACCATTCCTTCAATTTCTTCATTTCAGATGTGATGACGTCTAAAAGCTGCTGGACATTCTCACCAGAAAAAAAAATATTAGTGTCATCCGCAAATAAAATACATTTAAATATATTGGATACTTTACATATCTGGTTAATGTACACGATGAACAGTTTAGATTAGACTATTAACACAGGAAGTCAGACCGGAAGACGGCTCCTTTTTTATGCAGAAATGCTAGACCCATGGCTTTCTTTCTCTGCTCCTCACTTCTGCACTTCACAAACAGGCTCCCATCCCACAAGGTCCGTGCCATTTCTATATCCCCTCCTAATGCCTTCCTCAATATCGCCGACAACTCCGTTGGGCTAATCCCTTTTATCCCCTTTCCTTCGTTAAACTTTATGATCACTTTAAACTCTCCCTCCTTACCGACATTTCTTTTCTTCGCACCCCCTATCTGTCCTTCATCATCTCGCCCCTCTCGGCCCCTCTTCGCAACCCCCCCCCCTCTGCCAATCTGTGAATACTCTTCTCCACTCTCTCCCCCTTCCATCTCTTCCTCATTCTCTACGTACAAATCCATCCAACTCTAGTCACAAATCAGTTTAGCCAACAAAGAAAACTCGCCACTCAAACCGTGTGCCAAACAACTATCAGAGTAGTTTAGACACGTCAACTTTTCCGTTCCCCAAACAGCTGTCTCTCCTCTCCATTCACGACCACCGAGACCTGCTGACAAACTGTCGGGCAAAGTGGGGTTGTTCCCGGAGAGCTCACTCTCTGCCGTGGTTTCTCAGTGTATAATGTATGGTGCTCTCCCTCAACATGCGAGTAGGGTGAGACAACACCATTCTTTAGTCCAAATAATACCCTACTTTATACTATATTATTGTCATTAGTTTAATGTAAAGTCAGTCTTACATTGGCACTGCTTTAACGTTGCATTTACCCATAATCCATTGCTGTATTAGACCCATGTGCCAGTATAACTTTTGTAAAGTAATGAAGCGCAAATGTAAAGTTAATCAATACTGTGTAGTGGCTACTGGGACATAATTCACGGCATCCTAGCCTTATGTGGTGTTTACTACATCTCCTGTGATCCTTAGCGGGGGATGACGTAGTTTAAGAGAGACGAATGAAAGAAGAATGGCTGTGTTGTTGTGCGACAGTAGAGTGCGTAATAAAATAGTATTTTTGCATCGGAACACGGCTCCGTTTTCACTATCATTATCATAGAGCAGCTGTCAACAAACATCCTAACAGAAAATATATACATACGAGGGGGAGGAGACTACATTGGGAGGGGGCGGGGGAGGGGGGCGGGGTGAAATTTCCCGTTTTTTCAAATCCCAATGTTGACAGCTATGTTATATAGGCAGCCTAGGCTACGATATTGTGTGTGTTGGCACTGTTGGGCTGCAGCCCGCTGGTGACAAACAAAGGGCCGGCCAGCCAAGATGTCAATGGGTATCGTTTAACATTCCAATGTACAGGCAGTAACCAATCACGCCGCACCCGTTTGTGTACATTTCGAATTTTCACCCACCAGTTTCTTTGTAGCTAACACCAGCGACGGACGCACACGCAAAATGGATATACGTTCTTGTTCCATAGGCGGCGGGTAATGAAGGCTAGGGTAGGCTACCCAAATGTTATGCTGGGAATTTTGAAAATGATGAATGAATGAAAACATTATTTAACAGATTGCAGAATGGGTACAATACAGTATGGCTCAATTCACACAATTGTTAAGCGGATGCAGACCAGAGAAAGACGTTTGTCTTGTTTACATCAGAGTACCTAGTTTGAAAGCTCGGCGTTGCTAATAAACATTTTTAATAATTTTTATTAAACTGGACAACACTGCTCAAAACGGCGTTAGCTGCCTGATGCACCTGCGCTGTGATCACAGCGCAGGCGCATCAGGCACCCAATGCCGAAAAAGAAAGCTGTGTTGACCAGTTTATATATATTTTTTTAAATGTTTATTAGCAACGCCGAGCTTTCAAACCATTGCATTCTCTGTCCGAAACCCTCGTGCAACTGTGAGTACCTTTGACATTTCTCTACGATACTTGTACAACGAGCGTTTCGCGGAGGACCAGTTCTTCAGAGTTAATTATGGGATTTTCCAATGGAGGAATAAGATCATTGATGCCAAGACGAAACGTCGTATTTTGCTGCATTAAGTTAAGACAATGGTTAATCATAATTTGGATGCCTTAATTTGAACACTTAATTTGCACTACCGGTATATATGAAATGAGTGGGGCTCACTGTACTGTATGAATACAGAACCATGGACAGCACCATTTGCATGTGCACGCAATGTGCGCAAGCAAAAAAGAAAAAAGGAAAAATGTTGCACGCTCCGCGGGACATAGCCTTCCCTAATGTGACGTAATAGTGACCTGAGGCCTACCTGAGCTCTGACTACCTGAGCTCTGACTACCTGAGCTCTGACTACCTGAGCTCTGCCTACCTGAGCTCTGACTACCTGAGCTCTGACTACCTGAGCTCTGACTACCTGAGCTCTGACTACCTGAGCTCTGTCTACCTGAGCTCTGACTACCTGAGCTCTGACTACCTGAGCTCTGACTACCTGAGCTCTGACTACCTGAGCTCTGACTACCTGAGGCCTACCAGAGCTCTGATTACCTGTCATATGATAGGAGTGGTTAATGAAAAAAAAGGGAAGCATAATGATATATAATAATAAACCCAAATAATAAACCCAAAGCACAACAAAGTTAATAAACTACTAGGGCTGTCAGTTTATCACGTTAATTAGATTAATTAATTACACAGCAAATTATCGCGTTATGAAAATTAACTCAAAATTAATTAATAATTTTTAATCTTTTTTTGTATTGTACCCATTCTGCAATCTGTTGATAACATTTTCATTCAATCAATCAATCTGCGCGGTGATTGATTGAATGACATTTTTATTTTGAGTAAATTGTAATGAACCAAATGAGAATATCAATACATTTTTTTTATCTTTGACTGAATAACACCATGCTCAAATTGACCAGACCTGAAAAATCTAAGCAAATTAATAGATGGAAGATGATTAAACAGAAGGTTTTGTAGATACAGTACTGAATTCTGCCATCCGGACACATGCAATTTTAAATATGATTATAGAATATAGAATATCAGGCATAAAATGGTTATGCGATTAAAATGCGATTAATTAATTACAAATCCTGTAATTAATTAGATAAATTTTTTTAATCGCCTGACAGCACTATAAACTACATATCTAATGGGGAGATAAAGGTAACATTTTCACCTATTCTGAAATAAAGAACGTGGCTCCTACAGCCGGTACCTTCTTCTTCACCAGGGCAGGGAAGTAGCTTTTTTCTACTCTTACAAACGTCTTGTTCTTACTAGGTTATTTTACGAGGAAACGTACGTGGGTCTTAGACAAGCCTACCGATGGACGGATGTTTAATTTCTGTGCCCATTATGGATGAGACAGGGTTAACACACAACGGAGCTTGAGGAAAACGGATAGGCTCAGGCTAAATGAAGACCATCCCGGCCTGATTCATCTGTCCTTATTTCAAGTGTCTCTCATATAAACACACACACTTTCTAATCCAGTGCCTCTCTCTGCTTTCTCTGATGATAAGGATACTTGAGATCAGAGCGAATGTGGGCATGAGTCTAATCAAGAGACCTCTCTCTCTCTCTCTCTCTCTCTCTCTCTCTCTCTCTCTCTCTCTCTCTCTCTCTCCCTATCTTTCAGTCGTCTGACCGCCTATCTCTCCCTCCATCTCTTTCTCTCACTCTCACTCACGCACACACACACATGAACATAAAGATGCAGCAATGCAGGAAAGCATGCAGGCACATTAAACCCAGCCATGGCTGAAAGGCGAGGCGGCTGGGAGCCTTCAGGCTGCAGCCTCAGCATCAACCACAGAGACAAGAGAGGCAGACAAGAGACAAGTACTGACAATGAGCCGTGTAACAGTACATGATGCACGCAAAAACACACACACACACACACACACACACACACACACACACACACACACACACACACACACACACACACACACACACACACACACACACACACACACACACACACACACACACACACACACACACACACACACACACACACACACACACACACACACACACACACACACACACACACACACACACACACACACACACACACACACACACACACACACACACACACACACACAATTTTGTATGCACCTCACTGGAGCAACAACACACAGCCTATCTTAATGTATTGTTCCTCCTCAGTCAGTTTCTATTATGCAGAACCTCGCTTTCAGAACATGGCCTTTCGTTCTATTGAGCCACAGAAATACAATTCATGGGCTCCTAATTAGCTGCTAGTCTACCTCCTGCACTCTGACAAGGTAGAGAGGGGGGGGGGCAGAGAGAGAGAAAGGGGGGGGGGTGGAAGAGAGAGAGGGTAGACAGAGAAAGAGAGAGAGGGGGAGGCAGAGAGAGAGGGGAGACAGAGAAAGAGGAGACAGAGAAAGAGAGAGAGGTGAGACAGAGAAAGAGATAGAGAGAGAGGGCAGAGAGAGACGAGAGAGAGAAAGAGAGATAGAGGGGAGACGAAGAGATAGAGAGGGGAGACGAAGAGAGAGAGTGGGCAGAAAGAGAGGGGAGACAGAGAGAGGATACGTAGAGAGAGTATGGAGAGAGAGAGGAGACGTAGAGAGAGAGGAGACGTAGAGAGAGTATGGAGACAGAGAGAGAGAGGAGACATAGAGAGAGAGGAGACGTAGAGAGAGAGAGGAGACGTAGAGAGAGTATGGAGACAGAGAGAGAGAGAGGAGACGTAGAGAGAGAGAGAGGAGACGTAGAGAGAGAGAGAGAGGAGACATAGAGAGAGGGGGCAGAGAGAGAGAGAGAGAGAGAGAGAGAGAGAGAGAGAGAGAGAGAGAGAGAGAGAGAGAGAGAGAGAGAGAGAGAGAGAGAGAGAGAGAGACAGAGAAGCAATCAAACACAACATATGAGATAAAGCGCAGTGAATGGAGGGTCAAGGGAGTCATGATAGGTAAATAAACAGTGCTGAGAGCTGAGGAGCACTGAGTGTATTTGGTCCTTGACTACGTTCTGTTTTGTCTCAGTTCATAATCTTTGTGTGTGTGTGTGTGTTCCCAGTGCTGTGTGTGTGTGGGCGTACGCACTTGACTGGCATGTTGCATATCTGCGACGATGACACACTTTGGTGACAATAACTAGCCACACATGACAAAGCGAATAAAGCGTTTAGTTTCCAAAATGACACATCAACCGTTAGGAGAAACCGTGACGCCTTCTCCGAAAACAAAGTGATGGGGTGGACAAAAGGCACAATGAGCAGCACTGGCGTGAGAGGAAAACACACAAAGGAGCAGTTTTCAGCATGAATCAAAACAAAAGGTATTAACATATTAATTATGTTTATCACTTTAACATAAACATGAACATTAGGAGGTGCCATTGTAACACATCTAGAGAGAGCCGGTATAAACTTAGGGGAACTTGTGTATTCAATATCGCAAAGGCAAGGACAAATATAACAAGTCGATGTATATCTGTTAAAACTATGGAATAACTGTGACAAAGAAGTAAAAATGTGTAGTTCGATACATACATTTAAGAAATTATTCAAATATAAGGTGATATAATAAATATAAAACCTTATTATTATCCTAATTCTATTTTATTATAACATAACTGTATTAAAATTGTGACAAAAATAAATAAATATAGAAAACAAATAAATAAATGTCTATACGTTTTGTATATAAAACTATGACACTTTTGTAAAAAAAAAATTGCAAAATGATGTACTGAATTTTTGGTTGTAAATAATGTAATGTAAAAAGGGTAGGCAATTATAAGCCTCGGCTTCAGCCTACACCTTTTCGGCCATTTTCTTTCTTTTATAAATGTTCTACAACAAATCATTCATTCATTCATTCATTCATCGACAGTGAAAAGTGACCTTTCTGGATAGATTTCTAGCCTCAGTGTTCCAGGGACACTGTGTTTATGAAAATATATATTATATATATCTATATTATATAAAATATAGAGTTTTTTTTTTCTCTGCATGTCCCAGAGTTAAAAATGTCTCTCCCAAAGCTACACCGTGCAGGCGTGCATCTACATTAAGATAACCTAATGCTTACAATATAGTAGCATTCTATATGATTTAGACTTGTATTTTGGAAATATTTACCAATAAACATCTGGTAACTTTTTCTACCGTGGATATATAGTGTTTTTTTTATTACGTGAAACCCTTCAGATGGTCATTTCAACCAGGCACGTGTAGAGGGGGGCAGAATTTACCCATGTGCCATTAAAATATATATATATAGATTAGGGATGTTCGATATTATTTTTTTTACCGATATACCGATATTGTCCAACTCTTAATTTCTGATACCGATATCAACCGATACCGATATATGCGGGGTTTCCCCCCCAAAAAAACGGAATAATTTCAGGTAATTAGTTCAAGTTCTTTAATAGTTGTCATACAGAAGTACAGAATACTTTCATACAAAATGCTTCTTACTGTTACGCTCCAGAGACTGTGCTAGACAAGATAGTATCAAATAACATAATAACATAATATAGCATGAATTTAGAAGAAGAAAATGAGGTCACAGTGTTCGGTATAGACATATGTACAATGTTCTGAGTTACCATATAATATACAATACACAATACTATGCAGTGTACTAATGTACAGTACTATCTAGTGCAAAGCAGAAATGGGATGAGGTACAATTTTAGGTACAATTTACAGTAAGGTGTACGAGTTGTAGTGCAATCCTTCATCCATAAATATAAAGTGTGGGGAGTGGGTGCTACAGTGTGTTTGTTTAAAGTGGGTGTGTGCTATAAAGTGTGTGGAGTGGGTGCTACAGTGTGTTTGTTTAAAGTGAGTGTGTGCGTGTGGATGTGTGTGCTATGTGCGTTTGGTGGTTGTTGTTGTGTAGTGTTCATTCATTGTTCGTTTAGCAGCCTGATGGCCTGGGGATAGAAGCTACTTCTGAGTCTTTCTGTGCTCGCCTTGAGACTCCTGTATCGCTTGCCTGACCGCAGCAGTTCGAAGAGGCAGTTGTTCGGGTGACTGGAGTCTTTAATGATTCTCTTAGCCTTGCCCTTGCAACGCTTGTAGTAAATGTTCTGGAGGGTGGGGAGCCCCCCTCCAATTGTGCGTTCGGCTGAACGTGTCACTCTTTGTAGTCTGCTTTGGTCTTTTGCAGTGCTATTCCCAAACCAGGAGGTGATGTTGCCGGTCAAGATGCTCTCTATTGTACATGAGTAGAAGTTCTTAAGGATCTTCTGGCTGACTTGGAACTTCCTTAGGCGCCTGAGGAAGTAGAGGCGTTGTCGTGCCTTCTTCACCACACTGTTAATGTGTGTGGTCCATGTCAAGTCCTCGGATATGTAGGCTCCGAGGTACTTGAAGCTGTTGACTCTCTCAACCGGTGCCCCGTCGATGCTGAGGGGGCTGTAGTCCTTGACCCCCGACCTCCTGAAGTCCACAATCATCTCCTTTGTTTTGCTGACGTTCAGGGAGAGGCTGTTTTCCTGGCACCATCCCGCCAGGACCTTGACCTCTTCCAGGTAGGCCCTCTCGTCGTTGGCAGAGATCAGGCCCACCACCACTGTGTCGTCAGCAAATTTGACGATTGTATTGCTACTCCGCTGAGCCACACAGTCGTGTGTGTACAGGGAGTAGAGGAGGGGACTCAGAACACAGCCCTGGGGGGCCCCTATGTTGAGGGTGATGGATGAGGAGGTGCAGTTGCCTGCTCTCACCACCTGGGGTCTGCCAGTCAGGAAGTCCAAGACCCACTGGCAGAGGTCATAGCCCAAGCCCAGGTCCCTGAGCTTGGCTATGAGTATGGAGGGGACTATGGTATTGAATGCCGAGCTGTAGTCGATGAATAGCATTCTCACATAGTTCCCCTGCCTCTTGTCCAGGTGTGATGCTGCTGTGTGCAGCACATGGGATATGGCGTCCTCCGTGGACCTGTTGGGGCGGTATGCAAATTGCAGGGGGTCCATGTTGATGGGGAGGGAGGAGCAGATGTAGCCCTTTACTAGCTTCTCAAAGCACTTCATGGCTATGGAGGTGAGAGCTACAGGGCGGTAGTCGTTGAGGCAAGCAGGCTTGGATTTTTTGGGTACAGGGATAATAGTGGACTTCTTCAGGCAGGTGGGGATGACAGCCTGTTCTAAGGACAGGTTAAATATGTCAGTGAATACTGGGGCCAGTTGGTCGGCACAGACTTTTAGGACGTGGCCGGGGATGCCGTCCGGACCTGCTGCCTTCCTGATATTCACTTTTTTAAAGGTCCGCCTCACCTCATGCTCTGTTACCCTGAACACTGCGCCTCCATCAGCAGCCGACCCCCCCCCCCCCCCATTGCCGAGGCTTGTGAGCTGGTGTTGTTATTACCAGCATCAAACCTCGCATAGAAGGTATTGAGGTCGTTTGCTAAGGAGATGTCACTGTTCAGTTTGAGGGAGGCGCCTTTGTAGTCTGTCATCGTTTTGAGCCCCTGCCACATAGCTCTAGAGTCAGCTTGTTCAAACTGGAGTTCAATTTTATCCCTGTAGCGCCGTTTGGCCTCTGACACTGTCCTCCTTACGTTGTGTCGCGCCACCTTGTGGTCATTCATGTTGCCTGCCACTAGGCCGTCATTGTATGCTTTGGTGCGCTCTCTCAGAGCTTCACGGACGGATTTGTCTACCCAGGGTTTTTGATTTGGGTAAACTTTCATTTTGGTAGTGGGGATTGTTTCTTTCACCCTAGTACAGACATAGTCCAGCACTGTCTCCGTGTAGGCATTAATGTTATCTGTGTCGCGGAACACAATCCAGTCTGTGTGGTGAAACACTGACCGGATCGTCTCTTCTGACGTCAGATCCCATTTCTGCACCTCTCGCGATACGGGAGTACTTTTAATTCTCTGTCTGTACTTTGGTGAAAGGAAAATGGATGCGTGATCTGACTTGCCAAAGCCACTATCAGAATGAGCCTTGTAGCCACCTTTAAATTGCGTGTAACAGTGATCTAGGATGTTACCGCCTCTGGTGTTGCAAGTCACATGCTGATAGAAGTCGGGCAATACCTTTCTCAGATTGGCGCTATTGAAATCTCCCAGTACTAAAATGGCGGCGTTAACGTTAGCCACTTGTATTCTATTTACCTCGTCGTGTAGTCTGGAGAGCGCAACCTTGTTGCTGGCTTGCGGTGGAATATACACTCCGACCAGGACGATCGCCGTTAACTCCCTCGGGAGGAAGAAAGGACGACACTTGATGGTTATATATTCCAGTTCTGGGGAGCAGTGGTTGGATAATTCCTTCACGTTCGTTGGATCACTCCAATTTTTGTTAAACATGAAGGCAATACCTCCTCCACGTTGTTTACCGGACTCTGATGATGTCCGATCCTTTCGATGGATAAATTAACATTACATATCTATTGTTGTGGAATTAACACAACATTATGCATACTTTTGACAATAAATAAAATAAGAATTTGTTCATACTTGCTTGCTTGGGTAAATAAAGGTTAAATAAATGTAAAAAAAAAAATTAAATGTCAAATTGTTTATTTTCTTTTAAAAACAGATACCGATAATTTCCGATATTACATTTTAATGCCAATATCGGCCGATAATATAGGTAGGCCAATAATATCGGACATCCCTAATATATACGCTCACACACTAGCAGCCACTTTAACATGAGCACACACACACACTTATGGTCACTTTACAAAAGGAAAGGTCACTTCAAGAATAGTATAGTATAACTTGAGATTGTATAATATATCATGTATAGCAGTGTACATAAAGACCCAGTGCCTCATCCGTAGCTAACAGTGTATTGCACTACCACATGTTAGATTCTGATCAATCGGCCAGTATCACGTCTTCTTGTGTTATCCTCTCTCCATCCAATCCCTCTGCGTTGTGTACTTTTAATGATCCTGACGTCTCATATACTGGCTGTACAATCCTTATCTCTCCCCGTTAGTGCGATCCGCCACCATAATAATTCTCCACCTTCGTAAGAATTCGACACTTTGACACAGCGTAATACCTTACAAGGAGAAGCGTTGTTTATTTGATAAACAGAGACCTCATAATCAGATGGGAACCAATTCGTATTGTCCTTGTAAGATCTATTCTAAAGATCTTTCGGTGCGTTCAGTCTATCGTCCTTCTGCTATTCAGTCCAATGGTGGTCAGGCCTGGTCGTTAGCCAAGACCATCCTCGTGTTAGCCGAAGCTAATGATGATGTGGCATCCTCCCCCCCCCCCCCCCCCCCCCCTCTCCGTGATGAGAGGAGAGAGTCTTCTGTGTGATCTCAGTCCTAGTCAGATTGTAGTCTGCCCTTAGTCGCTCTTGGTCTGGCTTACACCCGGAACCACTGTCAGCTTTATAGGATCTTCGTCATAGCAACGACGGCCCGCCCCTCTTCTGGTTGTCATGCGACGCGCTGTCATGACAACTGCTAATAACCTTTCACACATTTCAAACGCAGTTTCTACTGTCAAACCCTCTCCCTCGCTCTGCCCCTGCTATCAATGTTGATGTACTGGGGAATTCAAAACATTCCGCTGGCTGCTAAACATTCTGCTGGCTCCCGCCTCTGAACCGCTTCTTCTATCACCGTCTGCTAAGGCAAGCACATTTCTGACCTCTCTGACCTGACACCGTTTAGATGTGGTCATCTCCCCCAATATATACATCACATACATTGAAAAACCACCAATTTCTATCACACAGGACCTAGCATGTCCTACCATGCTCTGTAAATCTTGTACATATACCGATATGCCCTACTTTGTTTACTTGTTTTATTGCACAATGTCGTTCTATTGGATTCTTATTATATATTACTATTGTATTATGCACATCGTTGCGGGCAACACCCCCCCGCATTTCATTGTATACTTGTATGCCGTGACAAATAAAACTCTTGACTTGACTTGACTATATATATATTATTTGTATTATTATGAAAATAAATTCTGAAGGGCAATGCCCATGGTCCTCATCAAGGATAATTTAAACAATTAATAATATTATAAATAAAAATAAATATTTGAATGCCTGTCTGTCTGAGGTGCATGTTTATGTTGCGCGACTTGTCGCCTTCCCTCTTGGAATGACGGGCCCATTAGCCAATAGAAATCTAGCGAGCATCTCGCCCCATGTTTGCCCATCTGTCAACTGATTTTTGATACAAATTTGAGCATCTGCTCCTCTAAAAGTCTCTGCACGGCCCTGATTTCAACTGACATGATGCCTGATTGAGGAGCTCTGCTACCTTCACCAGCTCTCTGTATGGCCAACAGTAGTTAGAGCGCACGCACGCACACACACATACACACACACACACACTTGCACGCACATGTATACACACACACACACACACACACACTTGCACGCACATGTATACACACACACACACACAAACACACTTGCACGCACACACACACAAACACACTTGTACGCACATGTATAGACACACACACACACACACAAAATAAAACACAATTTTCATTAATCAGCAATAGAGTTATGGGTTGATATACTGGTAGCAAGATCTGGGTCAAAGTAGACATGTCATCTGATTGATCTGATATGAGAGTCTGAACCGCCTCACAGCTCGTCCTTGGCCGCATTCTGTAAATGTTCCCTTTCGTTCGGACATCTTGTACAGTTCCCCACAGACCGTCTCACTCTGCTTATCTTTTGGGGTATTCTTTCTTATTCAGTTACACACAGACATCGCGATGCATCATAGATTACATTTCTCGCAATATATACCAATTATCGCTGATATCTGTAGCTGGAGAGAGACAACGCCGGTGGACTCAAGGTGTCCTTGTCCGTTGCTCCGACGACACTCCGACAACACCATTCGTCAGTTCCCGCATCGACTACTGTAACTCTCTGCTGGCAGGCCTTCCCTCCAAAACCATCCAGAGGTTACAGTACGTCCAAAACAGTGTCCTCACCAAAACCCGGAAAACAGAACACATCACGCCAGTCCTCCATTCCCTTCACTGGCTCCCAATTAACCAGCAGATCACCAAGGTTCTCCTGCTGGTCTATGAGGCCATAAACCACTTCGGCCCGACCTAACTTCAGGACCTCCTCTCCCCTCAACCTGCGTCCAGGTCACTCAGGTCTGGCAGCCTCCTCGCCATCCCACGCACTAGGCTCTCGACCATGGGGCACCGTGCTTTTTCTGCACTGGGGCCGCGCCTGTGGAATCAGCTGCCGGGGTCCATCAAGGCCTCAGTCTCCATTGCTGCCTTCAAGGCCAGCCTTAAAACCCATTTGTTTTGCTCTGCCTTCCAATAGGGCCTGTTTTTTAATCTGCTCCTATGTTTATTTTATTTTATTCATTTTCAATGTTTTTATGTTTTTAAACCTTTTTATTCTTATCTTTTTATTTTTATTCATTTGAATGTTTCCTTGTTTTTAAACCTTTTTATTCTATTTTTAATTTAGTTTTCCTTCTGCTGTGAAGCACCTTGAGAGCTCACTGAGTTTAAAGTGTGCTATATAAATTAAATCTATTATTATTGATTATTACCAGTGGGTGCAATGCCGTTACCACACGGTCGTCTACCCCGACGTCATCACCGACACTGGAAAAGCCTACAACCCCGGTTGCTGTCGGTGCCTTCAACAGCACCAGTGTTGAGTCTTTCACTACTTTAGATACGCTGGCCTGGAATATCGCTCCTCAATTAAGTGTTTTTTTTAGGTGATGAAATTACTGCGCCCAGGCAGCAGTGGTTCGGCAAAAAATAGTTCTGAGTATATATCTGCTTAGAAAATGAAAATGTAGAATTTTTTTTCTTCTTTTTTCTCCACGTGGTAAATACACAGGTCACAACATGTTTTACAGGAACGTTTTGGAGTTATATTTGGAGTGTATTTTGTGACCGTTGGGAACTAGGCTACACTGGCACACCTACTTCCAGTGAATGACGCTAAGCTAGGCTAACGGTGCGGCTGTTCCCTAAGCCTAATGCATGCAGAGAAGAAAAGGATATGTATCTGCTTGTCTAACTCCAGGGAAGATGGCAAATAAGCAAATTCCCCAAAAAGTTGGCGTGTTCCTTTAAGTGGCGATGCCATGATGCAATGTTGTGAGAATGCAATATGTCGCTGCTGTGGAAATAAACCTTTTGATTATATATATTGTGGCAACCCCAAGCCACCCCTGGGCTTGGTGATTGATGGGCGCTATGTGGCGACCCAATGGCTGGGCGCTGCCCATGTTTGGGCGTCCGCTTCCGGACGCACCTGTCACTAAATACCCATCAGAGTGATTACCTGATTAGCGAATCACGGCGCGGTGCGCCTGTTGGAGAAGGGGGACTTAATGGAGCCGAGGAGCCTCCTCTCAGTCCCCCGTAGCAGCGCAAGGCAAAAGGCCACAGAGCGGAGACGCCGCCCGGCCGACAGCAAACCGTTATTATTTGACTAAGAAAATAAAGAGTACGATTTTGGGAACTGCAACCTGTCTGTGTGTTGTTTATTCTGCCACCCCTACACCTGGAATTGCCACAGTGGTGGAGAATGCGGGCATAGTCTACTGGCAATCAGGGGTGCAGAATAAACAACAATAGACTTTATCAGAATAGAATAAAAGAAATTAAAAAAAATATATATATATATATATATATAAATTTAATAACGGAAAAAGCATGGACGCGCTGGTGCAGCAGCTTGTACAGGCGAG
The DNA here is from genome assembly GCF_963971535.1 of Notolepis coatsorum. NCBI lineage: Eukaryota > Metazoa > Chordata > Actinopteri > Aulopiformes > Paralepididae > Notolepis > Notolepis coatsorum. Next base: position 161,907,686 of record NC_140166.1, read on the forward strand.
CATGGAACAACAGACCCGGCACGAAGAGGCCCTGCACGAACAGAGGAAACAGACGGGGATGATCCACGCGGAGCTCCAGCGGATGGCCGCTCACCGGCAGGAGGAAGGGGCCGCCGGGACGCGGCCTAACCCCGGGCGCTTCATCCCCAAGCTGACGGAGCAGGAGGATATAGAAGCCTATCTCCTGGCGTTTGAGCGCACCGCCGGCCGGGAGGGCTGGCCCGAAGACGACTGGGGGGGACTGCTGGCCCCCTTCCTGTCGGGTAATGCACAAAAGGCCTACCAGGACCTGCCACCGGAGCAAGCCGGGAACTACACTCGGCTAAAGCAGGAAATTCTGTCCCGGTACGGCCATAGTCTGCAGTCCCGCGCGCAGCGGTTCCATGACTGGGTGTATGACGCACAGGCCTCCCCGCGCTCCCAGATGCACGACCTGGTCCGCACAAGCCGAGCCTGGCTAATGACTGACCCCGGAGGGCCCACGGTTTTGGAACGGATTGTTATGGACCGCTTTGTCAGAGCCCTCCCCTATGACTCGAAGAAGCAGGCGAGTCAAGCGGACCCCCGCTCCGTGGAGCAGCTGGTGAATATTGTGGAGGCCCACCAGGTAACGCGGGAGTTACTCAAAGGGGGGCGAGGGGAAAAGCCAGAGCGGCCGAGAACAAGGAGGGGTCCCGACGAGCCCAGCCCAAGGGGCCGGGTAGGGAACGCAGGTGAGCCCGAACTACCCCGAAGAAGACCGCTGTTCGACCAGGACCAAAGACGCTGCTACGACTGCGGCGAGCCCGGGCATCTCTCGTGGAACTGCCCAGGCCGGGATGTGTCCATGCCATCGGCGGCAGCTTCAGACCCCCGCGGAAAGACGTGCAACTATGGCGCAGCCTGTTGGGCCCATAAGGAAACATCGGCGACACTTTTACCCGTGCGCGTCAACGACAAAGATGCCGTAGCGCTCCTGGACTCGGGTAGTGCCATAACGCTGGTTCAGCCCCATTTGGCACACTGCGACGCAGAGGCTCCGCAAGTGTCAGTGTCCTGTGTGCACGGGGACACAAAGTTGTATCCTACAGCGCCGATCACCCTGACAACCACCAAGGGGGTCTGCTCGATGACAGCCGGCGTCATACCTAACCTGCCGGTAGCGCTGCTGATTGGTCGAGACTGCCCCCTGTATCGCCAGCTGTGCTCAGCCGTCATCTCCCCGCGCACCCCACCCTCTACGGGTAAACCGAGGAAGAAGAAAGGGTTACGTCAGCCGAAGGTGTGTGCTCTGAACGTAACGGGGAGTGAGACTGAGACGGCCTCAGATGTAGGTGACGACGCGCCGGAACCCCTGGATATACCGGGGAGTGAGACAGAGACGGCATCAGGTGTGGGTGACGACGCGCCAGCGCCCCAAGCGGGCCCCGAGACGGATAACAGTGACGAGGACCCCTTTGCGGAGTTCCCCCAGGCGGACGAGGTGGGGAGGGACCTGGCGGGTCAGTTCGGAACGGCCCAGCTGGAAGACCCAAACCTAACGCAGGCCCGGGCAAATATCAAGACCATAGATGGAAATCCCGTGGAGGGGGTGAGTAACCTGCCATATCCTCACTTTGCAATAAAAAGACAATTGCTGTACCAAGTTGTAAAAAAGAATGATGAGGTTAGGGATCTATTGCTGGTACCGAAGTTCTTTATTCCCACTGTACTCCAGCTGGCGCATTCACATATCCTCGGAGCGCACCTGGGCGTGGACAAAACCATGGAGCGCATAAGGGCGCGTTTCCATTGGCCGGGCATGAAGAGAGCGGTAGAGGACTATTGCCGGAGCTGCCCAGAGTGTCAACGCGCAGCACCAAAGGTACAATATAAAAGTCCTCTGATCCCGCTGCCCATCATTGAGACCCCATTCTCAAGAATTGCCCTCGACGTAGTGGGCCCTCTAGCTAAATCGTCCCGAGGCCACCAGTATATACTGGTAATCATAGATTATGCTACCCGTTACCCCGAAGCCATCCCGTTACGCACGGTGACGGCCAAAATTGTGGCACGGGAGCTCTTTCATTTGTTTAGTCGGGTGGGAATTGCCGACTCTATTCTCACGGATCAGGGCTCGTGCTTTATGTCGCGGGTCATGAAAGAAATGTGCAAACTAATGAAAGTGGAACAGCTACGAACCTCCATATACCATCCACAGACGGATGGACTGTGCGAGCGCTTTAACAAGACCCTGAAAAGCATGCTAAGGAAGGTGATGGAGAAGGATGGGAAGAATTGGGATCAGTTGTTGCCCTTTCTGATGTTCTCTGTGCGTGAGGTCCCACAGGCCTCCACTGGCTTCTCGCCATTTGAGCTGCTCTACACCCGCAAGCCGCGGGGTCTCCTGGACATCGCAAAGGAGATTTGGGAGGAACAGCCGTCGCCCCACCGGTCTCTCATAGAGCATGTGCAGGTAATGAGAGACAGGATGAAGGCGCTCTGGCCGGTGGTGAGAGAACACATGCAACAGGCCCAAGACGCACAGAAGCGCATTTATGACCGGGGCGCACAGCCACGGGAGTTTAATGTGGGGGACCGAGTCCTAGTACTGGTACCGACAGCAGAGTGCAAATTCCTAGCCAAATGGCAGGGACCCTACGACATAATCGAGAAAGTGGGTCCCGTCAACTACAAGGTCCACCAGCCCGACCGTAGGAAGCATCGACAGTTATACCATGTTAACCTGTTGAAGAAATGGCATGCCCGGGATGTGTTGCTCTCGCCCCCCCCTCTTCCCCCTTTTGCGCAGCAGGTGGCAGAGGCGGCCGATGTTCCCATCGGGGAACAGTTGTCCCCGACCCAACGGCAGGAGCTTCGGGAGCTGGTCCAACAGAACCGGGACGTGTTCTCGGCCACGCCGGGCCGCACCACATTGGCCCAGCACCACATCATTACCAGCCCGGGAGACAAGGTAAAGCTGAAGCCCTATCGTATCCCAGAGGCAAAAAGAGAGGCAGTCAGAAGAGAAGTGCGGGTCATGCTGGAGATGGGAGTAATTGAGGAGTCTCATAGCGGGTGGTCCAGTCCTATTGTTTTAGTGCCAAAACCCGACTCAACAACCAGGTTCTGTAATGATTTCAGGAAGCTTAATGAAATTTCAAAGTTTGACGCCTATCCCATGCCTAGAGTGGATGAGCTCATTGACAGACTGGGCCTGGCCAGATTTATCACGACACTAGACCTAACGAAGGGTTATTGGCAAGTCCCTCTGGCCCCCGCCTCAAGGGAGAAGACGGCTTTCTCCACCCCAGATGGGCTGTTCCATTATAAAGTTCTCCCGTTTGGCCTGCATGGGGCGCCATCTACCTTTCAGAGGCTGATGGACAGAGTACTACGGCCCCATCGGGAGTATGCAGCCGCATATCTCGATGACATTATCATCCACTCGTCAGATTGGGACACCCACCTCCAAAAGGTGAGAGCGGTGTTGGGGGCCCTCCGGGAGGCGGGTCTCACCGCCAACCCAAAGAAATGCAGGCTGGGATTAGAAGAGGCAGAGTACCTGGGGTTCACAATAGGCCGGGGCAATGTGAAACCGCAGAAGAGGAAGATTGATGCAATAAGGGAGTGGCCTCGCCCTTTAACCAAGAAGCAGGTCAGGACATTTAATGGGCTAGCGAGCTATTATAGGAGGTTTATCCCTAACTTTGCTGCTCGCGCTGCTCCCCTCACAGATCTGACCCAGGCGCGGCGGCCGTTCACGGTGAAGTGGACACCGGAGGCGGAGGCGGCGTTCGAGGACCTCAAGACTGCCCTCTGTTCGGGACCGGTGCTGATCTCCCCGAACTTCGACAAGGAGATGACGGTACAAACAGACGCATCAGAGGTGGGACTGGGAGCGGTCCTCTCCCAGCAACTGGAGGGTGAGGAACATCCGATTTTATATGTGAGCAGGAAGCTGCTGCCACACGAGCGCAACTATTCTGCGGTGGAGCGCGAAGGTCTGGCAATTAAGTGGGCACTGGAGACGCTCCGCTATTATCTGCTGGGGAGGCGTTTCACGCTGGTGACGGATCACGCCCCCCTAGTCTGGATGGCCAAGACAAAGGGGACCAATGCCAGGGTGACTCGATGGTTTCTGGAGTTACAGTCATTTAACTTTTCTGTCATTCACAGGTCAGGGGTGGCGCATGGCAACGCAGACGCCCTCTCCAGGAAGGATGCCTGTTGGGCGTCGGACGCTCTTCCCCGACGGTCAGAGCTGGAGGGGGGGTACTGTGGCAACCCCAAGCCACCCCTGGGCTTGGTGATTGATGGGCGCTATGTGGCGACCCAATGGCTGGGCGCTGCCCATGTTTGGGCGTCCGCTTCCGGACGCACCTGTCACTAAATACCCATCAGAGTGATTACCTGATTAGCGAATCACGGCGCGGTGCGCCTGTTGGAGAAGGGGGACTTAATGGAGCCGAGGAGCCTCCTCTCAGTCCCCCGTAGCAGCGCAAGGCAAAAGGCCACAGAGCGGAGACGCCGCCCGGCCGACAGCAAACCGTTATTATTTGACTAAGAAAATAAAGAGTACGATTTTGGGAACTGCAACCTGTCTGTGTGTTGTTTATTCTGCCACCCCTACACCTGGAATTGCCACAATATATATATATATATATATATATATATCAAGTCAAGTCAAGAGTTTTAATTGTCACGGCATACAGGTATACAATGAAATGCGGGTGGTCTTGCCCGCAACGATGTGCAATACAGTGGTACATATAATAGAATCAAAAGAAGAAACAACATTGTGCAGTAACAGATAGCAGGTAACATGGAGTGACATCTCGGTATCTGTACATAGTTATTTACAGCGCATGTGTGACATGCTAGTTAGCTTTGGTAGTGCAATACACTGTTCCTGTTATTCTAATTTAAAGTGTCCTTTCCTTTGGCCATAAGTGTGCGTGTGTGCGACATGAGTGTGTGCCCGCTCATGTTAAAGTGTTAAGTGGCTGCTCGTGTGTGAGCGTGCACAGTGTGCGTGTCGTGTGTGTGTTCATGTGTGCTTGTGTGTGGACAGTTCAATGTTCTGAGCACTCAATGTACATTGTTCATGGCTCTGATGGCCTGGGGGAAGAAGCTGAGCCTATATATAATACATTTGTTATTGTTTGGTAAATTGAGTATTTTTTGTTACAATTAATCGATTAATTGATCGTTAACATTATCAATGATCGAGTAAGGAACGTGCTTACAATTTGGATAAGTCATTAATTTATTCCATTTACAAACAAAAACTATTTTCTCTCACTCTAAGCTGGTAAATACTTTTTTCCATAGTGTAGATCTCAACAGCAGGGGGTTCAGTCTTATACCAATTCCTTGTTATTGCCTTCTTGTTTGTGATCAATAGGATGGGAGTGTTTCTGCTGAAGAACTGGGCAGCCTCTTGTGTTTACAGGCACATAACAGTGATGGAGGTCATTTGTATGTATCTAACGCCTCGATCCTAGAGCTCGACGAGGCGATGTGGTTGAAACTCGCCTGCCTACAGACTGTTTGACAACTCAAGACAAGCACACTGATCTCAGTGCTGTCCTGCTCTTCACTATGTACTATGATTGAAATATATATATAATTATTATGCACTGTACTTATTCCATTATGGGGTTTGTTATCTTTCTTCTTTTTCTTTGGTTCTGCTAAATGGACCTCATGGCTGACAGCGTCTGTCAAGTCTGAGCATGAAGACAAAAGACACAGAGGCACATTGCAAAGATTGCTATTGCACTTAACTGTCACATTTGCACTCTGGTTAGATTTGGTTGTACTATACTTTTGCTGTATGATGACAATACATTTGAATCTAATCTAATATTACACAGGCTGACAGGTATATGATCACACACACACACACACACACACACACACACACACACACACACACACACACACACACACACACACACACATATATATTATATTATAAGGGGATCAATAAAGGAATATCTTATATAGTACACACATACCGCACAGTGTCAAGAAATGAAATTTTTTGAAATGAGAGGTGGCCATATGGTTTCAAGTTGTATTATGATATAATAAACCATAACCAAAAGCAAAAAAGTGGGTTTGACTTTATTTACCTACCCCGTTTTTAGATTGAACATTTGAATTCTTTTGGCCTTTTTGGCAGATTTCCACCATTTCCACCAAAATCACATGTTCATATATGTGGCTGCTTGTCTACATCCTGGGACCTCATTCAGACTTACTACCCCTACCTTAAGCTTGGTATGGTAGCCCATACCATGTTACAATGCCATACCATACAATACCATGGTATACCATAAATAAATAATCAGAAGTGTGTGGTACTGTATAATTAGTGAAAACAGGGCAGGACAGCATTTTGGTTTTTATAATGCTTTATTCTTTTTGCCTTTTGTTATTTTATACTTTTTATTTATTTTAATTTTGTTATCAGATACTGTAGCAATACATCTTGCTGTATTTCAAAGCCATACATGTGGAGATTCAGTTTGATTGCATGTACAATCTACTTCATGGCAAGCTTCATGATGCTGTTGATCCTGGGCACCAGGTCGATGTGCCCTGCCCTCCCCCGGATGAATCCGTCCCTCCTCTCAGCACCATACACAGTCACTTCCTTCACAGCTCTCTCTATAACCTGCGTGTGGCAGGGGAAGTACTCCACCTCCATGGGCTTCCCCATGAACTCCAGCAACTCCGACTTGGTTAGCTTGCAGGTGATGATGGGCTCGGTGGCGCCCTCCCAGTCGATCATGTTCTCCAGGGTGGCTGCCTGTGTGTTGAGGTTGGGCAGGGTGCGCAGCTTGAGGGAGGTGTCCCCCAGCTCCTGCTCCCCCCTGATGGAGATGATCTTGAGGACTGCGAACCTCCTCTCCTGCTCCTCCTCGCTGCAGAGCATGGTCACCAGGATCGCCTCAGATTGAGCGAACCATGCAGAGGACCGGACGGTCGACATGACAGTCAACTGCACCACCTTGGGCTGGGTGCGGAGGCAGGACAGCTCAAACAGGACATTCCTAGGTCCGTCCACCCAGCTGTTGTTGATCTTCACTTGGAACCAGCAGGGGAAGTACACCATGGTTATGAAATAGAGACGATCTCCCTCAGTCTGGCCAGCAGCTTGCCCTTAAGTCCATGGCTGCGGCACCACCAGTCACAGAACAGGTTAGCTGTGGTGAGCCACCTGCTGTGTGCAGTCTTGCCAACTGTCAGTGCAGCAAGATCATTGTCCATCTTGCCACTTTTGATAGCCTTGGTGATCCTGTATCCATAGTGCTGGTCTGAGGAGAGGTCTTTGACTACCTTGTCAGGAAGATCAGGGACACTTGTCTTCCCCGGGATTGCCGGGAAGCTGAGGGTTCTCTCCAGAGAGCTGAGAGTCGGCAGCAACTTTCCCAGCTCTCCCTCCCACAAGTCCTTGCTGCTGGTCTTCCCATCTCTCTGAGTGATCAGCTTCCTCAGCTTCAGCTCGTTAGTGTGCAACTGGCACACAATCCAGAACAGTCTTCTGTCCAGGTATTCCTCCAGGAAGTGGAACATCCCACCCTTGTACCCGGTGTTACTGTTGGTGCTGTCTCCAGCAATGGACTCTAGGCTGTCACTGTACTTGGTGCACCACTCAAAGACTTGGAGAGCGAGTGCCTGTGATGATGAGATGGTGGAGTCGCCAGGAACCTTCTCCTTGATGAAGTGGTCGAGAAAGCGGCCATCTCCGTCAGTCATGGTGTAGATATCCTTCTTCCGGGTGGATGTGTAGAACTTCTTGGTGTCCGGATTGAAGTCTCGAACCTTCGTCTTGGTGATTCTTGAATCTATCATGATAGTCTTGACATCCCCTTCTAGTATCTTCCTCTTCTCTCTAGACTGCACCTTCCTCATCACCTCATCCCTAGCACAGTGAATCTTCTTGGGATCAACAGCCAGGTACTCACTTGTATGGATTATTTCAATAACTGTTAATATTCGGGATAATTCTACCACAAAAGGTAACGTTTTTGACAAATATTGAAACGCAGTTAGTTTCTCCTCCCTAGTGTTACCATGTAGTAACAATTAGATCTGAAATTAGTTTCAAAATGGTTGCACTGTGGGGGAAATAAAAAAGTACAGTAGATTACAGTAGATTTCATTATCTGTTCTTATGCATGCCTGGTGATACTAAATCCAAATTGAACTCGGGCATTTGAAAGATAATATATGTATATATATATAAATGTGCGAATTGGCTATAATAAGGTAATTTATAAGCCTCCTATTCTATATTCTATAATAATATTTCAAATTGCATTGGTCCGGATGGGAGAATTCAGTACTGTATCTACAGAACCTTCCGTTTAATCATCTTCACTTTATTAATTTTCTTAGATTTTCTGTACACATGATCTCAAGAAGGTACTGAACGAGATCAGTGGCAGTTTTTAATGTTTGGTCATTATTAGCATGGTGTTATTCACTGTCAAAGATGCAAAGAAAAATCATAATTCATATTCTCCTTTGTTTCATCACAATTTAAGCAAGCCTAGTAATAGACACAATATTTCTGACACTGTGAATACATTCCCTGAGGTCCGTAAATGTCCCTAGATACCAAGACTATGCAAATGTACCCTTGTAGAAGTGGAGCAATATTCCATTTACCTAGGTATATATTTTAGGCGGATTTTCAGAAAATATTCCACGGGTGGAAGAGGTTAAAGGCTTTATTGGAAACTAAATAAAAGTTTTATTTTCAAAAGGACCATTTCCAACTGCAGTAAATATTTGGTTTTGAATGGTGATGATAAAAATTGCCAAAGAAATTACAAATATGAAAAACCGTGATTTAGGCGGAAATCCGCCAAAAAAATCACATTTTCAATCGAAAAACAGGGGTAGGTAAATAAAGTCAAACCCACTTTTTTGCTTTTGATTATGGTTTATTATATCATAATACAACTTGAAACCATAGGGCCACCTTTCATTTCTCAATTTTTCATTTCTTGACACACCCTATGTGCGGCGCACATACACACACACACGCCACCCCCTCACACACCACAGGTGTGCTTGTCACATCAGAGATGCCACACTGAGAGAGGAGACAGCCACCAGCAACACAGAGCCTCATGCTACATTATTCATCTACCATCGGAACAGAAATAAAACACTGCCTACTGCTGAACTTCCCATAACAGTTGAGGGTTGAGACCAATAATTAATAAGTGGAGGACTTATTAAATATGTCTGCCCATCATTCAGTTCTCCAAATGTACCGCACAATGCAAAGCATCTAACATGCTCTTTTGTTGTCAGCAAGCATTAGTGCTTTTATTTTATTGCCTATATTTATATCTTTATGTCCTCCTTCCCCTATGCTGCTATGGTGCCTGCATTTCCCCAAGGGGATCAATAAAGGAATATCTTATCTTATTTGACCGGAAGTTCTCTCATTTGTCCTGGACATCGAGGTCTTCCCGGACACACGGACCAGCAGCAGTTATTTCTAGCAGGAACCCTGTGGTCAGTAGTGTCACGTTATTGATCGGGGTCAGGGGTCATGTGTCTGGATCTCTACATCTGCATCACTACAACTCTTTATCAATTAACCTGTTAGACTCTTGCTTAACCCGTTCACTACCACACTACAGAAGGTTAACCTTTCACTAACACACTACAGAAGGTTAACCCTTTCACTACCACACTACAGACGGTTAACCTTTCACTACCACACTACAGAAGGTTAACCTTTCACTACCACACTACAGAAGGTTAACCCTTTCACTACCACACTACAGAAAGTTAACCTTTCACTACCACACTACAGAAGGTTAACCTTTCACTACCACACTACAGAAGGTTAACCTTTCACTACCACACTACAGAAGATTAACCCTTTCACTACCACACTACAGAAGGTTAACCCTTTCACTACCACACTACAGAAGGTTAACCCTTTCACTACCACACTACAGACGGTTAACATTTCACTACCACACTACAGAAGGTTAACCTTTCACTACCACACTACAGAAGGTTAACCGTTCACTACCACACTACAGAAGGTTAACCTTTCACTACCACACTACAGAAGGTTAACCGTTCACTACCACACTACAGAAGGTTAACCTTTCACTACCACACTACAGAAGGTTAACCTTTCACTACCACACTACAGAAGGTTAACCCTTTCACTACCACACTACAGACGGTTGACCGTCTGTAGTGTGGTAGTGAAAGGGTTAACCTTCTGTAGTGTGGTTGTGAAAGGGTTAACCCTTTGTCGTGTGGCAGTGAAAGGGTTAATCGTCTGTATTGTCACAGTGAAAGGGTTAACCCTTTGGTTGTGTGGTAGTGAAAGTGTTAACGCTATTGCCTCTCAAATGTCCCCTTAAAGATGAAGTACAATGAATCTTGCTTTTCCATCCCGTTGCGTTTTTTAACAGAACGTATGTTGACGTAAAATTATTAAAATATTTTGTTGTTGTGAAAATAATGACTAAAGCCCCTTTGATCTTTAACAATGATGACTAAAGCCCCTTTGATCTCTAACAATGATGACTACAATCCTTTGATCATCTAACAATGATGACTAAAGCCCTTTGATCACTATCCCCCTGGGTATCAACCACATTACATCAAGCCATTTCAAATATCCAATATGCTTCTGCATAATACACACAGGGTTACGCCCACCAGTCACATCTAGCTGCTCCGATTGGCCGATCAGTCACATCTAGCTGCTCTGATTGGCCCATCAGTCACATCTAGCTGAGCTCAGCATCAGCATAGGATACCCTTAACCCTTTCACTGCCACACAACAGCCGGTTAACCCTTTCACTGTGGCAATACAGAAGGTTAGCCCTTTACTATCACACAACCGACGGCGATGCTCCATCATTAGCATCATTAGCTCCGCGGATGCTAATCACGTCGGTTGTGTGATAGTAAATGGCTAACCTTCTGTTTTGTGGCAGTGAAAGGGTTAACAATCAAGCATCTCCTATATGTATATATCATGAACAGAAGGCCACGCCCCCATCAGCCTCAGAGAGTAACATAAAACACTTATAACAAATCAAATAATACATCTTCTTTTACCGCATTTTAAAAGTATGATTATTTTTTTGGCTAAGCAAAAAGCAAAAATAAAATAAAAAATGATTTTTATAGTTTATTCTTTTTTATTGTGCCTATATGTATGAAGTTGCTGATAAACTGTGTCTTGTAAGCTTGTCATTGCTGTAAATTAGGGTAACCTCAATGTCATAATCATGACATTGCCAGTAAACGATAAGCACATTTATGACTGAATTGTACTGGATCTTTAAGCTGATTCAAGGGTGAGAAAACCATTCCCATCTATATCCTGGGTCGACGCCATGAACATATTCTTTATCCGCTGATTGCAATGCTTCATGTGAACTATCATTACGTGTCTTTAATGAGTGATATATATTCATACTCTTGTTATGCAAGTCTCATTATGTCCCATGGCAAGCTGGGATGTCATAAATACCTCATCATTCACACATCACAGCTACTACCTAGGGTGGCATAATATCACCACAGACCCTGGAATCTGTCCCTCGACTTAAATTCTGTGCGCTCTAGATGTGTGCAAAGCCAGGCTCTGATAGAGTACTATTGGATCCTGGAATTGAAGGAGTTCCAAATTGTTAGCATTAGCCGTTAAAATGGAGTGGATTGGAGAAAATCACATTCATCGTCTAGGTCAGTGGTTCTGAATTAGATTAAATTAGAGAGAATGAAGAAGAATGACTCTCCTCTCTCCTCTGTCATCTCTCCACCTACATTAGACGGTTATGGAATTCTGGATTAAATCATACAGTATGTAACATTAATATATTCTCAGGTGGAGGTCCCTGGGACAAAACCGTATCTAATGGGGGTAACCTTGGTCAGTTACGTCTCAATGTGGGGTCCTTGACTTGGACAAGAGAACCACTAGTCTCTGTATGGTGCCAGAAAGGCGTGTCACTACATGTGTACTTGCCTGGGGCTGTATTTCAGTTCCAGAAGCATAGCCTACTACTCCGCCATCTTTGTTATTACCGTACGCTAGCCCTGGTCCCCCCACCTGATTTTCCGTTGGTGACCGATGTTGTCTTTTAATCTCTGGTTTGCGGTAAGCACCGTCATTATGTTATTGACCCGGGGCCAGAGGTCATGTAGACATCATGTCCCTACAGCAACTCGGTATCAGTTAATGAAAATGTCCCAATCAATAGTAGAACCACTGCCGCTGACCTGACTGAATGATGCCAGCTGGACATTTATTCCTGGGTTGAAGCCATGTCTATTATTTAGTGAGAAGTGTTTGTACTGTTGCTACTGACTCTGTAGAGGAGGAGGTGGGTATATAGCTGAGAGGAGGTGGTTACAGGTGAGAGGAGGTGGATACAGGTGAGAGGAGGTGGTTACAGGTGAGAGGAGGTGGATACAGGTGAGAGGAGGTGGTTACAGGTGAGAGGAGGTGGATACAGGTGAGAAGAGGTGGTTACAGGTGAGAGGAGGTGGATACAGGTGAGAGGAGGTGGTTACAGGTGAGAGGAGGTGGATACAGGTGAGAGGAGGTGGTTACAGGTGAGAGGAGAGGAGGTGGTTACAGGTGAGAGGAGGTGGTTACAGCTGAGAGGAGGTGGTTACAGGTGAGAGGAGGTGGATACAGGTGAGAGGAGGTGGTTACAGGTGAGAGGAGGTGGATACAGGTGAGAGGAGGTGGTTACAGGTGAGAGGAGGTGGATACAGGTGAGAGGAGGTGGTTACAGGTGAGAGGAGAGGAGGTGGTTACAGGTGAGAGGAGGTGGTTACAGCTGAGAGGAGGTGGTTACAGGTGAGAGGAGGTGGATACAGGTGAGAGGAGGTGGTTACAGGTGAGAGGAGATGGATACAGGTGAGAGGAGGTGGTTACAGGTGAGAGGAGGTGGATACAGGTGAGAGGAGGTGGTTACAGGTGAGAGGAGAGGAGGTGGTTACATCTGAGAGGAGGTGGTTACAGGTGAGAGGAGGTGGTTACAGCTGAGAGGAGGTGGTTACAGGTGAGAGGAGGTGGTTACATCTGAGAGGAGGTGGTTACATCTGAGAGGAGGTGGTTACAGCTGAGAGGAGGTGGTTACAGCTGAGAGGAGGTGGTTACAGGTGAGAGGAGGTGGTTACAGCTGAGAGGAGGTGGATACAGGTGAGAGGAGGTGGATACAGCTGAGAGGAGGTGGTTACAGGTGAGAGGAGGTGGTTACAGGTGAGAGGAGGTGGTTACAGCTGAGAGGAGGTGGTTACATCTGAGAGGAGGTGGATACAGCTGAGAGGAGGTGGTTACAGGTGAGAGGAGGTGGTTACATCTGAGAGGAGGTGGATACAGCTGAGAGGAGGTGGTTACAGGTGAGAGGAGGTGGTTACAGGTGAGAGGAGGTGGTTACATCTGAGAGGAGATGGATACAGCTGAGAGGAGGTGGTTACAGGTGAGAGGAGGTGGTTACAGCTGAGAGGAGGTGGTTACAGCTGAGAGGAGGTGGTTACATCTGAGAGGAGGTGGTTACAGCTGAGAGGAGGTGGTTACAGGTGAGAGGAGGTGGTTACATCTGAGAGGAGGTGGTTACAGGTGAGAGGAGGTGGTTACAGCTGAGAGGAGGTGGTTACAGGTGAGAGGAGGTGGTTACAGGTGAGAGGAGGTGGTTACAGGTGAGAGGAGGTGGTTACATCTGAGAGGAGGTGGTTACAGGTGAGAGGAGGTGGTTACAGGTGAGAGGAGGTGGTTACAGCTGAGAGGAGGTGGTTACATCTGAGAGGAGGTGGATACAGCTGAGAGGAGGTGGTTACAGGTGAGAGGAGGTGGTTACATCTGAGAGGAGGTGGATACAGCTGAGAGGAGGTGGTTACAGGTGAGAGGAGGTGGTTACAGGTGAGAGGAGGTGGTTACATCTGAGAGGAGATGGATACAGCTGAGAGGAGGTGGTTACAGGTGAGAGGAGGTGGTTACAGCTGAGAGGAGGTGGTTACAGCTGAGAGGAGGTGGTTACATCTGAGAGGAGGTGGTTACAGCTGAGAGGAGGTGGTTACAGGTGAGAGGAGGTGGTTACATCTGAGAGGAGGTGGTTACAGGTGAGAGGAGGTGGTTACAGCTGAGAGGAGGTGGTTACAGGTGAGAGGAGGTGGTTACAGGTGAGAGGAGGTGGTTACAGGTGAGAGGAGGTGGTTACAGGTGAGAGGAGGTGGTTACATCTGAGAGGAGGTGGTTACAGGTGAGAGGAGGTGGTTACAGGTGAGAGGAGGTGGTTACAGGTGAGAGGAGGTGGTTACAGCTGAGAGGAGGTGGTTACATCTGAGAGGAGGTGGTTACATCTGAGAGGAGGTGGTTACAGGTGAGAGGAGGTGGTTACAGCTGAGAGGAGGTGGTTACATCTGAGAGGAGGTGGTTACATCTGAAAGGAGGTGGTTACAGGTGAGAGGAGGTGGTTACAGGTGAGAGGAGGTGGTTACATCTGAGAGGAGGTGGTTACAGGTGAGAGGAGGTGGTTACAGCTGAGAGGAGGTGGTTACAGCTGAGAGGAGGTGGTTACAGGTGAGAGGAGGTGGTTACAGCTGAGAGGAGGTGGTTACAGCTGAGAGGAGGTGGTTACATCTGAGAGGAGGTGGTTACAGGTGAGAGGAGGTGGTTACATCTGAGAGGAGGTGGTTACATCTGAGAGGAGGTGGTTACAGGTGAGAGGAGGTGGTTACAGCTGAGAGGAGGTGGTTACAGGTGAGAGGAGGTGGTTACAGGTGAGAGGAGGTGGTTACAGCTGAGAGGAGGTGGTTACATCTGAGAGGAGGTGGTTACAGCTGAGAGGAGGTGGTTACAGGTGAGAGGAGGTGGTTACAGCTGAGAGGAGGTGGTTACAGGTGAGAGGAGGTGGTTACAGCTGAGAGGAGGTGGTTACATCTGAGAGGAGGTGGTTACAGCTGAGAGGAGGTGGTTACAGGTGAGAGGAGGTGGTTACAGCTGAGAGGAGGTGGTTACAGCTGAGAGGAGGTGGTTACAGCTGAGAGGAGGTGGTTACAGCTGAGAGGAGGTGGTTACAGGTGAGAGGAGGTGGTTACAGCTGAGAGGAGGTGGTTACAGCTGAGAGGAGGTGGTTACAGCTGAGAGGAGGTGGTTACAGCTGAGAGGAGGTGGTTACAGGTGAGAGGAGGTGGTTACATCTGAGAGGAGGTGGTTACAGCTGAGAGGAGGTGGTTACATCTGAGAGGAGGTGGTTACAGGTGAGAGGAGGTGGGTCTACTGCGACCCCACCTTACCGTTTCCACGACAACATAAACATTCTAAATTGGCCCAGGTTTATTTCCTGCTGCAGTGTTTGCTAATACAATAGCTGACAGGAAATCACTCCGGGGCCCAAGCTGTTCCCCTAGCAACGGAATTCTACCAAAAACGTCTACAATGTTTCAATAGTAATCCACCTGATCTCAAACCCTGCCCTCTTTTCTTGATCCTCCAATCACAACTGTTGCTTGCACAGAGGGGCCACTTGGCCATCTTTGGCTGAGAAGTCCCTCTGGACCAAATAAGCTCCCCGCTGACATCCGCAGGCTCTAGCTAGAGTGAAGTATGTCATCTATGACACACTAACCGACAGTGACAGTACACTATATCGTGCCACAAATATGGACAACGTGACAACATGCATGCAATACTATATTATATTGTGCTATATTTAATTTAGTTCATATCCCATATAATTTTATTCAACCTCTTATTTACAGTTGTACAGCCCTGGCCTATAATTTATTTCATAATTGTATTATTCTATTGTGCTTAACTTAGCTCATATTCATTTTATTTTACTCCACCTCTTTATTGTATTATCTGTCCGCTAATGTCGCACCGATAACGTCCAAAGCAAATTCCTTGTATGTGAAAACTACTTGGCAATAAAGACCTTTCTGATTCTGATTCTGAATAGCAGTGGAGAGAACCGTGCAACACAACAAGCTGTATCAGTGTGGGAACTCTGGGCCGTGACGTCCTGTCTGATACGGTTATTGTTTATTGTTTAAAAGGATCCTCATTAGCTGCCACCTAAGTGGCGAGCTAATCTTCCTGGGGTCCACACAGAAAGACAACACAAAACACATAACCATACATGAGATACATATGACAATCACAATTCACTTAATTAACAATGATTGATTGAACAATGACTAAAACCAGTAAAACATTGTAGACATCTTTATAAACATCAGAATATTTTCAGAAAAGGTTATTACATTCATGGGTAGACATGAATATTTTCAGAAAAGGTTATTACATTCATGAGTAAATATTTCATTATTACATTCCTACAGTAGGTATTTCCACTCCCAAACGTGAACAGTATTTGCTCACATATTTAAGTAGTGCATTCTTAGGTAGTACTTGAAAGACACTTTGCTATTCAATTTACTTATGTAATAAGTGCGCTGCTGCTGCTGCTGCTGTAGGCTTCCATAATTATGACATCAGCTCATCCATCCGTCAGCACCTAATAATTAAACCTCTAAATCATACCAGCAGAACTGCCTCGAGAATGTCGGACGAAACCCGGTAGAGAATCGAATCGAAGGGTGTGTCATCGTCGCGCCCCTAGGTGACACACGGACGGAAGTACTGTGTGAGAACAGCCCTGAAGGACTGGTGTGCACGCTAGTGCAGCGTGGTGCCCACACAGGTTTCTTTTGTGGAACAGCCAATCAGACGGGTTCGTCACAAACAGATCTCCACTGATCCAGTTAAAGCCACTTGTTGTGTTGCACGGTACTTTCCACTGCTATCTGTGTCTTGATCGCTGCAACCTGCCACTACCACCACCACCACCACCACGACAGCCAATCAAAGAACCTGTAGGAAGCACTGTAGTGTGTGTGTGTGTGTGTGTGTTACTTCCACGTCGGCAGCACAGAGGTGCCGCTGGCTGAACGCCAATGTTCTTTTTGTAAAAAATTTAAACAACCGCACCCGTCGTGACTGCCGTCGTTAATGTAGTGATGTGCAAGATGATTCTGTGGAGAACAGTCTGGACAATGTGCCTGATTGCATGTATAACAGCGTTCTGCCGTCCATGCACTTTGTAACTGGCTGTTCTTTCATACTTTTCTGACTGCACTGGCAGTGTTTATGCCCTTTGTATGAGGCTTCCTTGTACTTCTGTTCATGTGGACATAAATAAACATTTCAAATGTGTGTGTGTGGATCATGGTAAATGGACTGCATTCATATAGCAGCTTTTATCCAAAAGCACTTTAGCAACTTACCTCACATTCACCTCACATTCACCTCACATGCACTCACACACACTGGCGACCATGCAGGGTGCCAACCTGCTCATCGGGAGCAGTTAGGGGTTAAGTGGTGAGTAGTAAATGGTGCATTTATATCGAGTTGTTTTCCGAAGCGCTTTAAAAAAAATTTGTCCCTCACATTCACCCACTCACTCACACATTCACACACAGACCGACCATGCAAGGTGCCAACCTGCTCATCGGGAGTAGTTAGGGGTTAAGTGCCTTGCTCAAGCCTCAAGGACACTTCGACGCGCTACCGGGAGGAGCTGGAATAGAACCGGGAACCTTTTTCGATTACCAGACGAAGTCTGCTCTACCTCTTGAGCCATCATGAATAGAATAGAATAGAATAGAAGTACTTTATTGGGGCGGTTAGGTGGCCGAGCGGAGATTGCGTTCGTCACCAACCCCGGAGCTGTGAGCTGGATTCGCCTGTTCGAATCCAGCTCACAGCTCCGGGGTTGTCACCAGCTTGGCTGGCCGTCTGCACTAATACAATTGCCTGTATTAGAGGGTGGGAGAAGCTGGCGGGGTGGGTCCGGGTCGTTGTAAACAGCGACTCCTACAGTTCGGTCGGGGCGCCTGCTAAGCGCGGATAGGACTTGAGGGGGATAGTGTGGTCCTCCCACACGCTACGCCCTCTCGATGAGAATCCGTGCTGCCAGGTGAAAAGAAGCGGTGATTGGCTGGACGTGTGTCGGAGGAAGCACGTGATAGCCTCCACTCTCCCAGATGATCTGACTGTGGGGGGTAAGTGCGCAGCGACCAGGAAGGGACTGGGAATTGGCATACGACTAACATTGGGATGGGAGAAAAATCGGAGGAAAATGGAGGGGAAAAAAGTACTTTATTGATCCAGAGGGAAATTCAGCACCACAGATTGCTCACAATAAACACAATACAAATAGATCAGGCCTGTATTGTCTCCTTTTCACCTCATCTGGGTCGAGGTCACATCTCTACAATCGGCGCCCAGAGACATTAATCATCTCATGGCGTTTGTAGTGCTGCTAATTTAGGCTCCGTGCCGAGAGAGACGTAGCATGTAAAATTCATGTGGTGCGCTGTGACGGATTAGGCGATAACTAGAGGTGTAACACCATCTCAATATAGAATATAGATAATTTAGAAAGAAGATTTATGTTCAATGCGGCGTATGGAAATTCTCTCTCTCATTCTCTCTCTCTCTCTCTCTCTCTCTCTCTCTCTCTCTCTCTCTCTCTCTCTCTCTCTCTCTCTGCGGGTCGGGGGCCCCAAGGGCATCACAGGATTATTTTGGGGGTTCATGAAAAGATACAAACACATTGTCATGTTTGTAATCTATGGTGTGTAGATGATTGTTTCTTGTGGAATCATGAATATTTGAAAGCGAGATCATCCTCTGATAAAAAATCGAATCGAAACCTTGAATTCCATAAAGAATCTGAAAGCATGTGTCTCATTACGCCCCCTAGTGGACAACACTAGGTCTGGTTTCTTACAGATCGGTTTCATATCATTACTGCCGCCTAGATCCATCTAACAGACCGATTTGCTCCATCTACAGTAACTGACGGTTATAATCTGCTCCATCTATCTAACGCAGGGGTTCTCAAACTCTTTTATTCCATGACCCCATTTTATTTAGGATTTTTTTTGGTGACCCCACACTTAGGGCGGGATCCACAAAGAATGGATTGCACGGTGCTAATTGCACCCTTACTTACAATTCATTATTAATTGAAAATGGGGGACCCTGATGTAAACTAGACGAAAGTCTTTCTCTGGTCTGCATCCCCTTAACACATTCCCTGCCATAACTTATATCCATCAATATAGCCAGACTGCCACCACTGAAAGCCTATGGAGTGGCTCACCTTCTTTGCAGGGCTATAACTTTTTAAATTGTATTGCTAAATTGACATTACTATGGCCCATTCAACATCGATTATCTATCGTTCAGGATGTAGGAACGTTATACCTTTTCATTCATACATTCATACAAAAATACCTTCTAGAATTTAAGTATGTTTTTATCGTTTTCTGCAGTAATTCCTAGAACGTGAGTTATAGGCCTAAACGCATATATAGATTATCGATTGCCGTTTATTCCCTAGACACGCTATATTAAAAAATTCAACTGTATATGATCGTATACGTTATGCGTCATCATGCACGGAGGAAAGGGGGGGGGGGGTCGTTTATAATTCCGTGATCGTCAGTAAATGCTTTATGTAGTGTGGGTGGATATATTGATCAGATGGTTTGCAGTGAAATGAATAAACAATTGGGCTGAAAATAACGTTAGCGTTCTCTTACCGTGCGTCAAAGAGACTGACGGTGAAATATCCCAAGTATAGGACGTCGATCGCCTAGGTCCATTTCCGGTTTGTATGTCGCAATAAACGCCGAAATCATATCAATTATTAAGTTTATAAAGCGATCCATATGTACTATAGTATCTGTCGGGAGCCTTGCAACAATGTCTGATGGCCGGATGAATTTAATCGACGCACACCTCCCACTTCCTGTTGTTCGAGTGTAACTCGCCAGACCATCCACCAGGCGGCGGTATTGAGCCGTCGTTGTATTGAACCGTAGGATCCAGCTGCAGCGTCGGAGGTGTATATATGAATTATGAAAAATGCCATGGCGAACATTTTTTATATTGATCTCAATATCGCTGTACAGCGTGGTCTGGCAGACAACGCATGGCGGGCAATAACGCTGTACAGCGTGGATGGCGGGGAATGTGTTAACAATTGTGTGTATTGAGCCGTACTGTATTGTACCCATTCTGCAATCTGTTAATACAATTTTCAATCAATCAATCACCGCGCTATTTATTAAGTATAATAAATAGCTAATTACTTTGGGTATGAGTCAGGCGTTTTATGCAAAATGTGGGGTAAGCCATAGTTGTTTTGTTTGTTTTGCTGATTTTATGCATTATTGTTATTATAATCTGCTACATCTACCTGACTGTTCCAATCCAGCTTTGCTCCTAAATCTATACCTGATTATCATGCAGACAGGTGCTAGTCTCTGTGGAATAAACACACACACAGACAGAGAGAGAGAGAGAGAGAGAGAGAGAGAGAGAGAGAGAGAGAGAGAGAGAGAGAGAGAGAGAGAGAGAGAGAGAGACAGACAGACACATACACAGATAGACAGACAGACACAGACAGAGAGAGAGACAGACACATACACAGACAGACAGACAGAGGAGAGAGAGAGAGATACATACACAGACAGACAAACACACACACAGAGAGAGAGAAAGAGAGAGAGACAGATAGACACACAGACAGACACATACACACACACACAGACAGACAGAAAGACGAGAAGGAGATAGAGAGAGACAGACAGACACATACACAGACAGACAGACCGACAGACTCTCAAAGTCTGTTTCCATTTTCCAATCCCGCCTCAAGACCCATCTATTCCCCACCTTCCCCTCCCTCTCCCTCCCCCCATCCTTGTGTGTCATCTCGCTACCCCCCCCCCCCCCCCCCTATTATTGTAAAGTGACTATATATAAACAGTATAAATATAATTTATTACGATGGCAGAAGTGGGCGGGGCAAAGGAAGGTAAACACACCGAGGAGGACACACTCTTATGGTGAATCCCAGGTGAACAGTATTCAGTATGAATGTGTAATATTAATATACTACTAAAGAGTTGTTGAGCGGCAGCATCCTGAACAGAGAGGAGGGGAGGAGCTGACAGGCCATGTTTTCCAGGTAATTAGGCTTCGCGGCGGGGGAGGAATTAACAACAACGCCTCTCCCCCCTCAGCAGACAGGCCGGCCAGTCAGCCAGGTGGTGATTAAAACTGATGCAGCCCGACTGACGCGGAGGTTTTCCCAGGCTGGGATCGGCCTCCTGGTGGAGGAGACACTACAGGGCCATCTCTCTCTCTCTCTCTGTCTGTGTGTCTGTCTCTCTCTTTTTATGTGTGTATCTGTTTGTCTGTGTGTCTCTCTCTCGCTCTCTCTCTCTCTCTCTCTCTCCTCTCTTAATTAAGCACTAATGTATGATGTTATAAGGATGGACAAGAGAACACTGCGGCTGGAGAGGAAGCAGAATATTAAGCATACTCTCTTCTCTTCTCTCTTTCTCCTTCCCTCTCTCCTATCTCCCTCTCTCTCTCCTTCTCTTTCTCTCCTCTCTCTATCTTTCTCCTTATCTCTCTCCCCTTCACTCTCTCTCTTTCTCTACCTTTCAGTGCTCCTGAAAGGTGTCCACTTCTTATCTCTCTCTCTCTCTCTCTCTCTCTCTCTCGCTCTCTCTCTCTCACTCATTCACCATTCACAGCACCAAATCTCTCACTCTCTCTGCCAGGCTCTGCTGCTGGCATCTGCTCCATAGCTGTTGCTATGGCGCGACCCCGGTCAGTCGCCTTTGGTTTAGCTCCGCGACGATTGTGCACACTTAGCTATTATGTTTGTTTTTTCTACTTTTTTTATTAAAACATCACTGGCGGGGACGTCATACGACCGCCAGACCCTTATGGACCTAAACTCCACCGGAGATCAGGCGGGACAACGAGGACAACAAAGACAAAGGAACCGGCAGGAAGAGAATGCACGTTCGTTGGAGGGGAGGATGGACGATCTGAGAGCGAGGGTCCGCTTCCAACGTGAGGTGAGAGACGCTAACATCATGTGTTTTACGGAAACATGGCTCAAGCCAGCGACTCCGGACCACAGCATCTCTCCCTCGGACTCCTTCACCGTCCTACGAGCGGATCGCACGGCAGCCTCCGGCAAGAGCGTCGGCGGTGGGGTCTGTCTCCTCACGAACAATGGCTGAGTTAATCCCAAAGAGGTTGTTATGGTTTGTAACCGACCCCAATCGCACAACACAAGACAGGTATGAGAGTAAGCCAAGAACGGGCATTTATTGAAAACACTCAGAAAAACGGCACTGTCCCTTTAAGGGAGAACACAAATACTGGATAAACAAGAAGGGAAAGGTACAGTGCCTTTAAGAGGCGAGCTGGCTAAGGGGAAGGCTACGGGAAGGGCTAACGGAACAGGGCCGGGGCAAGGGACAAGGAAGGAAAACAGGGAGGAACTAGGAGGACTGGACATGGGGGACTAGGAGGACTAGGAGGAGAAAACCAGGGACAGAGGCCCGCGGAGGCGGACTGGGGACAGGGAGGACTAGGAGGACTAGAGTGGGGAAACAGGGACAGAGGCCTGCGGAGGCGGGCTGGGGAGAGGGAGGACTGGGAGGACTAGACAAAACAGGGTAAGGCCTTGGAACAGGGCGAGGGCTGGAGCTGCATACTGGGACAAAGAAAACAGGGTAAGGCCTTGGAAACAAAAGCATTAATGAATGTTGCTGCTCTGCAGCTTCTCCCGGGATGGTTAGTCTGGGGAAGCAGGTGGGTACATCAGAGCCGCTCTGCAGACTTCTCTCGGCAGATCTCCGAGGTGGGTAAACGGGGCCGAGAGGGAGAGAGGGAGTGGGATTAGCTCAGAGTACAATGGGGAACAGAGCAGGTGACAGGAGAGGTGACTAGTCCCAAAAACAGAGTAATCCAAGTGACAGAATCTTCGGTGTAAATACACACTGTGAGTGAAGTCCCAAAATACAAATCCAAGTGATAATATCTTCGGTGTGTAAACACACAGTGAGCGATGTAAAGGCCAAAATATTATCCCAAAGAAACAATCCAAAAAGGCTGAACGCTGGGTGAGTGACTGTCTGATAAAAAGCAGGAAATCTTCAGTGTTAAATAAACACACGAAAAACGGATAGGATCAAAGACAGTCATAAAAACTCACCCAGGCGCTGTGCGTAAAGAGCGTTGGAACAAAACGGAGCGAGCGCGTCGCCACTGGAAACGGGTGTCCAAGCGGAGGTCTGAGTGGGGCGCGACTGCTTGGAGTACGCGCCGGTACGAAGGGCGCATCTGGCGCGGAGGTCTGAGGGGTGCGTGTCTGCTGCGCGGAGGTCTGGATGCGTGCCTGGAGTGAAGAGTGCGTCTGGGCGTCTGCTGCGCGGAGGTCTGGATGCGCGTCTGCTGCGCGGAGGTCTGGATGTGCGTCAGGACGTCTGCTGCGCGGAGGTCTGAAGTGGAACACTGGGATACCTCCCGTGGAAGTCCAGAGAGCGCAGTCCAGCGTCTCCCTCAGGCAACGGCGACAGGAGGCGAAGGCTGGAGCGCATCTTACGCCGGAGATGAAAACAGCAGAAACAGACAGAGGACCTCCCGAAGGAGTCTTGGAGATAGAGAATATGATACCGAATGATACGGCATGTTACGGCACGACCCGACGAGGGACAGAGGGGAGAGCGAGGTACTTAAGCCCACAGGGGAACTAATTAGAATGCACCACAGGTGCGTGAAGGTAATTGATACTTGAAACTAAAAGTGTGTGTTCGGCACCAGACCAATCAAACACATAATGACAGGTAGTCCAAGGGTGTGGTTGCTGAAGAGCAAACGAACGCGAGGGTGGGGGCTAGTGAGGTGAGGAGAATGCAATGATTAACAGTAGGCTTAAAGGAACAGAGCGAGTAGGTGAGCAACAGGCTTAAAGGAACAGAGCGAGTAGGTGAGCAGCGGACAAAACCTCACAGAGGTGCATGTTCTCTCACGCTCATGCTCCCCAGACATGGAACATCTCTCAATTCTGTGCCGTCCGTTCCACCTCCCCCGAGAGTTTACTGCGGTCATCATGACCGCTGTATATATCCCTCCACAAGCGAACACCGTCAGGGCGCTGGCGGAGCTACACGATCATCTCAACAAACATCAAATTAAACATCCAGACGCGGCGATGATCGTAGCTGGTGATTTCAATCAGGCCAATTTGAAAAAAGTGATGCCGTCCTTTTTTCAACACATCGCCTGCTCCACAAGGGGAGGAAACACACTCGACCACTGCTATACCCCGTTCAGAGCCGGCTACAAGGCTGTAGCGGCTCCACCATTGACGGGGGCGACAAGCTCATCCGACCACGACTCCATTATACTCTATCCCGCATATAAACAAAGATCACGTGACGCCGTCGTGTCACGTGAGACAAAGAAATTGACCGACCAATCAGAGGCCACGCTTCAGGACGCGCTCGAGGATACGGACTGGAATATGTTTCAAGGAAGCGCCAGTGACGTCAGCGAGTTCGCGGACAGCGTTGTATGCTTCATAACAACACTCGCTGACAGTATTGTCCCCATGAAAAAGGTGCGGGTCTTCCCAAATCAGAAACCGTGGGTGGACAGTACTATCAGAGCAGCTCTGAACTCTCGCACCACCGCCTACAACCTGGGCAGAGAGTCAGGAAACATGGAGGAGTACAAGGCTACAGTCTATACTCTGCGCAAGGCTGTAAAACTTGCAAAACGGACATATGCTGATAAACTGGAGACACAAATGGCACAAAACGACACAAGAGGCTTATGGCGGGGACTGAGGACAATAACTGACTACAAAGTCAGCGCCCCCTCAATGGGGAGCGACGACGCCTCGCTCGCAGACAAACTCAACTCCTTCTATGCTCGGTTTGGTGTAGACAGTGGCGCCGCTAGCTCAACGGCTAGTGAAGTCACTGGCGCGCCGGCTGTTGTGGAGGGGGGGGGGGGGGCAACCGCGGGGGGGCGGGGACGCTCTCTCGTTGTCGGAACACAGTGTGAGAAGAGCATTTATGCAGGTGAACACCAGAAAGGCTGCTGGCCCAGATGGTATAACAGGACACATACTTAAGTCCTGTGCCAACCAGCTAGCCCCTGTGTTCACCGCCATATTTAATCAATCCCTGGTGGAGTCAGTGGTCCCTGCCTGCTTCAAGATGTCTACCATCATCCCTGTACCAAAGAAACCCTCCCCAACATGTCTCAACGACTACAGACCAGTGGCACTCACCTCTGTGGCCATGAAATGTTTCGAGAGGCTGGTCAAGGATCACATTTGTGCCTCCCTCCCCAGTGATATGGACCCCATGCAATTTGCATACAGGCCAAACAGGTCCACTGACGATGCGGTCTCCCAGGTACTGCACAGCACCCTCTCTCACCTTGACCGACAGAAGGGGGGCTATGTGAGACTGTTGTTCATTGACTATAGCTCAGCGTTCAACACCATAGTCCCCACCAGACTGGTGGACAAGCTGATCGAGCTGGGTCTGAGCGCCTGGATACTGGATTTTTTTTTTTTTTTTTTTATCTTTTTCCCCCTCCTTTTTCCTCTGATTTTCTCCCATCCCAATGTTAGTCGTTATGCCAATTCCCAATCCCCTTCCTGGTCGCTGCGCACTTACCCCCCACAGTCGGTCTGGGAGTGTGGAGGCTACCACGTGCTTCCTCCGACACACGTCCAGCCAATCAACCGCTTCTTTTCACCTGGCAGCGCGGATTCTCACTGAGAGGGCATAGCATGTGGAAGGATCACACTATCCCACTTAGGCCCCGTTTAGACGGAAACGCTAGCAGGTGAATCCGCAAAAATATTTTTTCGGATGTGCCTTTCGTTTATACGGAAACGGCGTTTTTACGGGGTGAAACCGCAAAAAAGTGAGACTACCTTCCAGGGTGGAATTCCTAGAAACGCAAAAGCTTTGCGCTCTCGTCTAAACTGTTAAAACGTATAAATCTGATAAAACGATCACGAAAGGGTTGTCACGGCTCTGGTCGCGCGTACTGCTTACGTCACAGGTAGCAGGTATGCGCCAGTAGCCGAGACGTAAACAAAGCAAGTATGTCTGACTTATATCAACGGAGATCACCTGAAGGCTACATTGGCAGTACTTTTAACCCTTTCACTGCCACACGACAGAAGGTTAACCCTTTACTATCACACAACCGGCTGTCGTGTGGCAGTGAAAGGGTTAAATACACAAGAATCTGTCCCGCGGCGTGAGTGGACCCACTGTCTGTGAGTGACTCTGCTTTGGTGCAATCACATTCCCCATCCACAGTCTGCGAATCAGAGGCAGAGTAGGGCGGGTCTTCACAGCACGTCATGTGACATATGCGCCAATCGTGTGACAGTGGGGCTCCGTCGTATCGAGTCGTTACAGCGTCGTCTGCACGCAGAATTCCATCCCAAAACGCTTGGCCAAACATTAAAATTAAAAGTGAAACCGCAAGATGACTTTTGCGGTTTCTGTTCACAAAACGCTCGTCTAAACGGGGCCTCAGATCCTATCCGCGCTTAGCAGGCGCCCCAACCGAACTGTAGGAGTCGCTGTTTACAATGACCCGGACCCACCCCGCCAGCTTCTCCCACCCTCTAATACTGCCAATTGTATTAGTGTGAACGGCCAGCCAAGCTGGTGACAACCCCGGAGCTGTGAGCTGGATTCGAACAGGCGAATCCAGCCGCTCCGGGGTTGGTGACGAACGCAATCTCCGTTACGCCACCTGACCGCCCAGGATACTGGACTTTCTGAGTGAAAGGCCCCAGGCGGTCAGGGTGGGGGGTCAGACCTCCAACACCATCACCCTGAGCATCGGGTCCCCCCAGGGCTGTGTTCTGAGCCCCCTGCTGTACTCACTATACACACACGACTGTGTGGCCAAGTTCAGCTCCAACTCCATAGTGAAGTTTGCAGACGACACAGTGGTGGTGGGGCTGATCTCGGACAATGACGAGAAGGCCTACCGGGAGGAGGTTGAGGTACTGGAACGCTGGTGCCAGGACAACAGCCTGCTCCTGAACATTGGTAAAACCAAGGAGCTGATTGTGGATTATAGGAGAGGACAGCAGGAGACACACACACTACTGAGGATAAACGGGGCTACCGTGGACAGGGTGAGCAGCTTTAAGTACCTGGGGGTCCACATCTCAGAGGATCTGACATGGTCAACACACATAGACTCAGTCGTAAAAAAGGCGAAGCAGCGCCTCTACCACCTGAGACAGTTAAGGAAGTTCAGAGTATCTGGGAAGATACTCCAGTCCTTCTACTCAGGAGCTGTAGAGAGCATCTTGACTGGAAACATGCATAGTCAGCCGAGCATACCACGGGACCACTACCACCTGCACTACCACCCCTGCAGGTTCTATACAACAAGAGGTGCAAATCCAGAGCCTGCAGAATAATGAAAGACCCTCACCACCCCAACAACAGCCTGTTCATGCTGCTGAGGTCAGGCAGACGCCTGCAAACCCCAGCTACTAGGACAGAGAGGCTTCGGCTCAGCTTCTTCCCCCAGGCCATCAGAGCCTTGAACACTGAACTCTCCACACTCAAGCACACATGAGCACACACACGATACACACACTGTACACGCTCACACACTAGCAGCCACTTTAACATGAGCAAGCACACACTCATGCTGCACACGCCCACACTTATGGCCACTAAGGAAAGGTCACTTTAAAAATAGTATAGTATAACCTGAGATTGTATAAAATAGCAATGTACAGAAAGACCCAGTGCCTCATCCGTAGCTAACAGTGTATGCACTACCACAGGACATAGCATGTCCTCCATGCTCTGTAAATAACTTATGTACAAATACCGATATGCCCTACTATGTTACTGTTTATTGCACAATGTTGTTTTATTGGATTCCATTATATGTTGTTATTACTGTATTGCACATCGTTGTGGGCAAGACCACCCACATTTCATTGTATACTTGTATGCCGTGACAAATAAAACTCTTGACTTGACTTGACTCCAATAGGTGACAGTCACCAATGCTGATGAGGTAATACTTATGTCATAGCGGATGAAAACCAACCGAGATTGCGACCTGCGGACAACCATCTGCAGTGTTTCCCATACGTAAAAGTATTTGTGGCGGTCTGTCAACCAAAATATCAAAACAGGCCCACGACAAATACCGGTAAATTTATAGCTTATAATAATCCAACAGCCATTTTGACAAATCTGTTCTTCTCAGACGAGGACATTTAGGGACATTTCAGAGACAGAGTTTGCATAATGTTCTTCATGTCTGTGTGGGCTTCCTCCAGGTACTCTGGCTCCTCCCACGCCAGAACAGACAGGTACTCTGGCTCCTCCCACGCCAGAACAGACAGGTACTCTGGCTCCTCCCACGCCAGAACAGATGCCAGGTGCTGCTGGGGTTGGGAGAGCAATCCAGTTCCAATCTCCACAATCATGAAAACAAGATAATCAAGTTAAAACGATTATTGTGCCGCATGCCCTGTTGTTGTCGTAGTTTCAACTCGTGTTGAGGGGGAGTTGAGAAGGAGTTGAGGGGGAGTTGAGAGGGAGTTGAGAGGGAGTTGAGAAGGAGTTGAGAGGGAGTTGAGAGGGAGTTGAGAGGGAGTTGAGAGGGAGTTGAGAAGGAGTTGAGGGGGAGTTGAGAGGGAGTTGAGAGGGAGTTGAGAGGGAGTAGAGAGGGAGTTGAGAAGGAGTTGAGAAGGAGTTGAGGGGGAGTTGAGAGAGAGTTGAGAGGGAGTTGAGAGGGAGTTGAGAGGGAGTAGAGAGAGAGTTGAGAGGGAGTTGAGAGGGAGTTGAGAAGGAGGTGAGAGGGAGTTGAGAGGGAGTTGAGAGAGAGTTGAGAGGGAGTAGAGAGGGAGTTGAGAGAGAGTTGAGAGGGAGTTGAGAGGGAGTTGAGAAGGAGTTGAGAGGGAGTTGAGAAGGAGTTGAGAGAGAGTTGAGAGGGAGTTGAGGGAGTAGAGAGAGAGTTGAGAAGGAGTTGAGAAGGAGTTGAGAGGGAGTTGAGGGAGTAGAGAGAGAGTTGAGAAGGAGTTGAGAAGGAGTTGAGAGGGAGTTGAGAGGGAGTTGAGAGGGAGTTGAGAAGGAGTTGAGAGGGAGTTGAGAGGGAGTTGAGAAGGAGTTGAGAGGGAGTTGAGAAGGAGTTGAGAGGGAGTTGAGAGAGAGTTGAGAAGGAGTTGAGAAGGAGTTGAGAGGGAGTTGAGAGGGAGTTGAGAGGGAGGGAGTTGAGAAGGAGTTGAGAGGGAGTTGAGAAGGAGTTGAGAGGGAGGGAGTTGAGAAGGAGTTGAGAAGGAGTTGAGAGGGAGTTGAGAAGGAGTTGAGAGGGAGTTGAGAGGGAGTTGAGAGGGAGTTGAGAAGGAGTTGAGAGGGAGTTGAGAGGGAGTTGAGAAGGAGTTGAGAGGGAGTTGAGAAGGAGTTGAGAGGGAGTTGAGAAGGAGTTGAGAGGGAGTTGAGAAGGAGTTGAGAGGGAGTTGAGAGGGAGTTGAGAAGGAGTTGAGAGGGAGGAGGGAGGGAGGAGGGAGCCACTGCGTGTTTCTTCTCAGTTATTTTGAAACGTTTTTGGTAACTTGTAGAAGATGACAGAAAGGTAGCCTTTGGTCGGGAAGAAAGGTAAAACAAATTCAGTCATCATCATATGATGTTCTCATGTCAATGAGTAATCGTTTAAAATAATTGTGAATTTTTGCCATAATCGAGCAGCCCTAGTACATTCTCCTGACATCGTCCTTGAGCAAGACAACTGGACCTGGACTAGTTCAAGTTCAAGTTTATTAGTTGTCATACAAAAATACAGAATACTTTTATATGAAATGCTTGTTAATGCTGGCTAAGGTACAACTTAGGGTAAGGTGCAATGAGGTATGAGTTGTAGTGCAAATCTTTTTACCAATCAATATAAATATAAAGTGTGTTAAAGTGTCTAAAGTGGGTGCTTCAGTTAGAGCCATATGAAATCCGCGTTCACGGAATCGCGGAATTGACCAATAAAAATGGAATCAACTGCAAAACGTGGAATATTGCAGAATTTGGCCTAATCTGGACTGAAATTCCGTTTTTGGGTGGAACGCTTGGTGCACACGCGACCGGGGAGGCGGACGCTAGAGCGGGTTACACACAACACAGGCAGTCTCCCAAGCGTCTCGCTGCTTCGGTGTTTACATCGTCAAGAAGCTAATAAATTCCCCAATAAGCCCTCAATTCAGAGCAGAGCAGTATCCTAATGACTTTTATGCCTCCGGCGATAAGGTGTTTTGCTAATTCTGTCAACGTTCCGTGGACTGGACCCGCAAAAACACTTGCGACACTATTGTGATTAAATAGCTATGAATGAATGAATGAAAACTTTATTTAACAGATTGCAGAATGGGTACAATACAGTACGGCTCAATACATACAATTGTTAAGGGGATGCAGACCTGAGAAAGACGTTTGTCTTGTTTCCATCAGGGTCCCCCATTTTCAATTCATATAGACGTTAGGACATGATCGCTTCTTGCTAAATCTAGTGCACCCATCCATTTGTTTAATGCAAACGAGTCATTATACACTGCCCTTTATAATCGAAATAAACTTAAATAGCTATGAAACGTTTTACAGTACATAGGACTATAGATGGAAATGATAGCTTCTTGCTAAATCTGGTGCAATCCATTTGTTTAATGCAAACGATTGTCATTATACACTGTCCTTTATAAACGAAATAAACTAAACTAAAGGTGCCTAAATTATGCATTACTATATTTCATCACAATAAAATAGATATAGCTAGGCTACTGACATTGTGATAATGTCAGTAGTAGCTAGCTGTATCCATTGTTTACACTTGAAATGTGTATTTTTATTTTGTCACAATATTATTTGAAAAGTATTGTGTAAAATGTAACTGTATTTCTGAGTTGCAGCACTTAAAAACATTAAATGGACTGTTATATCATATTCAATTGTAGACATTTATTCATTCCCACTTATTAGACACTATTTCTGATGGTAAAATGAGCATAAAAAGCAAAATACAGAATTCTGAAATATTAAAACGGAAAAAACGGAATTTGGGAAAAAATAAAATGGAATTTGGAAAATAATAAAACGGATTTCATATGGCTCTACTTCAGTGAGTTGTTTATTTAAAGTGAGTGTGTGCGTGTGGATGTGTGTGAGTGTATTTGATGGTTTGTTACATAGTGTTATTGTCGTTGAGCATCCTGATGGCCTGGGGATAGAAGCTCCTTCTGAGTCTCTCTGCACAGTGTTATAGTGTTACTACTGACGCCCACTGCTCCTAAATTATTAGGACAGGTCTGATGCAGAGATACAAATTCCAGGTACATGCAAGAAATGTATGTAATAATAAAGAAATCCGGGGGAGCTCCAGTAGCTCACCACGTACCGCGAGTGCTATTTCAGCGCCGTGGACAACCGCGCTCGCGCGGATCTGGGGCTGAGCGCGTTCGAATCCCGGACGGCAGCCGTGCCTTTCCCAGAGTGTCTTTCCCCCCCATCTGAACCCTTTCAGCCTGCTTCTGTCGGTCGAACTTGACCAAGTATGAATGCGAAGAAAAAGCGATAAACGCTAAAAGAACCAGGTGACTGGTCAAAGTAAAAAAAAAAAATAATAATAAAGAAATCCTAATTCCAATTCTAATAAAAAAAAACTCGAAAAGAGGTAACTGGGACGGCCTATACTCTGCCAACCTCAGTCTGAGTCACAGGTCGGTCTCACTTGGCTCGGAATATCATTTCAGTACAAGGACTGGCCTGTCGGAAGCTGAACGGATGGGTGGATGGACCCCCCCCCCCACCCCCTCCCGCCAATAAAAGAAGAGTAAGCTCTTTTGTGCGGTTGGTGGGGGAGGAGGGAGGGGGCAAGCCGTGGGATGCTCTCCTACTCCTCCGCTCTGCTTTTGTATTCTGTCCAGGTAGTTCCGGCAACACACATCCTGCTCCAGGTCCAGCTAATGTATTCAATCAGCTAGCGATGTGTATATGTTGCTGCACGGGACAGAGGGAGTAGAATGAGAGATGGAGAGTAAACATGGGTGGGATGGTGTTGAAATGTGTGTGTGTGTGTGTGTGTGTGTGTGTGTGTGTGTGTGTGTGTGTGTGTGTGTGTGTGTGTGTGTGTGTGTGTGTGTGTGCGTGCGCGTGTTAGTGAGCATATACCCGTCACGCCTGTGTAATATTAGATTCCATTTAAATGTATTGTCATTGTACAGCACAAATACAGTACAAATAATAGAAGTTGGCATCTAACCAGAGTGCAAAGGTAACAGTGAAGTGCAACAATATACAATGTACAGGTGATTAAACTGGAGTATGTAACAAATAAGTACTACTGAGAAATAGTGCTAATCAGATGTATGCTCAGTGTTATAGTGTTATTATGTACAGTGATGCAGGTATAAAGACAATAATGGTAGTAAGTCATACTGGCCACTGTGGCCAGCAGTGTAGTCTAGTAAGAGTATACAGTGATATGTACAGATATAGATATAGCATCTACAGGTATGTAAAATGATTATATGCAGGTATATTCAGGTAGATGTGGATAAATATATATTTACAGTAAATGTTAATATATATGGTATGTATTTACTGTAGTATCGATATTGAGAATGAGTTTCATTTAATGTTTTATTGTCCACTATACTATGAGTTGCGTAGAAAGTTATTTGACAGGTGTAAAAACCTTGAGTTAATGTGGTTTAGTGATAGATAGATAGAGCAGATAGATTAAATGGATTTTTGATCACAGGGTTTTTGCACTTGCTGAATATTTAGAGAAAGCTTGGGATAAACGCATGAAAATAATATATGTGATGTATTTTGGCCTCTGATGGTGTGCATGGTGTAGCTTAGCATGGGAAGTGATTGTTATGTTCAATTGTTGTTTTTGGTGTCTTATAATCCCGTAAGGGATGGGTCGTCTGACATGACACGAAAATGTAATTTCATTCATTCATTCACAGCATTATTGTACATGCTATCATTAGCAGTCTGTTTTCTGGTCAACAGCAACAAACACAGTTGAAGATCACTGCTTGCCTTGCTACCTTTTCCTTTCATTATCCCAGTGTCTCTCTTCTGCTACGGTACTTGAAAACGACTCCCCTTTCTTCTCCTTCTCCTTCTCCTTCTCCTTCTCCTCCTCCTCCTCCTCCTCCTCCTCCTCCTCCTCCTCCTCCTCCTCCTCCTCCTCCTCCTCCTCCTCCTCCTCCTCCTCCTCCTCCTCCTCCTCCTCCTCCTCCTCCTCCTCCTCCTCCTCCTCCTCCCCATTGAGGTGGCTCTCAGTGCGTTCTGTGTCTGAGTGAGAGTGTGGTGATGACTATAGTCTTTGGTCTGTGTGAACAGGGCTAAGCTCCTGCCCGGCTGACCTGAATTCCCCCAGAGCCGATGAGAGCTGCTGGGTGGAGCTGGCATGCTGGGAGATCCAACACCCTGGAGCCGTCTTTATCCGATAACAATATATATCATACAGAAAAGACAATTCTGCTTGGTTTCTTGTTATAACGAGAAAAGATATAACGAGCTAAAGATTCTATTATAACGAGATAAAGATCTTGTTATAAAAAGAAAAGATAAGATAAAGATTTAGTTATAGGGGAGCTCCAGTAGCTCACCGCGTACCTCGAACGCTATTTCGGCGTCGGGGACAACCGTGCGCGTCACGGATCTGGGGTAGCGAGTTCGACTCCCGGACAAGCTGTACTTTCTCAGAGTGTCTTTCCCCCCATCTATACCCCCATTCAACCTGTTTCTGTCGGTCATACTTGACCAGAAAAAGCGATAAACGCGAAAAGAACCAGCTGACTGGTCAAAGTTTAAAAAAAAATAAAAATTAGTTATAACGAGCTAAAGATTTTATTATAACGAGATAAAGATCTTGTTATAACGAGAAAAGATATGACAAGATACAGATTTTATTATAATGAGATAAAGATCTTGTTATAACGAGAAAAGATATAACAAGATAAAGATCTTGTTATAACGAGATAAAGATCTGTTATAACGAGAAAAGATATAACGAGATAAAGATTTAATTATAAATCTGTGTTCTGGCTTTAGTTAGCTATTACAATTATAACAAGAAAACATACGAGATAAAGATTTAATTAAAACAAAGAGAAAGATCTTGTTATAATGAGAAAAGATATAATGAGAAAAGATATGAGATAAAGATTTAATTATAACGAGATAAAGATCTTGTTATTGTCATGAACCTCCAGGCCTCCGCTTGTCTGACTACCCTGATACTCGTTCACTTCCTGGACTGCCTAAAGACCTGGTTACCGTATTCTCCTTTTTCTAATTTTTCTCATTTGGGTTTTCTCTGATTCCACATTGTCTCTGCCTGTTTGTGTCTGCATCCGTGTTCTGGCTTTAGTTAGCTATTACAATTATAACAAGAAAACATATGAGATAAAGATTTAATTAAAACAAAGAGAAAGATCTTGTTATAACGGGAAAAGATATAATGAGATAAAGATTTAATTATGAGGAGATAAAAAGCTTGTTAAAAGGAGAAAAGGTCTCAATATAACCAGATACAAATCTTGTTACAACGAGATCTCGATATATTATGTGTGCTTTCTGCCTGAGTGACCATGAAGGCTTTACTGGAGGTGCCTGCAAAGCTGATAGATTAATGGTAAAACTAATGAAAACCAAAGATTGAAATGAGCTCTTACTGTATCTGTACTGTATCTTTGTCATATATTTTGGACAACCCGGGCAAGTCAACTTGTTGCGCATACATTGTCGTATTCCTCTCGCTCAATAAATCATCCAACGCTGTCACTGGTTCTAGGTTGAAACGTATTGCGACTTGGGTAAATAATGGACCATGTTGCATAAAATGTCTCAACTCCTGGGGAGCTCCAGTAGCTCACCGCGTATCTCGGCGCCATTTCGGCGTCGGGGACAACCGTGCGCGTCACGGATCTGGGGTACACGAGTTCGACTCCCGGACTCGCCGTATTTTCTCAGTGTCTTTCCCCCGATCTATATCCTATTCAACCTGTTTCTGTCGGTCATGCTTGACCAGAAAAAGCGATAAACGCTAAAAAGAACCAGCTGACTGGTCAAAGTTTAAAAAAAAATAAAAAATTCTCAACTCCACAACTGGGACAACTGTCTGGACAGTGCTGGACAGGAGACAGCACGGTGATGAGCTGGGGGACTGGGTTTAGACTGGGTTCAGACTAGGGATGCAACGATCCGATATTGATATCGGCCCCGATATCACAAAAATTGCTGGATCGGGTATCGGTAAAAAAATTATTATATATTGGATTTATTTTTTTATTAATTTTTTTTTTTATATATAATAATAAATAAAATAAGAAATAACAATTCAGTACATTTATATCTGTGTTCATTTGTTACATTTAGTTTCACTAAGTTAGGAAAGTAATGTTTTAAGTCAAGCCTGATGTTGCCTTACACAAAAGAAGGATCCCAGTCTCTTCCACACAGTGAGGCATACAGTTTATTAATTGAACAATGGGTATTTACATTTACATTTACATTTAGTCTGACTCTTTTATCCAAAGCAACTTACAAGTTCTGTACGACAAGTCATCAGGAAGGGCACAACTCTATCAGCTGAGTAACGATGTTCATCAAAGTGTTGAGTGCTACAGACCTACAGTGTAGGTTAGTTTATTAGGACAAGTGCATGACAGTAAGGTTAGTTAGGGTTAGATTTCATTTAATTACATTTTTTTCATTTCAGGTAATGGTCTCGGATCGGTACTTGGTATCGGCCGATACCCAAAGCCAGGTATCGGTATCGGGACTGAAAAAGTCGGATCGGTGCATCCCTAGTTCAGACTTCAGACTGGGTTCAAAGCCTACTGTATGCTGATGACACAGTAAGTTATGCTATAAGGACTCTGACAGTTGACTATTCATCTGTATATCACACCATGGATCCGCTCCCCTGCAGAAGTGAATTGAAGACGAGACACGTGATAGGAGGGAGATTATGCACAGCAGTGTGTGGCACCAAACGCCAACTGCACCTGCTACTTCAAATAACTCCTCTGTACGGGCGACTGGGTGGCGTAGCGGAGATTGCGCTCGTCACCAATGCAAGAGGCTGCGGTCTCGACTCCCGGAGTCAGCATTGCCTGCGGCTTCGGCCAGTAGCGGGTAGAAAGTCGATGGGTGGGGATTGGACATTGTGGACAGCGACTCCTACAGGTCGGTTGGGTGACGCCTGTACAGCAGAGTCAGGAAGTATCGGGGGCAGCGTGAGCCTCCCACACGTTACTCCTCGCCACTGAGAGACCGCGCTGTCTGGTGAAAAGATGTGACAGGCTGCCTCCTCGTGTACCGGAGGGGACACGTGATGCAAGGCTTCTATCCTCACTACAGCCGACCAGTGGGAGGCATAGTCTAGCAACGTTCAAGACAGGGGAGGGAAGAATTGAAGGGGAGAATTGGCGACACGAAATTGGGATGGGAGACAAATAGAAAAATAAGGAGAAAAAGTGGATAAAAAACTCCTCTGTCATGAGGCACAGTAGGAACTTAACAACATCACATGTAGTGGATGTTAAGGCTGAGACTATATGCCATTTGGAAGAATCGATAAATCGGGAAAAAATTATCGATAAATATCGTCTTTTTTTATAATTATTTTGCATGTGTAAAAAAAATTGTGTGTGTGTCCGGGCGCAATATATTAGTTATATTGTAATATCACAATATCTGCTTAGTTACTGTAATATCACAATATCTGCTTAGTTACTGTAATATCACAATATCTACTTAGTTACTGTAATATCACAATATCTACTTAGTTACTGTAATATCACAATATCCACTTAGTCATGCATCATGATTCACAATATACTTAATATATATATAAACGTAAATATATATATTAAAGGTCCTGATGCAGCGATTCTGGGTTTAAAGTCTAATTGGAAAATGTATAGTTTCATTGCATGAGGATTGCATAAGAATCAACCAAATTAATTTGTACTGTAATTTGATAGTTTATAGTTTTGGGAATACGAGTATGATACTATGTCAATATTTATCTCAGATAAATATAAATCTGGTTCACCCGGTTACATCCGTATGAAGATTATTATGAACGGTGAGACAGTGGAAATGCTGTGTTGCAAAAGATAACGCCAAATCCCAAAGATAACACCCCTGTCTGCACACCACAGATAACAGACAATGAATTAACTGTTCTATATCTACGGTGTGCAGATAAGTTACGCGTTGAATGTGCAAGGAAAATATTTCTAGCACACTTATCTCCAAACAGTGAAGCAGCAGTGAACTAGAGGTTAGACAAGCAGGTTTGTAACCAGGAGGTCGCTGGTTCCATCGGCAGGAATACTCTGTGTGTGTGTGGGGGGGGGGGGGGGGGGGGTCGCGCTCCGAGTCAGGCTCTGTGACGTGGAGAAGGTCAAAGGTCACGCTCTGAGTCAGGCTCTGTGACGTGGAGAAGGTCAAAGGTCACGCTCTGAGTCAGGCTCTGTGACGTGGAGAAGGTCAAAGGTCACATTCTGAGTCAGGCTCTGTGACGTGGAGAAGGTCAAAGGTCACGCTCTGAGTCAGGCTCTGTGATGTGGAGAAGGTCAAAGGTCACATTCTGAGTCAGGCTCTGTGACGTGGCTGCAGAAGGTCAGAGTGCCAGCAAACCCACACACACAGTATGCACATCAGACAAGGACGCCATTAGACACACACACACACACACACACACACACACACACACACACACACACACACACACACACACACACACACACACACACACACACACACACACACACACACACACACACACACACACACACACACACACACACACACACACACACACACACACACACACACACACACACACACACACACACACACACACACACACACACACACACACACACACACACACACACACACACACACACACACACACACACACACACACACGCATACACATTCATACTGTTGTGAAGGGCCAGATTCAACCGAATATATATATTTATTATATATATATATTTAATTGTATTTGTATATTCTCTAATATTCCCGGATATCCCTTGTATATTCCTTGTACAATATGCATTGAATATCCATTCTAGCCTACTGAACATCCCATAATAGTCTCCATTCTACTATTGGTCGAGACCTTGGTGCCAGGCTGCCATACCCCCCAGACCCAGTTCAAACGTACCGCTCAACATGTACGAACAAGTCCTAGTTCCGCGTAGGAATCTGGCTACCGCACCACTAACGGTACTATTTGTTCATAGTGCGTATATATACTGCGCTACTAAAGTAGGACTTCCTTTTTAGTCCAGTTTCTTACCCTCCAATAGAGTGACAGACGTAAAGCCTCCCCGCGACGCCACGTGTGGGAGTAAGGCCAAGTTCGGCCTACCATCGGTATTGAGACATTGTGTATATTAATATTTGAATAGTCATATTTGGCACTATATCGTCGAGTTGGACGTAGTCTATTAAGCTAATAATAGTCTATTCATATGTAGTGCTTCGTGCGGTGAGAATACTATCGTAGTCAGTACCCCATCGTTTCGGGCAGAGAACTGGCTGCTTATCCAGGGTGGCCGACCCCATGTGAGGCTGCACCCGAGGAGCCCCAGAGCCGACGAGCGAGTGGACCTGCATACCGGATTATTCTACCGACGACAGCCCGCCTTCCCAGGCACGGATTATGCTTTGTATACAGTGATTATTCTATGGATAAAGACCAACACTGCCGTGTGTTGGAAACCCCCCCCCGGAGAGGACGACAGGTGAGGAGACGCTCTACACGACGAGGTCGCTTCACGTCTCTCCATCGTGGACCGAAGGAAGCCGGCCCACAGAGAGTCCAACTGCTTTCATCTGTGGATCGAGGATCGCTGAGGCACCGAGCCGCACAACCGTGGGTTCTCCCAGGATACCCTCGGCCAGACGGATACAGCCAGACTCTACCCCCCCCCCCCCCCCCCTTTCTCCAGTTGTCTTACAAGCGACCGGAATCCCCCCCTAGTGTATCCAGTTCTATAATCATTAAAGTATCATTGCTATTATTCCTTAAATATTCCAGGTTGTATATTTACCGCCTGCGCCACCAGAGATTGGACGTTCTCTATTGATATACCAACGAATACTCATTTGCCATAAAAGTGCATCCTATTTCAAATCATAAATGTAATTAAGTGATTGCTCTACATACCTTTTGCTATGTATTAATTATTATTAAACGCAGACTTTCGACTTGGTACAGTTGTGTTGGATCGTTTCATCTACGTGGGAGTGTTTACCATAATTATTTATGCCTAGTACTGGGTGGCCAGAGTCTAAAGTACAAGAGGTAGTGGTAGTAAGTATCATATCTAACAATACAGTCAGGGAATTGTACCCCTCAGTTACAATTGGTCCTTCGAGCCGGATGGTAATTAGTGTAATATTAATATAGTGTTATTAATATTGAAATGGCCTATGATGAACACTCCACGAAACGATCCTCCTAACCAACGCCCGCAGCGCGAACGACGGCTCCCTCAGTACTTAGAGGCTTACGCTGTCAGTCAACAACCTAGTCTTCTACTAACAGTAAACGCGGTAAAACTAGAAAGTAAAAGTATGTCTAACCCCAACGCCCAGACTACCCCGACCATAGAGGCCCCTACGGGTTCTAATGTAACTGACCAAGCTCACGGTGGGGACCAGTGGGAACCAGGCATGACCTCACACCCCGCCAGTACTGAAGAAGTAGTCCCCGATGAGTCCCGGGAGGAATACAACGCTACCGAGAGAGAACTCGGCACGGAAGAAGACGGGGAGAGCACCGTGGAGATAGAGCTCCAAGGCTCCGCAAGGAGTACCCCGAGGGAAGGCTCCCCTATACAACCGCCTTCTCCCAGCGAGGCAGAGAGGACCCTACAGCAGGCCTTCCTCATCAGCCTGAACGCCGCTGCTGAACGCGACCGACTGCAGATCCAGCAGCGGAGCGAAGAAGAGCATATACGTCTAGAAATAAGACGCATTCAGAGGGAAGAGAATGTGGCCCGAGACCGAGCAGACAGCCAGCGAGCAGCTGCTGGTGCTCTACGGGACGCAGAGCGCGACAGACAGCAAGCGCAACTAATAGAACAGCTGATCAGACGGACAACACCCTCTCCCTCCGCCAGAGGCTCCAGGAACTCGTCTAGACACACCTCCAGGGCGGCATCCCCTAGCCGAGTAAACAACCCTGAACTTGACCAACAGACGAGGTCTATACCCCCCACAGACCACCTCCCCCCACCGGTCCAAGCGAGACCTAGCAACCGGGAAGGAGCAGCATATCCTGTGGAGAGGCTAAACCAGAGACTACAAGCACTGGATGACCTAACTGAAGACGAAGAGGAAGAGGAGGAGAACCACGCCCGACGACAGCACAGTACTCTACCGGACCAGGAGGTCCGGTACAGCCCAGGCTATACTCCCGCGGAGCTGCGCTACAGACCCCCGACTCTATACACGGGTGAGCACGACGCACGACCCGCACCGAGGAACAGCACCTGGACAAGCGGGCCATGGTACACTGCCGGTACCAGCCCATACCAAGGAGCGGGAGGAGACTCGCCTAGGAGGCCTCTCCCCCAACGCTCGCCGATGTATCCACAGTCAGCGTCATACATTGGCACGCCTATGGTACCCGACTTCACCCAAGAGAACCGGGCCCAGTATACAGAACTCCGCATGTGTCTGGAGACCATGTTGGTGGATGTATTGGATGAACGCCATCAATACGCCATCCTACTGAAGCACTTAAAGGTACCCCGCGCACATAATATAGCGCTCGCCTACGCGACTTCCACCACCCCATACACAGCAGCGCTGGTAGCATTGGACCAGAGGTATGGGCGCATATGGGATTACGTGATCCAGGAGATCCGACACATCGACCGCTTACCCCCAGCAATAGACAATCGAGCACTGGACGACCTGTCCATCAGAGTGCAGTCCCTGGTAGGGATGTTGGGAGCGCAGAGAGAGAAGGGGAGGCATGAACTTTACGCCAACTCAAATGTGGAAAGGATCTTGGAGAAGCTGCCGCCCGCTCGACAGGAGCGTTTTAGGCGGCAGAGAGACCACCGAGACCCGAATGGCCCCGAACCGAACCTCCTCGATCTAGCAGACTTCCTGGCGAGAGAAGTCAGCAGCCTACGGCTAGATACATTCGGACGGAGCACCCCTGGCTCCAGAGAAGGAACCAGACGACTAAATGATGGAAGAAGATCGGTGACTGTGATGCACCAATCGGAGTCAGTACCGAGCAGCAGGAGCCACAGTACCCCCTCCAGAACGGAGAGGTGGAAGATAGTGTGCCCCTACTGTGAGAAAGAACACTGGCTAGCGCAATGTGACTCCTTCCCCAAGCTGAACGCGGAGGAAGCAAGTCAATGGATAAAGTCCAACAAGCGCTGTTTTCGCTGTGCGCGCTCACACATGGCAGCCGAATGCCGCTTAAAGAAAAGGTGCACCAAGTGCGATGGAGCCCATCTGGACATACTTCACGACAGTAACAGACGGCGCCCTTCACCCGCACCATCCAGCAGCAAAGCGAGCGTCATGTACATCGATCCCGCCAGCAGCAGTGGAGCCCGAGTACTCCTAAAAGTAGTGCGTGTGACACTAAGCTACCAGAATAAAGTCCTGGACACTTACGCCGTCCTCGATGACGGGTCAGAGAAGACCCTTCTGCTCGCCTCCGCTGCGGCCCAGCTAGGGCCGCGGGGAAGCGAAACCCAAATGACAATTCGGACAATAAGACGAGATTTGAAGACGATAAAGGGCGAGAATGTCTCATTCTCTATCGCAGCAAGCGGCCAG
Organism: Notolepis coatsorum; assembly: GCF_963971535.1. Classification (NCBI taxonomy): domain Eukaryota; kingdom Metazoa; phylum Chordata; class Actinopteri; order Aulopiformes; family Paralepididae; genus Notolepis; species Notolepis coatsorum. The sequence goes on from NC_140166.1 coordinate 161,949,480, forward strand.
CCTGAGCGACGGTACCAGATTACAGACGCTTTCACCAGCCAAGAAATAGGACTGTCGCGGTACACATACCCCGTCGCCAAGCTGATGGAGAAATATGCACATCTGCGCAAGTTACCGATCCCGCTCATAGACAATGCTATGCCGACCCTGTTGATAGGCTCCGACCATGCAGACCTCATTGTCCCGATAGACCGGGTTCATACCGGACCCCGAGGCTGTCCTGCAGCAGTCGAGACCCGTTTGGGATGGACTCTCCAAGGCCCGCTCGCCAAATCTCTCAACCGAAGTACAGCCACTAGATGTCTCCACTCCCGAGTCACAGAGGGAGAAACCGCACTCCTGCAACACGTAGAGCGGTTATGGACCTTGGAACAAATGCCCTTTAAGAACGGAAAGAAAGACATTCGCTCTAAAGATGACATTTACGCCATTCACCTCCTCGAGACAGGGACCAAGAGAGTCCCGGTCAACGGCGTGTTGAGATACGCCACGCCACTCCTGCGGCGAGAAGGAATGCCTACTTTCCACGCCAAGACAGACGCCACAGAACGGTACCTGCTGAACACGGAGCGGCGCTTAGCCAAGAACCCCGCCCAAGAGAGTGTATACCGCGCTGAGATTGAGAAGCTCATCACAGCGGGACACGTCACAAAAATGGACATTAAAGAGGCTGACCAGACCACTGAATCGTGGTACGTGCCTCACCACAAGGTCCATCACAACGGTAAAGACCGCATAGTATTTAACTGCAGCTACCAGATCGGATCCCAAAATCTGAATAAAGAGTTACTGCCCGGTCCCACACTCGGCCCCTCCCTACTCGGCGTTCTACTCCGCTTCCGCCAGGAAAAGGTGGCCATCAGCGGGGACATTAAAGGAATGTTCCTGCAGGTGAGATTAGTAGAGGAGGACAAGCCCCTGTTACGGTTCCTATGGAGAGAGAAGCCAGGAGATGAGCACCCAGCCATCTACCAATGGGAAGTCCTCCCCTTCGGAACGACGTGCAGCCCCTGCTGTGCTACATTTGCACTACAGAAACATGTAGCAGAGGACCCAGCAGCGGACGAAGAGGTCCGATACAGCGTAAAGAACAGCTTCTACGTAGACAACTGTCTACAAAGCCTTTCAACCCAGGAAGAAGCCGAGGCTCTCCTGATTAAACTCCGCGCCTCATTGATCAAAGGCGGCTTTGATCTCAGGCAGTGGGCCAGCAGCGATCCGCAAGTACTGCGCAGCCTCTCCTCCGAGGACAAGGCAGCCAGCAGCGAGACCTGGATGGCTACAATCCCGGGAGAAGCCCAGGAGATGACCCTGGGATTGGTGTGGCGATTCAAAACAGATTCGCTTCACTACAGACACAAGCCCCTGACTACGGAGCAGGGAAGGCCGGCGGCGGCGCCGACCACCAGACGGAGTGTGTACACAACACTCGCCCGACAATATGACCCGCTAGGATGTATTCTACCGTACACCACCAGGGCAAAAATGATTGTACGAGCATTGTGGGACAAGGACCAGGGCTGGGACGACCCCATTCCCGCACACCTTGCATCCACCTGGAGAGAGTGGGAGATGGAGCTCCACTCACTCCCAGGCGTTAATATGCGCCGAAGCTACTTCCCACCCACGGTGAGGCCAGAGACATGTAAAATGGACTTACACGTCTTCAGTGACGCCTCAGAGGTCGCATACGGATCGGTAGCCTACTTGCGGGCCCAAGAAGAGGGGGGAGAGATCTACACAGCATTTGTCCTCGCCCGCTCGAGAATAGCCCCACGCAAGCAACAATCTATCCCACGTCTAGAGCTCTGCGCAGCCCTAGCCGGAGCGCACCTAGCCACGCTCATCCAACGTGAGCTCACCATACCGGTGTCTAGAACAATCCTGTGGTCAGATTCCACGACAGTACTCGCCTGGATCAAATCGGACTCATGCAAGTACAAAGTCTTCGTGGGAGTCAGAGTCACCGAGATTCAAGACTTAACCGAAGAGTTAACCGGAGAAACAGAGTGGCGCTACGTTGATACAAAACAGAACCCAGCTGACGTCATCACCCGGGGAATGCCCCTAGATGACCTCACCCGTCGCAATGTCTACAGTGACGGCCCAGCATTCCTAAAGCTCCCGGAAGGAGAGTGGCCCACGCCTATCCCGAGGGAAGCCAGTCAGGAGGAGGCTGAGAATAAGAAGCCTGTGTTCTGTGGATTGAGCACTGTTATCTCCGCAGACCCCAACATAGATGATTGCACTACCATAGAGAGTGCACAACAAAGGACATTCCTGCGGCACCACCCGGAGTGTAAGTCCCCCGCTGAAATGTCAGCAGCTAACTACGAGGAAGCAGAATTGCTTCTACTGCAGCGAGCCCAGAGAGACTCGTTCCCCGATGAATTGGCCTGTCTACAGGGAGGAAAGCCCGTCCCATCCGACAGCAGATTAATTCATCTGGCCCCCGAGAGCGACGCTCATACCCTCATCAGAGTGGGTGGTCGCCTACGCAGAGCCCCCAATCTACCGGATGACATTAAATACCCGATCGTATTGAACAGCCGACACAAGGTCACAGAGCTGATTATAAAGAAATACGATGAGGATGTACATCACGCAGGAGCAGAAAGAGTCTTCGCGGAAATCAGACGTTGTTACTGGATCCTACAAGGAAGAGAGGCGGTACGACGCTTCCAGCGAACATGTCTAGACTGCCGCAAGTGGCGCGCGCAGCCCAGCATACCAAGGATGGCTGACCTTCCTCCATGTCGCCTCCGAATCGGTGACAAGCCATTCCACTCAACGGGTATGGACTGCTTTGGCCCGCTGCACATAAAGAAAGGAAGAGGAACCGAGAAGCGGTGGGGTATTGTATTCAAATGCATGACCACCAGAGCGATACACATCGAGCTTCTCCCGACCATGAGCACAGACTCATTCCTTATGGCCTTCCGTAGATTCACATCACGGAAAGGAAGACCGTCTACACTATTGTCCGATCATGGGACAAACTTCAAAGGCGGCGAAAGAGAGCTGAGAGAGAGCTTCCAAGCTATGGGCCCAGAACTTAAGACCCACCTCGCTCCAGCACAGATTGACTTCCAATTCAACCCCCCAAACGCACCCCACTTCGGTGGTACTTGGGAACGGGAAGTGCGTTCCATAAAGACAGCCCTGTACGCAGTACTTGGGGCCCAGACTGTGGCGGAAGAAGTCCTAATGACAGTCCTCACGGAGATTGAGGGAGTATTGAACTCTAAGCCCCTCGGCTACGTCTCCAGCGATGTGGCGGATATCGACCCAGTTACCCCCAACACACTCCTGATGGGGCGGCTAGATCCCGCGTTACCCCAGACAATGTACCGGCCTGAAGAAGCGAACGGCCGACGAATGTGGAGGTACAGCCAAGTATTAGCCGACAAGTTTTGGAGCAGTTTCCTACTGCACTACCTACCGTCTCTACAGACCCGCCAGAAGTGGGTAAAGGAGAGAGACAATTTGACAGAAGGAACAGTCGTCATGATTATTGATCAATCACTGCCCAGAGCTATGTGGCCGGCCGGCCGCGTAAGCAAAGTGATCACCGGTGCCGACGGCAAGGTCCGAGCAGCTGAAGTGCTTGTCCAGGGTCGCACTTACACCCGTCCCGTGGCGAGGCTCATAGAACTGCCCCGACTCCCAGACACAATCGATGATGACCATGACCCTATAACCCTATGACTTTGTGAAGTTGACTGACCCCTACAGCAAACCCTTATGTGTAAATAGACAACGCGATTAATCTGTCTCTGCTTAACTGATTAGGTCTGGGACCAATCAGGGGGTGGCTGTTGTGAAGGGCCAGATTAAACCGAATATATATTTATTATATATATATATTTAATTGTATTTGTATATTCTCTAATATTCCCGGATATCCCTTGTATATTCCTTGTACAATATGCATTGAATATCCATTCTAGCCTACTGAACATCCCATAATAGTCTCCATTCTACTATTGGTCGAGACCTTGGTGCCAGGCTGCCATACCCCCCAGACCCAGTTCAAACGTACCGCTCAACATGTACGAACAAGTCCTAGTTCCGCGTAGGAATCTGGCTACCGCACCACTAACGGTACTATTTGTTCATAGTGCGTATATATACTGCGCTACTAAAGTAGGACTTCCTTTTTAGTCCAGTTTCTTACCCTCCAATAGAGTGACAGACGTAAAGCCTCCCCGCGACGCCACGTGTGGGAGTAAGGCCAAGTTCGGCCTACCATCGGTATTGAGACATCGTGTATATTAATATTTGAATAGTCATATTTGGCACTATATCGTCGAGTTGGACGTAGTCTATTAAGCTAATAATAGTCTATTCATATGTAGTGCTTCGTGCGGTGAGAATACTATCGTAGTCAGTACCCCATCGTTTCGGGCAGAGAACTGGCTGCTTATCCAGGGTGGCCGACCCCATGTGAGGCTGCACCCGAGGAGCCCCAGAGCCGACGAGCGAGTGGACCTGCATACCGGATTATTCTACCGACGACAGCCCGCCTTCCCAGGCACGGATTATGCTTTGTATACAGTGATTATTCTATGGATAAAGACCAACACTGCCGTGTGTTGGAAACCCCCCCCCGGAGAGGACGACAGGTGAGGAGACGCTCTACACGACGAGGTCGCTTCACGTCTCTCCATCGTGGACCGAAGGAAGCCGGCCCACAGAGAGTCCAACTGCTTTCATCTGTGGATCGAGGATCGCTGAGGCACCGAGCCGCACAACCGTGGGTTCTCCCAGGATACCCTCGGCCAGACGGATACAGCCAGACTCTACCCCCCCCCCCCCCCCCCCTTTCTCCAGTTGTCTTACAAGCGACCGGAATCCCCCCCTAGTGTATCCAGTTCTATAATCATTAAAGTATCATTGCTATTATTCCTTAAATATTCCAGGTTGTATATTTACCGCCTGCGCCACCAGAGATTGGACGTTCTCTATTGATATACCAACGAATACTCATTTGCCATAAAAGTGCATCCTATTTCAAATCATAAATGTAATTAAGTGATTGCTCTACATACCTTTTGCTATGTATTAATTATTATTAAACGCAGACTTTCGACTTGGTACATTTGTGTTGGATCGTTTCATCTACGTGGGAGTGTTTACCATAATTATTTATGCCTAGTACTGGGTGGCCAGAGTCTAAAGTACAAGAGGTAGTGGTAGTAAGTATCATATCTAACAATACAGTCAGGGAATTGTACCCCTCAGTTACACATACAGTGTACACGTGAGTGTGTGTGTGTGTGTGTGTGTGTGTGTGTGTGTGTGTGTGTGTGTGTGTGTGTGTGTGTGTGTGTGTGCATGGATCCTCTGTCACCCTTGTTTTACTGAACCCAGGGCACCCACACACATGCAAATCAGACAAGGACATGATTAGACACACACACAGTGTGTGTGTATGTGTGTGTGTGTGTGTGTGTGTGTGTGTGTGTGTGTGTGTGTGTGTGTGTGTGAGTGTGAGAGTGTGTGAGTGTGTGTGTCCATGTGTGTGTGGATGGATCCTCTGTCACCCTTGTTTTACTAAACCCAGCCACCCACACACATATGCACACACACACACACACACACTCGTTTGCGCACGCACGCACACATAAATGAAGATGGCTTGGCAATTAGTCACAGCTGTGTATGGCGGCGCAAACGCACACATCAAAGGAAGGTGTGGGCTGAATTTATGCAAAGCGACAGAGGATAAACATACCAACGTAGACGAGGAACAAGATGCACGGGAGGGCAGATGTCTTGAGTGGTGAGTCGTGACAAAATAAATTGAGACTAAAACCAGATAGAAACCAGAGGAGAGAGAGAGGGAGAGAGAGAGGACTTGGGTCAGGGCTCAAAGTGACCGATAATAGTAAATGGGCCTCAAAACTCATCTTTTTAATAGAGCCTTTTGTTGATTTTTATCTAGTTTTAGCTCCACACCTTTTATGTTCTTTTACCAGTTTTTTAGCCCTTCTTATTTTATGCTTTTTACTCTTTTACTAGTTTTAGTGTTCTTTTTACTCCTTACTAGTTTTAGTCTTGCTTATTTTATATTCTTTGTTTTACTCTCTTGCTAGCTTTTATGTTCTTTTACAATGTAGCGCTTTGAGTTTTTTCTTCCACAATTATAAAGCGCCCTACAAATCAAATGCATTATTATTATTATTATTATTATTATTATTATTATTATTATTATTATTATTATTATTATTATTATTATTATTATTATTATTATTATTATTATTATTATTATTATTATTATTATTATTATTATTATTAAATGACTATTAGGAATTTCTGACCCCTAAGTGTGTCTGACTCTTAACCACCAAAACCTGCACAGACATGTAACATAATTATGATGTATATCATGCCAGTTAGAGTGCAGACCCTCACTTGCACCTTGTGTATACCGTTTAATTTTCTCATTTTTATATTCAGAGTTAATTACATTGTTTACACTGTTTATTTTTCTCTTATTTATATTCATATTTTATTTTATTGCCTATATTTATGTATTTCTTCTATTACCCTGCCCATACCTGTATCTCACCTCCCCCCTCCCCCATGCTGCTATGATGTCCGAATTTCCCCAAGGGGATCAATAAAGGAATATCTTGTCTTATCTCATCTTAGATCTTTGGGGGGTCCCTCACCCACGGGTTTTCAACTATGAATGTAGAGTACATACTATATATCTATACATACATAGAAATATGTACATGTATGTACATATTTGTTGCAACTATAATATATAGCCACACTGTGTTCACTCTGTAATCATAGTCAGAGTCAGACTGTAGGTAGGTGTGCTCCTCCACTTCCAGATATACTAAAACGCTGTATGCCAAGCCAGCTTTATGCAGCTATAGGCTATACCCACTCTCATTTCACCTAATATCATTACACACCGAGATTGTCCCCTCCATCAAATTTAAGCCATGCTAGTCAGAAATCACACAAACAATGTCAACTCTCCACCAGCAAAGCTCCAGGACGAGTGTTGTGTTGTACCAACACATTTAAGCTAATGTTAGCTCGTTTTCAACTGTCTTGTGTTGTGTTCAGGATTTAAGCTAATGTTAGCTAGTTTTCAACTGTCTTATGTTGTGTTGTATCACAGGATTTAAGCTAATGTTAGCTAGTTTTCAATACTACTCCTTGCAGCAGGTTACACATAGGCTACACACACAGGGTTGTGTCGTTGCAACAACCAACCTTTCAACAACTACACAGCCTCCCTGACCAGCCTGATGAACACACTATGCATCTAGTGGAGGGATAATCCACTTGAGTAAAGTTGACTTGGTACCTTAAATAGAATTATGGAGTGGAAGACTGTGACGACGAGAAGAAGCAGTTGAGAGAGATTATGTGTAGACAGTAATTTTAAGTAGACTACACAAATTCAAGTATATGACTTATAAAGGGCCATGCAGGCTAGAATATTGGAGGTATCATATAATAGGCCATATTTAATGTTCCCATTACTTGGGTTTATTTAGGAGCTTAGTTCTCCCACAGCCTCACCTTTCTCTATGACACCACAGCAGCAGCGAGTGAAGGGTGAAACTACACGGAGAAGAGAGCAATAAGCTGGACACACACAAGCGCTTTCATTTGACCGTACCCTTTGCGTTATCAGTAAATGTCACGTGAGAAATGTATTCAAGGATGACTGCTTACTCCGTCTTTACCGCTGAGTAAGGCACGGCAAGGCATGCAGTATCATGTCCAACAGAACAGCTGTTAAAGGCAATGCAGGGCAGGCGACGTATAGAACAATAGCCTGGCTTGAGAATTGGCATTGGCATTCTTCAGAAATGAATGGGAAAAAATAGATATAGGCTAAAAACAGACTTTAACCTACTACATAGGCTACCATGTGACAGGGATTTGTCACATCGAGTTAATGTGCTTATTGGAGGAGGGGGGAGGGTTGTAAATGAAAGCTATTCATACAGTAGTAGGCTATGCGTTAACTCTTAATGTGTGAGAAGACCGGCTGCCATACTGGGGTCTGCCACTGCTATTCTGCTTAGTGGCAATTTCAGCACCATGGCACAGCGGACAGCTCCATACATGATGTTACACACTGAAGGGTACCCTGGTCCCACAATGGATTTCTGGTAGGACAGGACATTAAGCTTAACCCTTTCACTGCCACACCACCAAAATGGTTAACCCTTTCACTGCGACAATACAGAAGGTTAACCATTTACCTGCCACACGACAAAGGGTTAACCCTTCCACTACCACACTACAGAAGGTTAACCCTTTCACTACCACACTTAACCGTCTGTAGTGTGGTAGTGAAAGGGTTAACCTTCTGTAGTGTGGTAGTGAAAAGGATAAAGGCAACAAATTGGTCGTTTTTAAAATGAAAATTTGAGGAAGGGGCTTTTGCTGTCGTCAAGTTCTACACTTCCAAGATTGTGCGGCCTATATGGCATGCCGTGGTGCCCAAACTGCCCATGGCAACGATGGAAACAGTGGAAACGTAAACAAACTTGTCTCTACAGCGACAGAATAATGTGCGCCATGACATAATATGGTGAGGGTGGCGCTTCATGCCAGAGAACCATACCTAACCTCGCCCATTCCAAGTCAGGTGAACGCAGGAACGAGTCAAACTGCATTTCATACAAACCAGTGAGTCGAGACTCCAAGTTCATACACATGCTACTACTGCTGTGATGTTTCTCAACATGCAATTTACAATCAGCAAGCTACAGGGCTGCTCAACCACCGGTCTGCATCCTCAGGAGCATGACTCTTACTTAAAGCTGCAGTGGGCAACTTCTGTGAAATTAGCAAGAGTGAGTTGACCTGCCCAGCGGAACTAGAGCAAAGCTCTGCATCACTTTGCAAGCCCATGCACGCGCAACAAAAGGTTTTCCACAGACTCCTAGAGGCACCAGCAGCTTTTTTAAATATTTGTATTCCCAGTCTCTGATTGGAAGCTGGTTTTGCACATTATGATGGTGTAGGCAGGTGTATGATGGTGTAGGCAGGCCAAAAAACATCTGAGGTTGTTCAAATCGCCTGCCAAGTGGTTCCAATATGGGTTGCATGATCAGAAAGGTATACACACAATGTGCAAAACCACCTGCTAATCAGAGGCTGGGAAATATAGCATACATTATTGTTATGTATTTCTTTGTTTAAAAATGCAGCTTAAAGCTGGGAAAGTGATGCAGAGCTTGCTCTATTTGTGCTGGACAGGTCAACTCACCCTTGCTCATTTACTCCCGAAGTTGCCTATACTGCAGCTTTAATAATTGCAGACCAGAGCCGCTCACTGCCTGGCTTCTTCAACACAGACGAGGTGGGGAAATTCGCTCATTTGAACAATGCATGAGTCATTGTAAAGCCTGGTCACCAAATCACGACCACCAAGCCAAGGCTCAGCTCAGCACTGAGCTATAATAACAGCAGCTACAGAATCACGTTGATTTGTGACAACTGTCAAACGCGGAGGATGAGAAACTAATTCCCTTCACAATAATAGGCTATTGCACAATATCTCCCCGGTATAGGGGGGAGGGTGTTGATCTAGTTGGGTGACAGGCTGACAGCCTACCTGTCTCCAGGTGCAGGGAGATCCTCGCCTCGTTGATGTAGGGCGTATCGCTCTTAGATCGGACTCTCCGGATCGGCCGACGGTCCACGACCTCATCCTTCGGGGCCGCCGCCATGATATTCGGCCAGACGGCGGGCAGAGAGAGAGAGAGTCCACTGGCGACCGGCGGGACTTTTGAGACCCAGAGCCGCCGCTCACACAGACACACTACACACTACACAGGCAAGACGGTGTGATGAAGAGGGGCGGGTTGTGGTGATGATGCTGATGGTGGTGGGGGAGGAGGAGGAGGAGGAGGAGGAGGTGGAGGAGGAAGAGAGAGAGAGAGGGGCCTAGTTGTGTCATTATACATTGCCAACTTTGATCGTATTTTTATTCTGACTGATCTTTATTTTATTTTCCTAGAAGACGAATGAAATTACAATTTACGGTAACAATTCAATGAAAATGCAGTTGCCATTATGGCTACAGTCAGTGGTCCAACTGCTCCCCCTGGTGGTCACGAGATGAAGCTGAGAACGAGGTTACTGTCTCTCTGGTGAGTACCTCGCGGTCACTTCCGATTGGTTCTTCTCCCAAAACACAGCCGGCCAGGTCCAGTGGCAGTGATAGCGATGAGAAAAACAACGGAATACATTCCTACACTTTGTTGATGCTGTGCAGTGCACTGCAGCTGATCGCCTAGGCTTCAGGCTGAAAAAGGTAGCTATCAAACCAAAGAGACTTGACAAAAAAGAAATCCAGCATCACAGAAATTAAACACACGTTGCTTCGGTGCGCAGGACTTGAGCAACGGATGCGTTCGTACTTCTAGCTGCGATGCAGCTGCTTCATTGTTAGCACTAGTGCCAGCTAACAGTAGTTAGCATTGCTTAGCTTCACTAACTTCATTCTGAAGCTCAGACGATTAAGTTCAGCTAGTTGCCTATAGACAAGTGAGCTACTGCCGTTTTCATAGAATGAATGAATGAATGAATGAAAACTTTATTTAACAGATTGCAGAATGGGTACAATACAGTACGGCTCAATACATACAATTGTTAAGGGGATGCAGACCTGAGAAAGACGTTTGTCTTGTTTCCATCAGGGTCCCCCATTTTCAATTCATATAGACATTTATGACATACACAACATACATGACATTTATGGCATAGGGACATATAGGTCAACGTGATGTAACCTTGAATAGATAGGTAATTCGTGCACTGTGCTGTTTAAGAAGGCGCGTGTACACACACACACACACATGGTCAGACTACTGCTTGACCTTACTCCTAAAACCCACCTCACCCCTGCCCACTTTGACAACCCAGGATGGCTTAGAGTAGACGACAGAGTACAGTACAGCAACTTGCAATTGGCCTGGTCTACAAGATACACTACACCACTAAGGTACCCATGTACATGTCAAAATACTTCCCAAAGGTCAGTGAATATCACGACCACAACACCAGAGGGAGCTCCACAAATCATGTTATACCCAGTGTAATGGCAGGATTTCTTTAGACTTTCGTTTACCATTTCATTTTCAGTGCAGGCAGCAAAAAGGTTTCAGACTCGTGTCCAATGGCTAATACCAATCTGTATCTACAATTATGATGTACACACTCACGGACTCCAGAATACGTTTTGAAGGTTCTTTAGTTTCTTTGGGCAGTCACAAAGTACAACATCATTCTTCATAGGATATATAGACCGAGCTAGGATCATGGACTACGGTCAAAAAGTTATGTGCTTCCAAACTGCATGGGCACTGTCTCACTACTAACTAGGCAATACAAGTTCACGGCATATAAAGACTCTCACACATGCGCAGTAACACATCTAAAGTACATGCAACGTTAATTCTTAGAATAATTCACAACTAAACTATAAATATGGCTTATAGCACACAGCATTACAAATTAAACTACTGCTTGTTTTCTATGCAATAACTAAATATATAAAATACAAATATATTCAAAATATGACTTTTCAAGGTTTGGCTCTTACACCCAGATTCGGCTCAAACAAGGGACTAAATACGTTTTGCAATTATGCCACATGTGGAACGCCCTACCCACACCTACGAGATACTGCAATTCGAAACTGGCCCCTGTAAATGTCCTAACGCAACCCCCTCCAATGTACAATAAATGTCCTACACTTTGACTGCCGGAAAACGCTTTAACACGTCATTCCCGGCCATGCTCAAGTTGCCGAAGACGCTTTACAGCGTCTTTAATATCAATATTTCAAAAATCTGGGATCGGATTCATATGTCCCCTCCGCTGGCCTGAGATCCACCAGGAGGACCCACTGAGCTCTCTGGCGGTTCAGGAGCGCCATCTGGTGGCCGATCGGCGCAATCGCTTAACAGGAAGTGCCATAGAGGTTGTGCTGGACGGCCGTATTACTTCCGGGCACTCGCTATAGGTCCCGGCATTCTAGCTCGTCACAATACACAGCGATCGATTGCCAATAACTCGATAAACAACATGTGTTGTGAAGGATCAGATTAAACCGAATATATATATTTATTTATGGATATATATTTAATAGTATTTGTATATCGTTTGATATCCCCTGTATATTCCTTGTACAATATGCACTGAATATCCCTTTAGTCTACTAACAGCCCATAATAGTTTCATTCTACCATTGGACGAGAACCTGGCGCCAGCAGCCATGCCCCTTGGTTCAAGTTCAATCGTGCCGACCAACATGTCGTGGCAAGCCCGGTTCCGCGTAGGAATACGTCTGGCGAAATACGAATGGTACTATTTGTTCACAGCGCATATATATATGGCGCAAGTAAAGTAGAACTTTCTTTTAGTCCATTAGTCCTTTACCCTCCAACCTAGTAACAGACGCGAAGCCTCACCCACGACGCACGTGTGGTGCAGTAAGGCCTACTTGGCCTCAGAATAGGCATTGAGACATCGTGTGGATTAATAGTTGAATTGTCATAGTTTGGCACTATACCGTCGAGTTGGACGTATTTCTATTAAGTTAATAATAGTCTATTATGTATGGTGCATCGTTCGGTTAGAGTTATAAAGTGAGCAGTACCCCCATCGTTCCTGACGTTATCTGGAGTCTTAACCAGGCTGGGCAGACCACGTGTGGTGCTTGCATCCGAGGAGCTCCGGGCCAGGACGAGTGGACCTGTACATTGGATTACTTTACCCGGACGACGGCGAGCCTTCCACGGCTTGGATTATCTACATGCTTTGGGTGCTTTGATTATGCCATGGATAACGGCCAACACTGCTGAGTGTTGGAACTACCCCCCGGAGAGGAGTCCAGGTGAGACGGCGCTCTACCCCGAGTGAGGTCGCCTCACGTCTCTTCGTTGTGGACCGGCAGCTACCGTCCACCAGAGGGTCCAGCTGTATTCATCTGTGGACCGAGGTTCTGTGGGCATCGTGTTCAGGACTCTGAATTCTCCCAAGAAATCGTCGGCCAGATGGGATACCGCCAGCGGCTCTTCTAACCCCCCCCCCCCTACTGTCTTACAACCAGCGGGACCCCCCCCCCCCTTTAGTGTATCCAGCTATAATCATTTAAGTACCATCGCTATAGTTCCCTAAAGAACCAGGTTGTATATTTGCTCCCTGCGTAACCAGAGATTGGACATTCAATGTTGATTTACCTACGAATACTCATTTGCCTTACAAGTGCATTTCAAATCATAAATGTCATTAAGTGAACGTTGTATATACCCTTTGCTATATAAAATATTCGATTTATACATTTGTGTGGACTTCGTTTCATCAGGTGGGAAAGTGTTCATCATATCTATATCATGTACTGGATGGCCAGAAGTTAAAGTACAAGCGGTAGTGGTTTAATAATACCATACTTATCAATACAGTCAGGGAATTGTACCCCTCAGTTACAACATGATTTGGACGTATATACCATTATACAAGCTGGAGATGGACCGGGTAAATCTACATCCCATAATGATAAAATTTCTACTCTACGATGATCGCCCAACGGCGCGCGGAGACTGGGGTGAGTTTTAGCGTGTAAAGTTACCGTCTTCGATACTAACTGCTATTATCAACATTTGACCCACATTAGATGATTGGTATAACGCTGCCCACGGAATTATAAACGCCCCCTAGCCCATCCGGTCAACATCAGATGACGTGTAGTAACTTCTAGAAGTACGTCTAGTTGGAATTTTTTATATCGCGCTGATTGCCATAAAACTGTATTGCATCATCAATATAATGTATTTGGGGCTATAGATCACGTTCTGGAGAAAGCTGCAGAAAGAGATGAAAACATACTTATACATTAGACCAGGGGCGCCAATTAGGTTTTGCCGCGGGCCAGATTTTCCCCAAGCCGTTGCTACGCGGGCCAGGATCAAAAACAATGGCTAATTTAATATACTGATATTGAAAAAAGACAAACGTTTTTCTCTGGTCTGCATCCCCCCAACAACCGTGTGCACTGCGCCGCACTGCACTGCACCCACTCTGCAATCCGCCAAACAAAGTTCTCACTCATCCATTCATTCATGAACAGCTCTCAGCTGTTGCAGATCAGCTTAACAATTGTGTGTATTGCGCCATACTGTATTGTACCCATTCTGCAATCTGTTAAATAAAGTTTTCATTCATTCATTCATGAACAGCAGATCAGCTGTTGCAGATCACCGCGGCGGGTGATGAACAGATCAGAAGACAGAATGCATGAAAACACGACTCACCATACCTTGTTTGTTGTTCAGTCCTCCAAAATCCCTGCTAATGTTTGAAACATGTCACATATCCACTCGCCGCCCTCCAATTCCAGATTGGCGTTGAATGCAGCTACTTTATCTGCCAACTTGAACACAGTTGTAATAACAACCATTTCCTCGTTGTTGTTGTCGCCACATATTATGCAGAGAGGACGTCGGCTCGGCACGCAAGAATCACCGACCTGTTGCAATAAACCCGTATTTTAAGTATGGCTCCTGTTTATTAAAAGAAGCGTTATATTTCCCTGTTGCATTTCCCTATCCAAAGATGTTTGTTTTGTTTTTTAACACATTTTGTTACTTGCTCCATCTCGAACGCGGAAGTGAAAGTTCGTTAGGGACTATTCCATTGGTTCTCCCAGTCCATGTGACCATTTCTAGCATTTCAATTGGCTATAGTGCTATTGATGACTACCGGTAGATAGATACAGCTTCACAATAAAAGACACCCTGGCGTCCCGAGTGAATATTTCCTGCGCGTAAAATAAATATCATATTCTCAAAATAATCTGACGGGCCAGAAATTATTGCTGGCGGGCCAATGTCGGCCCGCGGGCCGCCTATTGCCGATCCCTGCATTAGACCATACTTTACTATGAATATGTGAATGAAAAAGTTTAACGTTGCTACACAATGAACAATACATATAGGACTTTGAATGGGCCCTAATAATGGCAATGTAGCAATAGAATTTAAAAAGTTATAGCCCTGCAAAGAAGGGGACTTTCTCTATAGACAAATAGAGCCGGCAACCTACGGTTGATAATGAATTTAACCCATGGCAGCCAAAGTGTTAAACGCAATAATACACAAGACCCTCTTCTTGGAACCAAGTAAGGTTTTGTTGATAATCCAATGTACACTTACCCCCCCACCCCCTCCAATGTACAGTTTCCCCCCCCCACCCCACCCCACCTACCAACCTCCAATGTACAGTTTCTTCGTCAAATGTATATACTCTCTTTTTTAGACTCTGCTTGTATCAAAAACAGTACTGTATTTGTAAATCTGGTATGTCATACATGTATAGATGTAGCAGTACTGTCTATCTGTATGTCATGTATGTCATATATGTTATGATGAATTGAAAATGGGGGACCCTGATGTAAACAAGACGGAAGTCTTTCTCTGGTCTGCATCCCCTTAACAATTGTGTGTATTGAGCTGTACTGTATTGTACCCATTCTGCAATCTGTTCATTAAAGTTTTCAATCAATCAATGTACATATATACTTCCCAAATGTTAGGGATGCCCCGATCACGTTTTTTGCCACCGATACCGATCACCATCACCATCATGTATATATTATTTTATATAATTTTTTTTTATATATATATTATATAATTATACTTGTAGTTGTATTATCTGCGAGACATCGCCAACACGCAACAAGTCAAAATGCTCGCTATCTCCACTGTCTGTGTGTATACTCTGCTTTGATCAAATCACATTCAGCATGCCCCCAGCAGGGTATATCTGCGGCTTTGCAGATATACCCTAGGCTCTGCAGATATACCCTACTCCCTCAGCTAGCCCCGTTTGTGACTGCGATGCAAGCCGGGGCTCAAATACGCATCGAATTACTGTTATAAGACATTGATATCAGGAGCTATCTGTAGCTACTACTAGCCGGCTATATAACGTTAAGACAACGCCTCAGTGAACTATTTAGTTTAATGGGACGTTTAGTTTTGAACAGTGAGCTAACGTGAGCTAATGTGAGCTATCATGCACGACACGTCTACTAGACTTGCTGGAGCATTTGTTGATATCAGGAGCTATCAGTAGCTAGCCGGCTAGATACCGTTAACAATGCCTCATGTATTAAACTAAAAGTGAATAGTTGACTGGGTCATTCTGTTTAAACAGTAACGGTAGCTAACGTTAGCTCACGGAGCTCACATGCACTAGGTTAGAGCAGACTATTGCCCGAGCTTGTTTACACGGGAAGGGAGGAGGAGGAGGAGACGGAGCGTCTGAGACAGAACTCAGCGAGTGAGATCTCGTTTTTCGATCGGTTTTGACGATTGGCGAAAATAAAGCATTATCACCGATCACCGATCGCATATTTATACTGATTATCGATCGCATATTTATACTGATTATCGGCCGATAATGATCGGTGGCCGATCGATCGGGGCATCCCTACCAAATGTCAGTGAATTCCACGACCACATCACCAGAGGGAGTTCCACTAATCATGTTCAACCCAGATTCGGCTCAAACAAGTAGGGGACTAAACACGTTTCGCAATTATGCCACAACAATGTGGAACGCCCTACCCACTGCCGTAAAATAATGTTAATCCCTACCCTCCTTCAAAACTTCAAGAGCACCTGCAATGACTGCAATTAGAAACTGGCCCCGGTAAATGTCCAAATGTACAGTTTCTTCCCTGTCGAATGTATATATTTTTCTTGTAAGATCTCTTTCTAAATCAACATTTGAATTTTTTATTTTTAATAAAAAAAATAAAACATTTAAAAAAAAATGTATGTGTCTATTTCAATCTGTTTAAACCAATGGGGATTTTCTTCACAGTTGCAGTTAAAGATTAGGCTACACTAATATTATACTATAAGACGTCACCATCACTTTCATACCAACCGTGCCCTTATTGGATTATTTATGTTGACGAAACTGATGAGTTATATTCATTAAAGAAAGTTGATTTAATAAAAGAAAAAGACTAATTTAATCAGATTAATCACTTTATTCAAATTGAGGATTTAGTTAAAAAAATATATATATATATTTGTTTAAAGTAATATTTTATTTTGACATTCGAAGCTTCGTTCGAATACTTCAATAGAAGCTTCGAATGTTAAAAAATGACATTCGGTACAGCCCTACCTGTACCCAAGGCTGGTTATCACAGCACACACACAAACACTTGACCTCCGTGCCAAATTGAAGCCTCCTCTTTAGGCAAATACTGTGGCCGCTAGAGGGTGGGGACACTTTTGTGGACCAACCAACCAACAGCCTCAGGAAATAAGAGAGTGCTGGCAGCTACAGTATACAACCTTCCTCTTTCACAACCACGCCCATTAAAACAAATGTATATATATTATTTTCTCTTCAGACATTGATGATTGTGCAGCAGATCACCCGCAGAGGGACAGCAACCTCCCGGCTCTGTGCGCATCTCAGAACAGCCTGGAGCAGACAGGACATGGCCCGGCCGAGCTCAGGTGTGTACTATCTGCCGTGCTGTCCTTACAGCCTTTAAAAAGTTCTGTGCTACTTGTGGTGGTGACACAGGCATGCTGCGAAATTGCGAATCTGGGGTAGGGAAGCATAGATATAAGATATATTGCTACAGTTAACTACTGCTTTAAGGTGAGTGATCTGCACAAACAAAAATACTCTTAACTCGATGAAATCTTGACGGATTTACAAACGGTTTGGTTTATTACAAACGTTATTAACGTGGCTATGATTCTTGCTTGGAGGACATTTGATTGAATTTTTTTTAATGTTCATAAATTATGAAAGTCCATTATAAGTATGTAGTATGATAACTACATCTCTGACCATTTTTAACAAACCAAAAAGTTGAACATTTAGCAAGCTATGGTTATTTCAATAGTACATGCACTATAGACATTCATGTTACGAGCAGCGCGGGTGAGTCATCTAGTCTTTATATATCTATGTAGGGAAGAGGTGCAAAGCTGAGTGTCAAAGAAAGGGGTGGAGTTGAGGAACAGACTGCGTGTCATGCCAGACGTGCTCTTCATACCTAGGTATTGCTGTGTCAATTTGGGGAATGTATTTGTCAATCTTTAAATTTCAAACCTTTATTTAAACTCGAAAAGGCAACTGAGGTTTCCCTCGTTTACAGTTACGTTGAGTGTACATCAGTGTTAATTTTGTCAGCTAATTTTTATTTGAGTCTTAGTCATGTGTCAAATGCTCTTTTTCGTTTTCATCATATTTAGTCACCTTTATCTATTTTTCGTTTGGTCAAGTTTTTGTCAACTACAGGTCTGAGCATTTTAGTCCTAGGCCCTCATTTATCAATGGTGCCTATGCACAGATATGTGCGTAACCCGTGCGTACGATCATTTCTAAGCAAAGTGTGGGACTTATCAATTTGAACGTGTGCTTGACATTGTGCGTATATCTACGCACAGCTCAGACCATGCGTATATGGCGCCCAGCGGTAGAATGAGAAAACTGCACGCACCATGAGACGGACTTTCATGCATTCGTTTCAACTGTCACTGACGTGTTCATATGAATATGATCCGTAATTCATTATAGTTAATTGTAAAATAGCGACAGTAGTGTAATTATTGTCAAACCCTATAGCATTTGGAATAGGTCTTTCTTTCCGAATGAATGCAGCATGGTTTATATATAGCGTTATCGGAATACTACGGGGTGCGCTGACTGCGCTCTGCGGGGAACTGTTTTCAGAGATAGCAGATGGGGATTAATGAATGAATGAGGGGCAGTCTAATTGCAGGGAGAACATAATATTAACTAGAGTCTGCTACCCGAGACACATTCTCCTTGATTTGTACCACAATTTGAGACCGAAATTGGAGCGTGGAACAAAACGCACAAATGCCATCCCCATGCACATTCAAGTCCTCTCCACCCTCGGGTATTTGGCCACCGGCACGGTCCATCGTGATATTGGAGATGGATCGAGCAATAGACTGTTACTGTACCACCCATGTAGCTGTCAAAGCTCCATCACAAATTCAGTTATGTGAATAGAAAGGGATTCCACTCAGTCAATGTTGCGATGCGCATTTGCCTGATACATGTCGTTGCTGGTGACCGGGAGGAAGGCAATGCTGCATGTTTTCAATTCATTAAATAAAACGGATACTTTTTGCAAGGGTTTACTGACTGTCATACAAATAATCAACCATCTACATACTGTAACTTTTCAGTGCACGTTTTTATTTACATTGTGACAACAGACCGACGTGATGGAATTCATGTTCGAGTTTTTATTGATCACATAGGGCAGCAGGCTACACATGGCGTAGCCGTATAGCTACATGGCAGTGAGATTCATTGTTCTTGTATGCTCTCGTATTATTGTTATAGTATAGGCTATTGTCAAGAAAGGAAGTACATTATTTTCAATCGTGGTTTTAATTCGTAGCCGAGAAGCAGTTTCCTATAGCAGCTTCGAATCCCAATCCGTCTCAGCCACAGCACTGTCTGAGACCGGCTATGGAAACAAATCATAAATAGACAGACTACTGTAAATAAAATAGCCTATAACATTATAAAGGATATAGGCTATACAGGCATTAAAGCGTTCCGTCTTGTGACGGATTTCCGTCAATTTGATTATATTTATATCATATTTTGATTTATATAAAAAAAAAAAATTTTAACTTTTCTTTTTAAATATAAAGTTTGCCAATAGGGATGTATCAGTAGTATTGGCAGTGGTAATAGTCGTAATAGTAATCCAGTCTCTTTTTTTATTTTCTAAAAAATAAACTAGTTCAACACAGGTAACCACTTTTGCTTAATTTCTTTGATGGCTCAAATGTATGCTCTAGTGCAGGGGTAGGCAATTAGGTTTGGCCGAGGGCCAAATTTTTTCCAAGCCATTGTATGGGGGGCCGGAAACAAAAACAATGGCTAATTTAATATATTGATAGTGAAAACATTTTAACTCTGTGACAGACCACCTTATAACTAAGACATACAGAGGCAGAGAATGGACAAAATAAACAAGCTGCATAGGTGGCATAATAAACTGTAAACGACATACACATTTGCACTGAACATTATACCTTTGTCTGTTTGCCATTTTATTATAAAACCAGAGACAAGCGCCTCTCTCTTATCGGCCTATCTTACATTACGCGCAACCAATGCGTCTATCTGACAGCCCTTTCTGTGGAGCACACTGGACTATTGAGAAACAATAGGAATTTTCCATTGGTTCTCCCAGTCCACGTGACCATTTTCCATTGGCTATAGTGACAGACATAGATATGTGATAAATGGATAGATACAGCGGATTAGATGAAGTCCAGGGAAAACAACCAATCTAGATATTTCAAGATTCTATGCTTTACATCCGCGCATTCTCTGAGAGATGCACAACATTTTTAGATGACAATCGATTCCGATACAATAAAGCAAGTCTTTATCACAAACAAATCCAAAGATATTCAATGTTTTACAAAACATGTATAGTGTTGCGCCCGGCTTTAGAGGGTTAAAAGCCTAATTGTATGTTTTATTTAGTTAATAAATGTCTTGTTGTAATTCCTTATATACCTATAAGGAAGCGTGAGGTCAATTTTAAACGCTCCGCCCCCTGGTTCACACAGGAACTGAGGAAAATGAAAAAAGCTGGTCGTGCCCTGGAACGTCGACTCAGACACTCTGGACTCACTGTCCACAAACTGGCTTTCCGTGACCATCAAAAGGTGTACTGCAAGTCCCTGAAAGATGCACGGTCAAATTTCTACTCCAACCTCATCAATAAAAACACTGGCAACTCTAAGCAGCTTTTTTCCACCATAAATCACCTACTGAAGCCACAACCATCCTCATCCACTGAAGCTACAGAAGAGCGATGCAATAACTTTATGGACTTTTTCAGATCTAAAGTAAACAACATCCGCTCTCTGATGCCCAGCTCTTCCTCTCTGTTTCCCCCTGCCTCTAACCCACCACCTGAGAGCTTGCCATCTCTCCCATGTTTCACTGAGGTTCAGCAGAGCCACATTGAAAAAACACTCAGAGGAATGAAACCATCCACCTGCACCCTGGATCCCATTCCAACTGCCCTGCTCAAATCAAACATCCCCAGCATCAGCCCAATCATCACCCAGGCTGTTAACCTCTCTCTTCAAACTGGCCATATCCCATCCACCCTCAAAGTTGCCATCATCAGCCCCCTCCTAAAGAAGCCCACCCTGGACCCGGAGGTTCTTGCCAACTACAGGCCTATTTCGAACCTTTCCTTTCTATCCAAGGTTTTGGAAAAGGTAGTTGCCTCCCAGCTCCAGGACCACCTTAAAAATAACACCCTGTTCGAGAAGTTCCAGTCAGGCTTTCGCTCATCCCACAGCACGGAAACAGCTCTGCTCAGGGTGACGAATGACCTCCTAATGACCGCTGACGCAGGATCACCATCACTCCTCATCCTCCTCGATCTGACAGCGGCGTTTGACACTGTGGACCACACCATCCTCCTGGAGCGCCTCCACAACACTGTTGGACTGTCGAGCCATGCACTACAGTGGTTCCAGTCCTACCTCTTAGGCAGGACAGAATATGTCTCACTGGGAGGACACAAGTCCAGGCTGCTCGAGGTCACCTGTGGTGTTCCGCAGGGGTCGGTTCTTGGTCCCATTCTATTCATCACCTACATGCTCCCCCTCGGTCGTGTCATCGGCAGACATGGAATGTCTTTCCACTGTTATGCCGATGACACACAACTCTACATAAAAACGGCCCCAAACCCCTCTGCAGCTCTGTCATGCCTCACCACCTGTCTTGGGGAGATAAAGGCATGGATGAACAGCAACTTCCTCCAACTAAACAGCAAGAAAACCGAGGCACTCCTAATTGGCACCCCCCACCAGGTTCAGTCTTCATCCATATCCCATCTCACCTTTGACGGCCAGGTAATCCCCCTCTCCCCCTCAGTCACAAATCTGGGGGTTCGATTTGACCCCCACCTGACCTTCAACACCCACATAAAACACCTCTGCAAGACCTCATTCTATCACCTAAAAAACATATCAAAACTCCGTCCCATTCTAACCCTGTCAGATGCAGAGAAGCTTGTCCATGCCTTTATCTCCTCAAGACTGGACTACTGTAACGGACTCTTCATCGGGATTCCTGGCAAGAGCATCCAAAAGCTGCAATACATCCAGAACAGCGCTGCCAGGATCCTGATGAGAGTCCGTAAACACGATCACATAACCCCCATCCTTCACTCACTACACTGGCTCCCCGTCTCATCCCGGATCAACTACAAAATCCTTACAATCACCCATAACTGCATAAACGGACACGCACCCCTCTACCTTCAGGAACTCATCACTCCACAATCCTTCACCCGCACCCTCAGATCCGCAGGTAGCCTGCTCCTTCAGGTCCCCAATACCCGGCTCTGCACCATGGGTGACCGAGCCTTCTGCACGGCTGCACCACGCCTGTGGAACAGCCTCCCCATCCAGCTGAGGGCACCACAGAGCCTGGACTCTTTCAAAGCAGGCCTGAAAACCTATCTGTTTAAAAAGGCCTTTGACTGTTAGCTTTTTATTTAAATTTTATTGCGCTCTGTTTTTAAATTGTCTGTTTATACTATGTTTTTAATTAACTATGTTCTATTTTTATTCTGTATTTTATTTTATTTGTTTTACTAATAACTATTTTATTCTATTTTTTTTAACTGTTTTAACCATGTAGCACTTTGGGATCCCAGCGAACAAAAAGTGCATTACAAATCCAATCTATTATTATTATTATTATAATGTAGCGCATCTTCTTGAAGCAGATTCAGCTTTTTTTGCTCCGATTTGACTTCAGTTTAATTGCATTGTTACTGTTTATGTGTGGTGCCGTCACAGTCATATATATATATTAGTAAAGATAAAGTTTGAATGACTTACTGAACTGGTGTTTTAATTTCACACCACACTGCTTGTTTGTTATTTCAGCACCAGGCGCTGTCCACCGACTTTTTTCATGTTGAGCAAGCGCTACATTGCACCTCACTGCTCACAGTTATTCATTCTCAACATGGATAAAACAAAGTATAATAAGCATTCTTTAGGTGATGGTAGTTTCTCTATTTGGACATTATAGCTAACATATAGCCTAGCCTAGTTGGTCTGATATATAATTAAAAAAATAAACAAGTTTTTTTTTTTTTATATATTCTGAAGGGCCAGATATTATTGCTGGTGGGCCAATTTCGGCCCACGGGCCGCCTATTGCTGACCCCTGCTCTAGTGTCTAGTCGATTTTGTGTTTTGAGCACAAAGTTCATCATAGATTAAGAGGCTAGAATCTAGCCTCTTAATTTTGCCCTCAAAGTGCACCAGATTGATGCATTTAACTTTAAAAAAAAGAAAGTAAAAATATGTCCCGGGGGGCCATGCCCCCCGACCCCCCTAGAGGGGCAGAGGTTCACCCACCACCACAGTCTCACTAAATCCTGTGGGAAACACTGAGGATTCAAATTATTTTACGGCTGTGGGTAGGGCGTTCCACATTGTTGTGGCATGTGTTTAGTCCCTTGTTTGTATGATGACAAGCTTTTTAGTTCATGGTTCAAAGTAATGGGAAAAGGGTGCTAGCTCGCCATCAATCAGAAGCTAGCCACAATACTTGCATTCACGCTCTCCAGCACACAGCCTCCCTGCCTGGCACAACAACCACAACAGTAGGGTATATAGTCACAGTCAGGACAGTAGGCTCTACAAGTAGGCTCCCTTAAAACGCTAACGCTATTAAAAAAAATACAGTGGAGGTTAAAATAAGAATATGACTTGGCCTGAAAAAAAGTTCAGTCAGGAGATCTTTTTTTTGCTTTAATCCCTGGCTATAGCAGGGGTTCCCAACCTTTCTTCCCCAGAGCCCCACGATTCCTTGGAGACATATAGGAATTAGGGCTGTCAGTTTATCGCGTTAATTAGATTAATTAATTACACAGCAAATTATCGCGTTATGAAAATTAACTCAAAATTAATTACAATTTTTTTTATATATATATATTTTTTTTATCTCATTCATTCCATAAGAACGTAGAATACACATTTACAGACTTTTTTTCCCTATATGGTCCATTTGCATGTTCTTGGTATCTGATTCTAGGGACATCTATGGATCTCAGGGAATGTATTCCCAGTGTCAGAAATACTGTGTCTGTTACTAGGCTTGAGTAAATTGTAATGAACCAAATGAGAATATCAATTCAATTTGTTTTTATCTTTGACTGTGAATAACACTATGCTCAAATTGACCAGACCTGAAAAATCTAAGCAAATTCATAGATGGAAGATGATTAAACAGAAGGTTTTGTAGAACAGTACTGAATTCTGCCATCCGGACACATGCAATTTGAAATATGATTATAGAATATAGAATATCAGGCATAAAATGGTTATGCGATTAAAATGCGATTAATTAGATTAATTAATTACAAATCCTGTAATTAATTAGATTAATTTATTTAATCGCCTGACAGCACTAATAGGAATATGATATAGGCTATACATGGGTCCGTCAGCGAGGAGATTTAGCCATTTGAGAATAGGCTATTATGGCCAAACGAAGGCCTATAGCCTATAAATATTATTAAATGTTTTCATAAGCGTAAAGATACAAGGACAACAGTTATATTAACGATCAAGTTAGTTTCAGGGCTCAACAGTGCAAGCATTTCACTCGCATTTGCCCCTTAAAATAGATTTGCGCGAACCGGACACGGTGTGCAAGTAATGGTTTTGGGTAGTGGGCGTGTCAAAGCGCCATTGTCATTTCATAATATACACAGAGCAGTGCGGACCTTCAATTTTAGAAGCTACAGGTATGACATCTAACTATTCAGCCCAGCGTTTGACAGCTCTGTGACAACTTATCTCACAAGTCACGCTGTTTTTATGTGTAAGGAAAATGCTGCGAGCAATGGTCTAAACGCACCTCGTCGCGGTAAAAACCTCTCTCTCTCTCTCTCTCTCTCTCTCTCTCTCTCTCTCTCTCTCTCTCTCTCTCTCTCTCTCTCTCTCTCTCTGCTGTTTCATTGTGTAAGGAAAAGTCCGCGAGCAATGGTCTAAACACACCTTGTCGCGGTAAAACTCTCTCTCTCTCTCTCTCTCTCTCTCTCTCTCTCTCTCTCTCTCTCTCTCTCTCTCTCTCTCTCTCTTGGAAAACTCTGCAAGCTTTGCATCCCTTCTCTCCTGATTCCTGATCCTATTTCATTCAAAAGGAAGATATTGATGGACATTAGCTATAGTATATAGCTCATCAGCTGTAACAATCATTTGGTTATTTACGTTTCAACAGTGTCAAAATATTAATTTAAATTATAATGAATTAAAGAATTGTATAAAGAACTTTCCATGTCTGTCACCTAATAATATATTCAATACTGCCAAATATATTAGTATGAACGACCAGCAAAGCTGAATGCAATGCGGAGAGCTGGGCTCGAACCCAGCGTCTCCTGCATTGGTGGTGAGCGCCTTGCCCACTGCACCACCTAGCCGCCCTGAGAGTTGTATGTTGAGTTGTTTTTTTGTGGAGGACATCTTCAGTTTTGCAGGATTTTTGGAGAAAGCATGGCACTTGAGACAAAACACACTATATCCTATATAATTGTATTTGAATTTACTTGTTTCTTTGTTTATTTACATTGCGTACAGCTTGTGTTATATTACGTTTTCTTGTATTTTCTTGTATTTTCTTATTTTTGTGGCCATCTTGGTCTATTTGTCATTTGTCAAGTAATTGGTTTTATTATATACTTATTGTTATGTGTCTTGTAAGCCCATATGGGCTGGGCATACACCTGTATGTAAGACACGGAAATAAAAAAACATCAACATCATCAAGTTACAAATATTACATATTGTGATAGGAACATCTTTATTTTTGTATTTGCTCTTTAACCCTGCTCAGAAAATGTCTACAATGTACTTCTGTGGAAATTGCCTAAGTTTTTCTGTTCTATATTTCTTTGTAAAGATGCAAGGAGATACACAGGTGGTACTTTCAGTCCCCCACACATCCTGCTACGTCAAATATAATGATAAAACTGCCCGTTGCCAGGGCAACACAGGAAGCTTGTTTCCAGTTAGAAATGGCAGGTTTGCATTTTTGCCCCCCACCCCTGGTATGCGGTATCCTGTCTCTGCATTTAAACCGTCTCTTTTCAGCGACACCTTGTAAACTGAAGTGAGACTCTGTGCACAGATAATACATTTAGCTTATCAGCTTCTATCCTTGATTCAAGTAAGCATTCTTTCACAGTTCCAACTGGGTCATTGTTAGCAAAAATTCCACCACAATATGATTTGCATAGATGTAAAAATAATATATACGTTATTTTAAGATAAATCCTTTTGATTTATCAGGTTAAGAACCCCATATTACTCCATCAATCAATGATCAAGCAATTATTTTCATTATCATTTCATTTTTATTTATTCGTACATGGAATTGTTACAGTCCAACAGTGTCTTCAGTACATATAGTTGACTTAATATGCTCCACTAAACTCCATGGCCGAAAGGAACAGGAAGAAGAAAGCTCTTATTGTACCTGCCCCTACACACATACAGTACACTGATAGACTGTTCATAGTGCAATGTTTACCAAACAAAATGTGCATACTCGTTTCTCCTCTTCTTCAATAATAAAATATCTCTAATCAACAGCTCACTGACTGCCCGCATCGCCAATTCCCCCACCCTCGCCCCCCCCACTATCATTTTCCCCCCACCTGACTCCATCCCTCCCACCCCTTTTACTGCCTTCGCCCCAGTCGACTCCTCCTTCATCATGGACCTCATGACCACCTCCAAGACCACTACCTGCTCCCTTGACCCCCTACCCACTACTCTCACCAAAGCCTGCCTCCCTGCTCTCATCCCCCACCTCACCGCCCTTTTCAACCAGTCACTATCCCTAGGCCACGTCCCCTCCCCCTATAAACTCGCCGCTGTCATCCCTGTCCTCAAAAAACCCACTCTTGACCCATCCAACCTCTCCAACTACCGCCCCATATCCAATCTTCCTTTTTTCTCTAAAACACTGGAACGCATTGCTGCCTCCCAACTCCACTCCCATCTCCAGTCCAACACCCTCTATGAACCCCTTCAGTCTGGCTTCCGTCCCGCTCACAGCACAGAAACTGCACTGGTTAAAGTCATCAAAGACCTCCTCATTTCCGCTGACTCCGGTGCCCTCAACATCCTGATCCTACTCGATCTCAGTGCAGCCTTTGACACAGTGTGTCACTCCATCCTTCTCCAAAGGCTGCACCAACTGGGTGTTGAGTGCACAGCACTTGGCTGGTTCTCCTCCTACCTCACAGACAGACACCAATTCATCTCCCTCTCCGGCCACACCTCCTCCCCCTCCCCCTCCCCAGTCACACAGGGGGTCCCCCAAGGCTCAGTCCTTGGCCCCCTGCTCTTCATCTGCTACATTCTCCCCCTTGGTCACATCATCCGTAAATACCACCTCAACTTCCACTGCTACGCTGATGACACCCAAATCTACATCAGTACACAATCCCCCCACAGCCCACCCCTCAGTCACATCGAATCCTGCATTACCGAACTCCAAACTTGGATGACTCACAACTTCCTCAAATTGAACAGTGACAAGACTGAACTTCTCATTATTGGCACCAAAACCACCTTCACCAGATCTGGACCCATCACACTCACCATCAACGACTCCACCATCACCCCCTCCCCCCTAGTCCGAAACCTTGGTGTCCTCCTTGACCCCACCCTCTCATTTGACCCCCACGTCCGCTCCATCGTAAAAATATCCTACTTTCACCTCCGCAACATTGCAAAAATCCGTCACTGCCTCTCCCCCCCTGCTGCTGAATCCCTCATTCACGCCTTCATCTCCTCCTGCCTGGACTATTGCAACTCCCTCCTCACTGGTATCAACTCCCGCTCCCTCCATAAACTGCAAATGGTCCAAAATTCAGCCGCCCGCCTCCTCACTAACACCCGGTCCCGCAAACACATCACTCCTGTCCTCCACTCCCTCCACTGGCTCCCGATCAAACACTGCATACACTTTAAAACACTACTCCTCACGGCGGAGCTGAGCGATCATGGAGTAGACGTGTTTCACATGAGCTCCCTTCTACCGTGCTGAATATACGTTTCTCCCCATTAGTCTTTATTTTATTTTTATTTGTTTTTTATCTGTTTGCTAGGTCGTCGTGTTTAGTATACTGTCGTCGACTTTTTTCGACTTTCTGCGATGACGGGGGTGGAAACCAGAGCCATGAGCGCCCCATCCAGCAAACCACCACCACCGGGCCTGGCCGCATCGTCGTCCGGTGTCGGGGAAATAAGCGAAGCTGTGCTCTTGGTCATGACCAAGCTACACGCAGACTCTGAGGCACGCGTCGCTGAAGCACAGAAGAAAGTGTTGGCGGATTTTTGTGTCAACCTCCGTCGTGAGATATCAGAAGAAATACGGCTGGCGGTGGTCCCGCTGACAGACAAGATGGAGTCGATTCACGCTGCCTCATCGGCTAATGCTAACGAACTAGCCATGCTAACGACGGAGGTATCATTACAGTGCGAGAAGATGGCGGGTCTCGAATCCGCCCTGCTGGCTAGGCAGGCTGAAGTCAACAAACTACAGTCGGCAATGGAGGAGATGCAGTCCCGGGATAGACGCCACAACGTCAGGATTGTTGGAGTACCGGAGGCCATCGGTGAAGGCCGTCTCTCTGAGACCATGCCCGAACTGCTGCAGAAAATACTAGGGACGGACGTCCTCCCTTCGCCTCCGGTCTGTGAGTCGGCCTACAGAGCGGGCAGGTTTTCTCCCGGCGTGAACAAAGAGCCGAGGCCCATCATAGTCAAGCTGAACAGGCTTCAGCAGAGAGAACTCATCATGCGGTCGGCTCGTACCAGAAGGGGTAATCTGAGGCTTGGCGATCACAAAGTGGCCATTTTCGAAGACTTTACGCCGGAGGTTCAAGCACAGAGAGGCGAATACAAGGTGGTCCTGTCTAAGCTATGGAAACTAGGCCTGAGGCCCACGTTATTCGCTCCCGCGAAATTATCTGTGTTGGAGAAGGTCGATGGTCAGCGTTCATTTTGGTCGTTGGCTAAAGCGAAGGAATATCTCGCGGGGATACCCGGGACTGTTGCTTGATATCTGTGTCGGGTGAGTGACTTGGCGGTGTGGGTCTATATACATTGATTAGGCCGACTATTCACAAGTACTTGCTGTCATGCCCAGACATGCTAACTGCCCACTGCCCATCCAACTAGCGGGGCTTCCCAATGACTTCTGTTACTTGTTAAAGCTGACCTCATGGTCGTACTTGTGTATCGCCTCTTTGGAAGCTAACGAGCTAGCTGAACAATGTACATAATAGGCTAACGTGCTATCCGGATTCATCACTAGCTTACGCGCTAGCCTCGGGCTAGCCAGCGGGCTTCGTCTATCGTCTGCGCTGAGACATTCGAGACCCGTTAATGGTTACGTATTTTGGTTGCTGTTGCTGTTCAAAGGGACATTGGTTTGCACAATTCAAGAGTGATCGAGTCCCTAACTAACTTCTGGTATGCTTTTATTTTTATATCCAGGTTGTTTTGAGCTTTGGGATCCATAGTAGAAGCCAAGGTCGGTTGAATATGCATATACAATATATGATAACAGGTTGGGTCGAGTATGGCTTGCACTTCATGGCTATATGGTTATATGGCTTGCACTTTAGCCATGACCCTCTTTTCCCTTTTTTTTCTTATTGTCGCTGTTTTTATGTCATCTGTATGCGCGATTTAAATGTGATCCGATTCTACCTTGGACTAACTGCTGATATGCCTTAATTTTGTTTTGAATTTTCCGTGATCCATTTATGCTATAACGTTGCGACATTAATATGCAGACTCCAAGGTAGATGGTTACAGGGTTGATGTTGAGTAATTATATAATAATGGCTAATTTTTCCATTATAGCTGTCATGTTAGGGCCAAGGCTCACGTTGGCTCTCGACCGAATATACATAAAATATGTGATAACAGGCTGGGTCAGTTTTAGCTTTGCTTGCACTTTAGCCATAACCCTCTTTTTCCTTTTCCTATTATTGTCGCTGTTTTAATGGCATTTGAATGAGCAATTTAACTGTGATTCGATCCTACCTTAGACTAACTGCTGATATGCTTTGATTTTGTTTTGAATTTTCCTCTATCCATTTATACTATAACGTTGCAACATTAATATGCAGACTACGAGGTAGATGGTTACAGGGTTGATGTTGAGTAATTATATGATAATGGCTAATTTTTCCATTATAGTTGTCATGTTAGGGCCAAGGTTCACTTTGGCTCTCGAACGAATATACATAAATTTTGTGATAACAGGATGGGTCAGGTTCAGCTTTGCTTGCACTTTAGCCATAACCCTCTTTTTCCTTTTCCTATTATTGTCGCTGTTTTAATGGCATTTGAATGAGCAATTTAACTGATTCGATCCTACCTTGGACTAACTGCTCCGACCGATATCTTTATTGAAACAATGTATGATAACAGGTGGTGTCAGGTGTTGCCTATTACCATCCCCGGATTAATGAATGTGTTTAATTCTATTCTTACATAGGTTATGTCATTTCAGCCGTTGTGCCTGATCAGAGGGACTGCTACAGGGGTGCACTTTGACCATAACCCCTTTTTTCCCTTTCTTATTTTTGTCATTGTTTAATTGACATTGTTCACACAATTTTGCACAATTAACCTGTGACCCGATCCTGCCTTAGACTATCGGCTGGGATGCTTTAATTTAATTTTGTTTTGAATTTTCCTGTACCCTTTTGGGCTATAACATTGCGACGTTGAAGCGCAGATTCGGAAATAGATGGTTGCAGGTTGATGTGGAGTTATTATTTAATAATGGCTATTTTTACCATTATGGTTGTCTCATGTTGGGGCCAGGGCTCAGGTGGTTTTCGACCGATATCTTTATTGAATTTTATTTTATTATTATTTGTGTTTATTGGACTAGTGGGGGTTTACTCAGGGGTTTATCTAGAGGGGGGTTGGAGTGGGGAGCGTCTTATTGGATCCATGTCTCTAGTGGGAAGTGATAGGAAGATGACCATCCTCAGTGGATGGGGCATAGGGTGGGGATTGGAGAGTGGGTATAGGAGGGCTTATAATAGGACGGGTGGGTTAGGGTTTAGAGTAGAAGGAGGGGGGGTTGTAGCTGGGGTGGTATTTTTATGTGTTTTATGTACTGTCGTCTTATATGTGTGTAATTGTTCCTCCTCTGAACTCCTGGGATTGACCGTCTGGGCCCGCCTGGATCAGCGCCTCTGTACTCAGCCTGGCTGCACTGGTATGTTCTCTACGCATTTATACAAGCTCGACCATGGCTAAATTGAATATTTTAATTTGGAACGCAGGAGGGCTTAACGCCCCACACAAGCGTGCCAGTGTCCTTTGGCTATTGAAGAGGAGAAATATTGACCTTGCTCTCCTTAGTGAGACGCATTTATTGGTAGGTGACGTGTCAAGACTGGCAAATCGGCAATATCACGTTATCTCCTCATCCTCAGCCGATGATAAGACGAAAGGAGTAGTCATAGTTACAAGACGTAACCTTGATATCAAAGTCTTGGATGTATGGTCGGACACGGAGGGAAGGATTACTATAGCAAAAGTTGAATTCTCGCATAGGAAGATGGCTATAATAGCATTGTATGCTCCTAACACATTTGATTCAGCGTTCTATAATACAATCACAAAGAATATGTTGGAACTTAATGGATACGCTCTCATTGTGGGTGGCGATTTGAATGCGTGCTGGGATGCGGAGATGGATAGGTCCGGGCCCTCTGAAACGAGCGACCAAAAACGGGCCTCTAAGGCCCTTAGGATGTGGGCCAAGGACACGGGGCTCACAGACCTTTGGCGCTTATCCAACCCCACCCTCAAAGATTACTCTCACCTGTCAGCCAGACACAAAAGCTTCTCTCGAATTGACTATGCATTCGCGTCCCCTAATATGTTTGATAGTTTCGATGTCTCATTGGTTCCCTTGGCTCTCTCAGACCACAAGGGGATTTTCCTTACGGCAACCTTTGGCAGGCTCTCCGCAAGAGCTCCCAGATGGCGTTTTAATTCGACCTTGCTAAAGAACGATGACTTCTGTTCTGAGTTCAGGAGTAAACTAACTGAATTTTTGCAGATCAACGTTGGCACAGTAGAAGACCCTAGGGTCCTGTGGAACGCATTGAAAGGATTTATCAGGGGTCATGTCACACTATTTGCCTCCAATTTGCGAAAATCCCGGTCAAAAAAGCTAGAAGGACTGGAATCATTATATGCGGACCTATACGCATCCTTGCAAACTAACTATAATGAACGACTAAACACACAACGTAAGATAGTCAAAAAAGAAATAAACTCCATACTTAAACAACAGTCTGAGTTCTTGATACATAGGACAAGACAAAATTACTACTTTCACGGCTCCAGACCTAGCCATCTATTGGCAATGAAAATACGCTCAAATGATCATTTCTCGGATATCCCCTCGATTAGGACGAGCCAGGGTGCAGTCACTACTGATTCGAAAAAGATCAATGACACTTTTAAAGAGTTTTACTCACAGTTATATAGCTCAGAGGGTAATCTTGATGACTCTAAATTTGAATCGTTCATTGGCGGGCTTGAGATACCCCACATTTCTGAGGAAGAGGCCAAGGAACTGGGGAGACCGATTACTCTCGTGGAATTGAGGGAGACGATTGTTGAAATGCAGAGGGGTAAGGCACCAGGCTGGGATGGTATTCCACCCGAAGTGTATTTAGCTTTCTGGGACCAACTGGGTCCATTGATGCTCGATATGATCAATTACGCTATCGAACAAGGGGAGTTCTCAAGAGATGTCAATATGGCGTTGATTTCTTTACTTCTCAAGAAGGACAAAGATCCCAATGATTGTGGTAGCTATAGACCCTTGAGTCTTCTCGGGGCCGATTTAAAAGTGTTTGCCAAGGTGCTGGCCCGTCGCCTGCAGAGATTTATGTCTGTATTGGTACACTGCGATCAAACTGGTTTTATCCCGGGGCGTCTGGCTGCAGATAATCTTAGGAGGCTGTTGCATGTAATCGATAACAGTAAAGACAATACAACTCCATCCACAGTTCTGTCTTTGGATGCCATGAAGGCGTTTGACAGACTTGAGTGGTCATACCTGTGGAAGGTACTTGAGGTCATGGGTCTTGGGAAGAGTTTTATTCATATGATTAAAGTCCTGTATGCCTCGCCGTCTGCGATGATACTGACAGGCAAAAACTGTTCCACACTCTTTCCGGTCTCCAGATCTTCTAGACAGGGTTGTCCTCTGAGTCCAGGACTGTTCGCGCTTTCCCTCGAACCTTTGGCCCAATTTATTAGGCAATCGGAGGACATCGTCCCCATAATGGTCAATAATACTCCACACAAAATTGCTCTCTACGCGGATGACCTGCTGATTTTCATGGACGACCCCTCCCGGTCGGCCACAAAATTATTGAGGATAATCGACGACTTTGGTAAATTGTCAGGCTTTAAGATTAACTGGAACAAATCAGCCTGCCTACCTCTTAATGAGCTGGCCAAGGCGGTACGACTACCAGCTGATATCCCCATAGTAGAACATTTTAAATACTTGGGCATAGAGATATTCCCCACGCTGAACCAAACTACTAAGTACAACTTCACGGGTACTTATGATAAAATACGCCAGGATCTAGACAGGTGGTCGTCCCTTCCTAACTCCTTGCAAGCCCGGGCTTCCATAATCAAAATGAACATCCTGCCTAGGATAAATTTTATTAGCTCAATGCTCCCCCTGCCCCCTCCAATAGACCACTGGCGTAAGGTACAATCGATGGTATCTAAGTTTATCTAGAATAACAAACGCCCGAGAATCAAAAGGGCTACTACTCAACGTAGAAAACAAGATGGGGGCCTCGCAATCCCTGATTTTAAACTTTATTTCTGGTCCTTTTCACTGAGACCTCTGATGTGCTGGCTAGACCCTGTAGAGGCTGTATCGTGGCGCTCCTTAGAAGCGGCGGCGGTATCTCCGCTAAGATTGCAGGATGTGGTGTACTCCACTGTCTCTATTTCGAAATGCCGGCTGAGGTATGGACCGATCATAACTCACGTGATCCAAACGTGGCGTAATGTACAGAGGTCGTGTGGGGTTAAATGCCCATGGCACCTGGACTCTCCAATTTTTAATAACCAGCAATTACTTGTAGGGCACAAGCCGGTTAATATTCCTCAATGGCAAAGGAGGGGAGTGCATACTCTGGAGGATATTTATGATAAGAACGGCCTCCGTGCGTTTCAGGACTTAAGAGAATTTTATGATCTTCCCGGCGAGTCCTTCTTTCTTTACCTTCAACTAAGGTCAGCACTGAGGGCGCATGGCGTACCGTGGGCTCAAGCTTTGCACCCACACCCCTTCCTCAGGCTCATAGTGGACAGAACGACATCCAGAGGGTTTGTCTCAGACTTTTATACGCTCTTAATTCAATCCACGTATAAAAATTTATCATTGGATACAATCTGGCGTGTGGATATCCCGGAGTTGGACCCCGAGTTTGACTGGGATGATGTTTGGGCAAATGTGGCATTATCTTCCCACAACCCCAATCACCAGCAAATTAATTTTAATTATATTCATAGGACCTATCTTACACCTAGGAAGCTATTTGCTATGGGACTGATAACCGACTCTCGGTGCACTTTGTGCTCTCAAAAGGCCACTGGCACTTATATGCATATGTATTGGGATTGCCCACCAGTGGCCCGTTTCTGGAGGTCAATAACGGACAAACTTTCAGATCTGTGTGGCTTAACTATCCCATTCACAGCTGTTACGCTACTCCTGAACGATATAACGACACTACCCGCGTCCGTACAACTGAAAAGGGTTGTCCTAGCGGGCGTCACAGCAGCGAAGAAGCTTATAGCAATGAGATGGAAGGAGCCTGAGAAGCTTACAATGATTAACTGGTCCCTAACTCTATTGGATGTGATTTATCTTGAGATATCCACGGCTCGGGTGATTGGGGTAGGGCAGGCTGGCATTGACCTGTGGTTCGCAGCAGCTGAGAAGGTAAAGACCGCCGTGTGCGGCTGAGCGGGGTTGGGGCGCTTGATCGGGGGGGTCCGGCGGTCTCTGGGGAGGGGGAGGAGGAAATGTCTTGTCTGTCTTGGTTTTTGTCTTGTCCTTCTTAACTTT
This sequence comes from Notolepis coatsorum, assembly GCF_963971535.1. NCBI lineage: Eukaryota > Metazoa > Chordata > Actinopteri > Aulopiformes > Paralepididae > Notolepis > Notolepis coatsorum. The sequence goes on from NC_140166.1 coordinate 161,984,787, forward strand.
GACTGGGGGGATTTTAGGGGGGGTTGGTATTTAGCTATTCTGCGCTATATGTCAATTCACATGCCATCTCCCCAAGGGACTAATATTGGCAGACTGATTGACCTGTCAACCAACTTGGAGGAATAATTTCTTTCTTCTTACACTTTACCTTCTGCGAGTTTGGCAGTCTTGAACATGTGTAAGGGACCTAGGCTATCTACAGTAAATCTGCGGCAACACTCTCATAAACAATCTTTTAAGTCACTCCACTTTGTAAAGGTGGGGAAAGGTTGCCATGTTTTGAAGACCCTTTTTGTTATTGAAGTAGCCACCTATATTTGATAGGTTGGACGCTGTTTCTTTTTCTTTTTGTCTTTATAATTTATTATTCTGTATTATTATTGTTTGTTATTCTCCTGTGAAGTTATGTTTTTTGTTACTGTGGTTATTGTGTTGTCCTGTTTCATGTAATTAATAATAATAAAAAAATTTGATCAAAAAAAAAAAAAACACTACTCCTCACCTTCAAAGTCCTCCACAGCCTGGCCCCCCCCTACCTGACTGATCTCCTTCTTCCCTACCGCCCCACCCGTTCCCTCCGGTCCTCCTCCACTGCCTCCCTCACTGTCCCGACATCCAAGCTTAAAAACGTTGGAGATCGGGCCTTCTCTCGTACTGCACCCCGACTCTGGAACTCCCTCCCCCAGTCCATCAGAGACTCCCCTACACTTTCCACCTTCAAAGCTCGCCTCAAAACCCACCTGTTCTCCCTTGCCTTCAAACCCCCCCCACCCATAACCCCCCCCCCCCCCCTCCAACCTGATTGATGTCTGTCTCCAGTCTTTTTGTGCTATCATGCTGTCTTCCCTGTTCCCCCCATGGTCTCATGTTCCTTTTGTTCTTGTTTCTTTGTTGTTTCTTTGTTTTTGTTTCTTTGCTTTTGTTTCTTTGTTTTTACTTTTGCTCCCGACTATTGTCAGCGACTTCGGGTTATTGAGAAGCGCTATATAAATTAAATTAATTATTATTATTATTATTTACTTATTTTGCAGAAATCAACACAATTAAATGAACATAAATAAATACATTTTGTGTATCTATCAGTTCAATTGCATATTTACTGAGGTTCATTCATTTATACACACACACACACGCACACACACACACATACACACACACACATCTATATACATTATATTATAACTGTTAACTCTTTCAGTGCCACTCACGAGATTTCTCGTGTTTTTTTTATAGGTGGTTGCTAGTCACTCACGAGATTTCTCGGAATTATTATTATAATTTTTTTGCGATCTGAAAAATTATTGCATCACCCGAGCCTACCCGAGTATTGCCGAGCTGCGCCGGTGATCACTGTGGAAAAAAGCGCCCCCTGTCGTCTCCCAGATGACATAAGTGATTTTGGAATGGACTCAATGAAAATGAATGGGGAAAAAAATCCGGTACTCCACATTTTCCAGTTCACTGATCCAGCCGGGGTTACTAGAGTTCATTCTGGAGCCTCAGATCCCCGCGGATCATGGAGATCCACTGTGTCGCGTTGGATCCATACACGTATCGATTTTTTCGAATGGTGATCAGGAATTGGAATATACCAGTTGGATACCATCTGATGTCAGGTAAGGACTCTATGTTATCAGTGGTAGGATAATCAGAGTAAGTTTGATGAAGTTATAAGCTGTTTTGTGAAATGTCTTCTTTCGGTTTCAATGTAAAACTCCGAGAGGAAATCAACGAGGCGATTATCCGCGCGCGGCCGTAATGTGCGTGCGTGCACGTATAATATTGATCATCTAGCGTTTATTTGAAAACGATTCATAAAAAGGCCGACGAATATCAACGTTGTGGAATATTCCACTAAAAGACGATTTTCATAGAATGCTCCAGAATGAGCTGTTTTTTATATCAAAACGGGGGCTTTTCTAACTGCTCTGAAACGGCAACGACGCGATAAAAAAACAATCTGCCTTCACAGCACTGTCTGGAAAATAGTCTTTGATAATGCGATGGGCAGATTAGACACATAGCCATAATTTAAAACATAGATTAGGCGATATTAACGTTAACATTGGCGCGGATGGTGGCATTCAAGCGGTAAAATGGAAAACCAGGCGTGGCACTGAAAGAGTTAACACTGTTCATAATAACACTGTTCTATTATATCATGTATTATTCTATATTATACTTCTATATACTATACTATTATACTATATAATTGTATTATTTTTAATATTATTATACTATAACTAAATCATACTATATACTAGGGCTGTCCCCGACTAAGGATTTGGATGGTCGACTATGATTGGCCAAAATTTGCAGTTAGTCGACTATTGGTAATTTTTTTTTAAATAAAAGTATAATATTTTTAATAATTTTTTTTTAATTTTTTTATATTTTGTATCATTCCATTTGGGCTGTGGGGGGTGCTTAATGTCTGAAGGAGTCGACTGAAGGCTTATTGTCCTCTGCAAAAGCATGCAATTGGTCCACTGATTGGTGTGTTCATTAGATGGGTGAAATCCTCTTTCAGTGCCTCTGTGCCTGTTTTCGTAGGCAGTTAGCCTCTGGTATGCGTGTCATTAGCGTTAGCCACGCTTCTAGGCCTCTTTTCTTTTGGAAAGAATGATAAAAAAACTAAATATATTATAAATATATATATATATATTTTTTTTATTCAACTAAGAGGTTGGCTAGTCGACTACGGCTCCTTTCGACCGATTAGTCGACTAATCGACTAATAGGGGTCAGCCCTACTATATACTATATCATACTATAGTATACTATATTATGCTAGAGCAGGGGTGGGCAATTATTTTTCCCAGGGGGCCAAATGAGCAACTGAAAATATTTTGGAGGGCCGGGCCAAAATTCCGAACTCAATTATGCATAATATATTTTATTTCTATATAAAAAGCAGTAAATGGCATTGTTTTGACCGCTGGTAAGAGTGTGTGTTATTATTTGGCAATTAAAAGGTAAGGTTAGCTTTCAAAAATATATAACCTTTAAAATTTTATTGCTAAATTGACATTACTATGGCCCATTCAACATCAATTATCTATCGTTCAGGATGTAGGAACGTTTTACTTTTTCATTCACACATTCATACAAAAATACGGTCTACTCTAGAGTATAAATATTTTTTTATCGTTTTCTGCAGTATTTCATAGAACGTGAGATATAGCCATAAATGCATATATTAGACCATCAAATGCAGTTTGATACCGATCGACGGCAGATAAAAAATTTCAACTGTACACGGTCCTAGACGTTATGACTCATCATGCGCGGATGAACGGAGGGGGGGGGGGGTCGTTTATAATTCCGTGACCGACGTTAAATGATTCATGTAGTATGGGTGATATATTGATCAGAGCAGTTTGTATCGAAAATGGTAAAGAGAAACGCTGAAACACCATGACGAAAATATGAAATATTGATCTCAAAGATGCCTTACGGCGCCATTGGCAGATTACGCATGGCGGAGAATGACGTGTTAACAAGTCATTGGCGAGCAATGGGTTAATAACGAAGGGCATTTTGAGTTTCATATACTATTGAAACAAGGATTTTCTTAGATTTCTAAAGACATCACCTTTCAGACACCATCATCTTTGTAGCTAAAATAAAGACATGTCACTGAACTGTGTAACTGTGTAAAGAAAAGTGTCCCAGTTTTGTAGCCTTTTTGACTTTACATTTAATGTTTTCAGAACTGTGCAAAAAAAAGATCATGTGTCCCATTTCACTTGTTATATTTCCACATTTTAGTGTTCTTCAGTTTTTTTTTTTACTGTGCAGAAAAAATAAAAGGATCAAGTGTCCCATTTCACTTGTTATATTCCCACATTTTAGTGTTCTTCAGTTCTTTTTTTTCATTCAGTGTGAGAAATCCAGTCTCTTTTGAGCTTTAACAAGTCCATCAAAGTCAGGTTGAATGTCTGAGGTGGAGATGCGAAGCACAGCTGACATGTTCATCAGTGAGAGAGGATCTGGATTTGGTAAACTTCATGCCTGAGAATGTCTGTTCACATATGTAGGTGGATCCAAAGAGAACCAACATCTTCTGAGCATGTCTCCCCATGTTTGGAAAGTTCTCCTCCTTGAGAGCAGAGTAGAACTCTAGCAGTGATGCTGAGTTAAAGTGCTCTTTCAGTAGTGAATCAGACTGCAGTTCAATGAGGTCAAGCTGAACATCAGTGGGTGCACTATAAACACTGCAGGTAAAGGGAGAGGAAACCAGCTGCATTTCATCCTCAACCTTTTTCAAATCTTGAAAACTCCTTGAAAATTCATCATGCAGTTCTCTCCTAACATGGATGAGTACCTGTGCCTGTGATCATCTGATGGTTTGACTTCTTTCAGGGTTTTCATGTGTTCGAGATTGTTGCTGCCTAGTTGCCTTGAAATTAATTGCAACATTGTCATGAAGGCTTTCACATGGCTATGCATTTCATGAGCAAAAATGACCTTGCCCTGCAGTTGTGTGCTCAGTAGGGATGGGTACCGTTCACATTTGAACCGATACGGTACCGGTACCTGTGAATCGATACCGGTACCCAACGGTACCTTTTTTCTGTACTTTAGTATCAAAAAATGTAATCTACCTACCTCAGTTGTGAAAAAAAAATCCAAACTTCAAATAACCACACTTTTGACCGTTTTTGGCTTGCCATTGCCCCGACTGCTTTGTTGTTGAATCAAGTCAAATCCTAGTTAAGCGTATATTGTGCGTGTGAACGTTGACATAAAAAAAAAAAAAAGGTAATTTTTTTTTTTATTATTATTATGATGTAATCTTTTGCGGGCCGGTCAGAATCATCCGCGGGCCGTACAATGCCCAGGTCTGTACTAGAGTAACTAGACTATATTATAGTAATATACAATATTATTTTATATATATACTGTTATTTTTATATATTATTATTCTATGTTAAGCTGCTATATACTGTACTATATTACTATACTCCTACTAGCCTATACTGTAATGCTATGCTATATTATCCTGTTATGATAAACTGCAATACTATACTAAATGTGCTACTGTATACTATCGACAGACAACAAATAGGGCTTTAATTCGATCTATATATTGTATTAAAAGTAGGGATGTCCCGATCCTATTTTTTTGCTCGTGATCCGATCCCGATCATGTGATTTTGAGTATCTACCGATACCGATCTTTCCCGATCCGATCCAATATATATATATATTTTCTTTATGTATTTTTATGAATTTTTTTTTATCCCAATTTCTCACATTACATTCACCCTGAATGTTGACGTTATCCAGGTGAAAAGTTAACTTCATTCAAGTGAGGCATTGCAACCGGAGTAATCTAAAAACTCTGCCTCCAACCTGCTGCTTCATGAGAGCAATGCGGCATCGTCTGTAAAAATCAGGTGACTGCAAGTTCTGCAACTAGTGGATGTCCCTCATCCTTGACATAAATCATTTGATGTATAATTAAATCAAAGGAAATGCGTTTGTTTTGGCAAAATTATTCTGCTCTGTGTGACAATAAATAAATGAATGATGATATGCAATTTAAAACCAAAACTAAGGCCTCGGTATGAGTTTAAGACGTGAACATGGTCATGTTTGTTGAATAAATATATCTATATTTTTTTAATCCTGATTTTTTATAAATTTTTTGGTCCCGATCTTCTGAAAATCACGTGATCGACCCCCGATCACGTGATCGGATCGGGACATCCTTAATTAAAAGATATGCACACCCAAGCCGCTAGAGGTCACCAAAGTGGGGCGCCGGCGGGCAAATCGTCCTTAAAACGTCCCGGGGCCGGGTTTGTGCCAGTTAAGAGGTTAAGCTCTCGTGGGCCACATAAAATGACATGGCGGGCCACATTGGCCCGCAGGCCTTGAGTTTGACACATGGGTTAGGGTCTTTACTCTTGGCTACATTTGAAAAAGAAACACAACATTGTACTTATTTGGGATAGCCGTGTCGGAGATAAAATGACGGTTTGGCAACATGAAGCGAGGCTAAGCGTCGGAAACTTACATTTTCAGACAGAAAGGGTCTGGTCTGCAGGGAGTTTCTTGCGCTTCTGAATGGTTTCCAGCTACGTTAGCTGCTGCGGCAAAACATTTCCTCTTGGCATTCGTTGCACGTATGAACTCGGCATACCGTTTCAATGATGAATCTGCAAGTGGTGTTGAAGTTTCCAGTGTTGCTGCCCTGCCTAGAAATACTTGCGTTGCAGATAGTACACTCGGCTGTGTCGTGTTATTCCACGAGTATACACGCGAGTCCTCTGTATTTTGTTTGTGAGTGTCTTTATTCTGTTAGCTCCGTAGCTCCACCATACAGGTCTATTATTATCCGCTCCTAGTCTACTCTGCCCCGCGTACCTGTCTGACCCCAGTACGGTGGCCTGTACTCTGTGTTGTATTAACGCACACACATTAACATAACACCACAGGCTGTTTTGCCTTTTTCCTCTGAGCTTAAAATAACTCCACACAGCTGACATGATCACGGCACGCTGCTAACAAGTTGACTCACGTTTAGCTAACGCGCTAACGTTGTTGTCATGCTACTACTGTTCACGTGATGGCATGCTTTACGGCCTGTATCGGATCGGGAAATATTTCCTGTTTTTCCGATATCCAATCCTGTGAATTTGGCCAGAATCGGACCGATACCGATACTGAGTATCGGATCGGTGCCATCCCTAGTTCCTTTTATATTATCTCAAGGTAATCTGCAGGCATTTCAAATTGAGGTACATGTGACTCAAATCCCACATATGGGAGAGACATTACGCAAATCATGTTTTAACAAATCATGTTATCAATGGCATAAAAAAACAATGAAAAACAAGTGAATTATTTTGTGTTGAAACAAACAATTTTCCCTGAGAACCTACAATAAGAAGCACACCAAAAAACAAAACACTGATATTTTGAACATTTAGTTCAACATTCCCCAAAGATATATCAAACACGAAACAAACGTTGATCAGATTATAATGCAGATGTTGCACAGTGCAATCCACTGAAAATGTGTTGTTGAAATATGTCACTGTTGATCATGAGCTGGATATATATAACCTATGGTCAAGGGATGATAAACCTACTGTAGATTCAAAGTAAATTTTAGAGATTAAAATCCTCATTTAGAGGTAGGGGATCCACCACAGCTTGCCCTGCTGCTCTTATCTACTTATACACCGGCCAGAACTGGTGGAGTGTTCTCCATGGATGGTGGTGTCAGGTCCAGCATTGCCTTTTCCATCTTTTTCCTTCTCCCTGTAACCTCTGGATGCAGCCTTCTCCCTCTCTGATAGCTCATCTGAATGGAATCTTGCCCTGTTGTTTTCTTCTCTGATAGCTGAAACAATAGTGTATAATGCGATACAGATTCTGGTGGGCAAAATTACATACAAACTTAAGTTAAAAATATTACAGAAAAGGTCATTCCTAATCCTACTAACATGACAGTTTAAAATACACCAGAGAAAGATATACTGCATGACATATCCATGACTTGGTCAGTGCTAACGTTACGCACACACACACACACACACACACACACACACACACACACACACACACACACACACACACACCCACACACACACACACGCTCCGATGGGGGAGAAAAAAACATCTGATTAACCCAATACTGGTAAAATAGAGTCCTTACCTCACATCAGATGTTCTGCAAAAAGATGAATCCAATTCCTGATCGTCATTCCAAATATTGATCGCGTTTATTGATCCAACGTTATAGTCCAAAACACATAATCAACCCTTCTCCCAGCCTCGCCAGTGAATGTGGTAACACGCCATGAAGTGCTTTGAGAAGCTAGGAAAGGGCTACATCTGCTCCTCCATCCCCATCAACCTGGACCCCCTGCAATTTGCATACCGCCCCAACAGGTCCACGGAGGACGCCATAGCCCATGTGCTGCACACAGCAGCATCACACCTGGACAAGAGGCAGGGGAACTATGTGAGAATGCTGTTCATCGACTACAGCTCAGCATTCAATACCATAGTCCCCTCCAAACTCATAGCCAAGCTCAGGGACCTGGGCTTGAACTATGACCTCTGCCAGTGGGTCTTGGACTTCCTGACGGGCAGACCCCAGGTGGTGAGAGCAGGCAAAAGCAGGCAACTGCATCCATCACTCTCAACATAGGGGCCCCCCAGGGCTGTGTTCTGAGTCCCCTCCTCAGTGTACACACATGACTGTGTGGCACAGCGGAACGACAACACAATCATCAAATTTGCTGACGACACAGTAGTGGTGGGCCTGATCTCTGCAAACGATGAGAGGGCCTACCTGGAGGAGGTCAAGGTTCTAGTTCAAGTTCAAGTTCTTTAATAGTTGTCATACAGAAGTACAGAATACTTTCATACAAAATGCTTCTTACTGTTACGCTCCAGAGACTGTGCTAGACAAGATAGTATCAAATAACATAATAACATAATATAGCATGAATTTAGAAGAAGAAAATGAGGTCACAGTGTTCGGTATAGACATATGTACAATGTTCTGAGTTACCATATAATATACAATACACAATACTATGCAGTGTACTAATGTACAGTACTATCTAGTGCAAAGCAGAAATGGGATGAGGTACAATTTTAGGTACAATTTACAGTAAGGTGTACGAGTTGTAGTGCAATCCTTCATCCATAAATATAAAGTGTGGGGAGTGGGTGCTACAGTGTGTTTGTTTAAAGTGGGTGTGTGCTATAAGTGTGTGGAGTGGGTGCTACAGTGTGTTTGTTTAAAGTGAGTGTGTGCGTGTGGATGTGTGTGCTATGTGCGTTTGGTGGTTGTTGTTGTGTGGTGTTCATTCATTGTTCGTTTAGCAGCCTGATGGCCTGGGGATAGAAGCTTCTTCTGAGTCTTTCTGTGCTCGCCTTGAGACTCCTGTATCGCTTGCCTGACGGCAGCAGTTCAAAGAGGCAGTTGTTCGGGTGACTGGAGTCTTTAATGATTTTCTTAGCCTTGCCCTTGCAACGCTTGTAGTAAATGTTCTGGAGGGTGGGGAGCCCCCCTCCAATTGTGCGTTCGGCTGAACGTGTCACTCTTTGTAGTCTGCTTTGGTCTTGTGCAGTGCTATTCCCAAACCAGGAGGTGATGTTGCCGGTCAAGATGCTCTCTATTGTACATGAGTAGAAGTTCTTAAGGATCTTCTGGCTGACTTGGAACTTCCTTAGGCGCCTGAGGAAGTAGAGGCGTTGTCGTGCCTTCTTCACAACACTGTTAATGTGTGTGGTCCATGTCAAGTCCTCGGATATGTAGGCTCCGAGGTACTTAAAGCTGTTGACTCTCTCAACCGGTGCCCCGTCGATGCGGGATGGTGTCAAGAGAACAGCCTCTCCCTGAACGTCAGCAAAACAAAGGAGATGATTGTGGACTTTAGGAGGTCGGGGGTCAGGGACTACAGCCCCCTCACTATCGACGGGGCACCGGTTGAGAGAGTGAACAGTTTTAAGTACCTCAGAGTCCACATATCCGAGGACTTGACATGGACCACACACATTGACAGTGTTGTGAAGAAGGCACGGCAATGCCTCTACTTCCTCAGGCGCCTAAGGAAGTTCCAAGTCAGTCAGATGATCCTTAAGAACTTCTACTCATGCACAATAGAGAGCATCCTGACTGGCAATATCACCTCCTGGTTTGGGAATAGCACCGCACAAGACCGTAGCAGACTACAGAGAGTGGCCCGTTCAGCCGAACGCACAATTGGAGGGGGGCTTCCCACTCTCCAGGGCATTTCTTTTTCTCCATTTATTTTGTTTGCTTTCTAATTTAAAATACAGTTTGAAACCGTCTGTACACAGTAGGCTGTGTACTAACAGAGCTAGACTCCAGTCACGAGTCACGGTGCACATGTGCAGTGGTTTGTCCACCAAAAAAGCGCCAAAAGATAGAAAAGAAACTAGCAGAGCCAGAACTGTTCAACTCCCCTGGAGCCACAGCTAGCAGAGAAGCCGGTTTACTTTCGCTTTTAAACCAGCTGCAGCCTGAGAACTGGAGTGTGAGGGGATGTAACACTAAAGATGGCGGCAACAACAAAGAATTGCTGCAAAAGAAACATACATCTGTTGTTTAAATTTTTTCTTTTTTTTTCTTTTTTACTTATAACAATTTTGATCATTATCTATATCGAGTGATATGATAACATTATCATATCGTTATCGCGATATGATTTTTTGCCATATCGCCCAGCCCTATTAATGATATTGTTTCTTCTTTGTATGGATGTCATGCCCATTTGTATGCTGATGACACAATTGTGTACTGTATTGCAGACTCTGTACAGTTGGCCTTTGAGAAATTGCAACTTTCCTTTTATGCTCTACAGGATGCCCTTATTAGTCTTAAATTGGTTCTGAATGCTAGTAAGACAAAGTTTATGTTGTTTTCAAGAGCAAGGAATATTAACTTTGATGATGTGAGGATATCTACTGTCAGTGGCTCTTGTATAGAGAGAGTCACTGAGTATAAATATCTTGGCCTGTGGCTTGACGAGAAATGAACATTTAAGTTCCATGTGGAAAATCTTGCCTCTAAACTGTGACAGAAAATTGGTTTCCTGTACAGAAACAGATCCAATTTTCCTCTATTTAGTAGAAAAAGAATTGTGGAATCAGTCTTCTTATCAGTTTTGGACTATGGTGATGTAATTTATAGGCATGCTGCAGCATCAACTCTTAAACCTCTGGATTCTGCATATCACTCAGCTCTCAGATTTATAACTGGTGACAGATATGATACTCACCATTGTGGGTTGGCCTTCTCTTGCAGAAAGGCGCAACAAACACTGGTATTTATTTATTTTTAAAGCCCTTATTGGTAAACAACCTGTTTATATCTCCTCACTGTTAGATTGGAATATGGTTGACCCTGAATTAGTTAATACATGTACAATTCCCTAAATGGAATGTCATGCTATACATCTTTAAAAAATTTTCTCATAAGATTGTACAATACTCAAAAAGAAACGTTAATTCCTAAATAGGAATGAAAAATTACAGAAATCTTAAAGTATACAAAGAGTTATGCTAAAACAAAGAACTTTATGTATATAAATCACGAATAAAATATAAATATACAGAAACTACAAATACAGGACATATATCTATCATGTAAAACACTCAGCAGTGGTCGCCCCACATGATATTCGGTCACCCAGATGATGTTTTCAAGTTCAGTCAAATATTACATGCTAACCGTTAGCTACAGAAACCAAACTAGCTAGCTCTTACCACATGTCACTATCAAATTCATCGTCAAAATATAGATTATTTAGCAGATAAAACTTATTATTCACAGTTTTGGGGCGGTCGTCCCACAAGACATCCAAAAGTGGCAACTACATTACAGCAGTTAAAAAATGCAAAACATGTTTGAAATTATGCCAAATAGGGCAAGGGATATATTTAAATAGATTTAAAGTGATTTTAAGCCAGTTGTCCAAATAGAAGTCAATGCTGGACGGCCGCCCCACATGGACTTTTGACACTTCAAATAGCAGAAAAATTACCAATAACTAAAATGTTTGGAGGAGTTATAGTGGGTATGTATATGGGGAAGGTATTAGAGATACATGTTATCTTTTTATGAATTTTGATGTATTTTTTAAGGTAAAAAATTCAGTTGGACAGAAAAGATTGGCGTCACGTCATTGACCCAGCTGTAGCTGTAGTTTATCGACTACAGTTCGGCATTTAATACAATAATCCCCTCTAAACCTCCAAAACTCACCAACCTAGGCTTCACCCCTGAGCTGTGCACCCTCATCCTGGACCTCCTGTCTTTAGAAAGTGGCGACAGGTAGTGAGGATGGGCTCCATCACCTCTGCTCCTCTGACCCTGAGCACTGGAGCTCCTCAGGGCGGTGTCCTGAGCCCCCTTATGTACTCCCTGTACACTTACGACTGTCTATCCTCTAGGGCTGTACCGAATGTAATTTTTTAACATTCAAAGCTTCGATTGAAATATTCGAACGAAGCTTCGAATGTCTATAAAAAAAAATTACTCAATTTGAATAAAGTGATTAATCTGATTAAATGAGTATTTTTCTTTTATTAAATCAACTTTCTTTAATGAATATAACTCATCAGTTAAATAATCCAATAAGGGCACGGTTGGTATGAAAGTGATGGTGACGTCTTATAGTATAATATTATAATATTAGTGTAGCCTAATCTTTAACTGCAACTGTGAAGAAAACCCCCATTGGTTTAAACAGATTGAATAGACACAAAAAAAAAAGATTACAAAAATTGAAATGTAAAAATTAAATTTTATTTTATAAAAAATTAAAAATTCGAATGTTGATTTAGAATTTGAATGTCAACATTATGATCGAAGCTTCGAAGCATTCGGTACAGCCTTACTATCCTCACACCACTCTAACCTGGTGGTCAAGTTCGCCGACGATACAACTGTGGTGGGCTTGATCACCGATGGAGACGAGTCGGCTTAGAGGAGGGAGGTCAACAACCTGGCACAGTGGAGCGGGGATAACAACTTCTCGCTCAACATCGCCAAAACAAAAGAGCTGGTGGTGGACTTCAGGAGGGGGAGGAAGACGGAGTTGGCCCCCATCACAATTGGTGGTGCTACTGTGGAGAGAGTGGGCCAGTTCAGGTTCCTCGGAGTCACTGAGGACCTGAAATGGGACACCCATGCCGATCAGGTGGTGAAGAAGGTCCAACAACGCCTCTTCCACCTGAGAAGACTAAAAAAGTTTGGCATGGGGCCTAGCATCCTGTGTGCATTTTACAGGGGCACCATTGAGATTGTCCTTACTGGCTGCATCACAGCTTGGTACGGGAACTGCGCTGCTCACAGCCGCACAGCAATACAGAGAGTTGTTAAGACAGCTCAGAACATCTGCGGCTGTGAGCTCCCCTGCATACAGCACATCTACAACAGCCGGTGCATCAGCAAGGCCCGGAAGATCATAAAAGACCCCAGCCACCCCAACAACAGCTTGTTCCAACTGCTGCCTTCCGGGAGGCGTTACCGCAGCCTCAGAGCCAGGTCCAGCAGGCTCAAGGACTCATACTATCATCAAGCCATCAGACTCATGAACACTATCTAGCAATTATGATTTTATTGTGTGTATTTATGTATTTAGTATTTTAAGTATTTTTAAGTACTTTACGTACATTTTATTCATTATTTATTCCAAGCCCACTGCATACAAGACCACCGAGATCCTGTTGCCCCGCCATTGTTCCATTAAACCCCTGTCGTGTGCAGTTACTGCTATCTAGAATGCTGGCTAAGAACAAATAACGTGGGTGAGGAAATTAATCACTGGACACATGGGAAACGGAAATTCTGCACTAATAATAACATGAATTATTCTAAAAGAGATTTCGGCAAGATTTTATTTTGTAAACTACATTTTGTGTCGTCGTTTGTAGTCAACGACATTGCATGAATTATTTAGTCACGTTAGTGTCACATGATCTCCATTAACGTGACGTCTCGTCTCGTGGTCGTCAGGGGAAAAAGCTTTGTTGACAACCATATTTATTTAGTCATCATTTTCGTTAACACTGGTGTGTACATACAGAAATAAGCTAAACATTTGAATAAAAAGCATATGAAATCACACAGCATACAAAATCATAACAATAAGACAACAAGACGAGGCAAAAAGCAAGGATAATAAATCATTAAAACACATACAACTTGATTGACAAAGGTTGGATATCAAAACCTTTGTGGTGGGATATTATTTCTTACATGCAATGGTGGAGCTTTGTAGACCAAATAACTGGTGTTGCTACTAGTAATTATTGATCACCATCGTGTGTGTGTGTGTGTGTGTGTGTGTGTGTGTGTGTGTGTGTGTGTGTGTGTGTGTGTGTGTGTGTGTGTGTGTGTGTGTGTGTGTGTGTGTGTGTGTGTGTGTGTGTGTGTGTGTGTGTGTGTGTGTGTGTGTGTGTGTAGATCTGGCAGCGTTCAGGGAGATCTTCTCGAAAGCCCAACATGTGGCCATCCTGACGGGTGCAGGGGTGAGTGCTGAGAGCGGGGTCCCCACCTTCAGAGGAGCAGGGGGCTACTGGAGGAAATGGAAAGCCCAGGTAGGCCACGCCCCCCACCGCCCACGCACATCAGAACAAAGGAAACTATAAAAGAAGGAAGGGTCATCACGTCAGAATACCAGCGCTCTATGCTCTGCTTGGTGCCAGACTTTGGTGCCAGTTCTATTGAAGCCTGTATTAAAATGCAATATATACCACCTATATACATGGAAATATACATCAACCGATATATAACATTGATTTTTTACAATGATTCTGACATCCGAAGTAATTAAACAGGGTTCGCACAAGGTCCTTGAAGTGCTTAAAGTGCTTGATTTTTTACAAAAAAAAGGTAGAGGCCTGGAATTCCTTGAAAACAGCAAGTTTTTTAACAAGGTGCTTAAAAAGTCCTTGGAATTCAAATCAACCATTTGCATTGAACGTTTTGTTCATCCATGATCAAATTGTTCAAGAAATAGCATTTCTTTTCTTTTTTTTATCTAAAGTGTAACTAATTGTCGGAAATCCATAAATATTGGATCAGATTCCCCCCCCCCCACACTTGGCACCGATGTGCGTTCACGTGCTACACAGTGACGTGATGACCCTTCTATAGTTTCCTTGATCAGAATCAGGAACACTTATTTATTCATGCAGGAAGTAATCTTTTTTCAACAGACACACATAGTACAACAACAATGTGCACAGTACATAGAGACAACAAGAAGATGGTTATAGACATGAGACTTAGTACTACCTGCTTATATTGAACATGATACATATAGTATACTATACTCTATCTCTATATCAGTATTTTACAGTATGGCTGTGGATGGAGGTGTAGTGAATGTATTAGTGCATTAGATAAAGTAAGATAATCCTTTGCTTGGCAGACTAACACTAGCACAGCCGACAAGGGGTCAAATGACCCCTAGGCATTTTCAATAAATGTATCCTCGTCACTCGGTTGAGCTCCAGCTCTGTCACTCAATGACTTTTCCTAAAAGTACCCATTTTATCTGGCACGGTTTCTGAGATTTCAAAATGACTTCAGGAAAATTTTATTAGAACGTTATTCCACATATATATGGAATATATATGTGGAAAGTCACAGCACTTTGCGAGCGTCTAGCGCAGGGGTGGCCAACCCATGGCTCGCGAGCTGCATGTGGCTCTTCCATCCAAAAAAAAAAAAAAAAAAAAATTATAATATTCTTTTTAATTAGTGTGGGTGACCTGGCGAAGCCAGGTTGCCACCCACACTATAGTAATCTATACTCTTTTTATTTCTTTATTCTTTATTCCGCCGATTTTGCAAACACAACTCCTGCCAGAGCGTTCTCGCCCCATACACGTGAAATGTATCAAAACGACCGGCTTGCTCCAAGTCACAGCGCTATTGCTTTTCGGAATGTTTCTACGAATGGCTACGAATTGACTTTAAACGGGAACATTTCGGTCCCATTGGAAATGCATTGCAAGTTAGAGTGGTGGAGGTGAAATAATTTTTTTTCCACCACCTTGGGTAAATTGATCTCAATGATCTCAATGATGATCAGTGATCAGTGATTTCAATTTTGGACGTAGAAAAAAAAACACATCAAAACGATGACACGGCTGTCGGCTCGCTCACAAACGTCGCACTCCCCCGATCCTTAGACCACGCCCCATTAGGCCACACCCCCTTAGTCCAGAACAGTTTAAAAAACTGAAAAGTCAGAAAAAAATTTTTAACTCGGAAAAGTCCGAAAACAATTTTAAACTCTGAAAAGTCAGAAAAAAATTTAAAACTCGGAAAAGTCCCAACATTTTTCCAAACTTCTTTTTTTTGTTTGTCATAGAGACTCGCGAGAGACCCTCTCCCGTTGGCCGGCGGTGCACAGGCGTCACCCACACTTTCACAATTTCCCCCGCGCGGAATTGTCTAGTTATTATTATTGTATATATTTTTTTGTCACTCAAACCTGTGGTAAACCTCATATTTTTATATTAAGAGGTAATTATATAGTTTACACTGTTTATTTTTCTCATATTTCTCATATAAGCTGTGGGGTCATCTGACCCCTTCCGGCGGGAATCAGTGACATTTTCTCCATGGCGGTTCTAGTGTTAAGATTACAATAAATATATATATACTGTGATATTAAGATAAGGTAAAAAGGTAAAGGTAAGAAGTATGGATGAGAAAATATAGTCCAGTGTATCATGAGGTAGCTATAGTCTACTTAATATAACACAGTGTATCATGAGGTAGCTATAGTCTACTTAATATAACACAGTTTATCATGAGGTAGCTATAGTCTACTTAATATAACACAGTTTATCATGAGGTAGCTATAGTCTACTTAATATAAACAGTATCATGAGGTAGCTATAGTCTACTTAATATAACACAGTTTATCATGAGGTAGCTATAGTCTACTTAATATAACACAGTGTATCATGAGGTAGCTATAGTCTACTTAATATAACACAGTTTATCATGAGGTAGCTATAGTCTACTTAATATAACAGTTTATCATGAGGTAGCTATAGTCTACTTAATATAACAGTTTATCATGAGGTAGCTATAGTCTACTTAATATAACACAGTTTATCATGAGGTAGCTATAGTCTACTTAATATAACACAGTTTATCATGAGGTAGCTATAGTCTACTTAATATAACACAGTTTATCATGAGGTAGCTATTTTCTACTTAATATAACACAGTGTATCATGAGGTAGAGTTAGTGGCATGTTGTACAAAATCCTTAAAAGTGGTTTAGGTTTTAAGACTATGTATAATATTACAGGAATATGTAAACATCACTTAATAACAAAAGGTAATAACAAAAGGCAGCGTACTGTAACATAACCAGTAGGGGTGTGGACATTTCTCGATTCTAAGATGCATCGCGATGCAGACGTGGACGATTCAGCATCGATGCAGTGACGGAACATAATAATTAATATTATAATAATTGTTTTACTCTCTTGCTAGCTTTTATGTTCTTTTACAATGTAGCCCTTTGGGATTTGCTCCACAACTATAAAGCGCCCTACAAATCAAATATATTATTATTATTATTATTATTATTATTATTATTAATAATAATTATTATTATTATTATTATTATTATTATTATTATTATTATTATTATTATTATTATTATTATTATTGTATTATTAAAGCTAGTGCTCTGGCCATGCATCCACTCAACTCATAGAAAATACAGCATCAGGCTATTCTAAAAGTATTGATACTAATAAAAAGAGTGTTGAACCATTTTTAACAGCTGGGTATCGAGATACCTTTCTAGTGTCTATCATGCAACACTAGTAAAGACATTTATTTTGACATTCTGATTTAAGAACTTTCTAAATAAAAGTTAATTTATTTGACTGCTTGTATTATTTGATGAAAAAGTATCCATGTGCAGTAATATAGATTATAAAATTGAGGATGTAATATATTATTGACCTGCATCGAGATGCATCGTAGAATTGAATCGTAATCTAATCGTGAGGCCAGTGAAGATTCACAGCTCTAATAACCAGGCAGGATGCAGACACCGACTCTATCCATGTGGTGCAGCATAGAGGCACAAACCTATCTCTCCATCTCTCTCGTTCCGTCCCTTCCACCGACCAACCCCACCCACCCACCCCCTGGCTGGATCAGGAGCTGGCCACCCCAGAGGCGTTCTCCAGGAACCCGTCGCGGGTCTGGGAGTTCTACCACTACCGGCGAGAGGTCATGCTCACCAAGGAGCCTAACCCCGCCCACCTGGCCATCGCAGAGTGCCAAAAGCGGCTCAGCAGGCAGGGTCGCAAGGTCACCGTCATCACGCAGAACATCGATGAGCTCCACCGCCGCGCCGGCTCTTGCAATGTGCTGGAGATCCATGGTGAGCGAGATGTTACCTTGTAGGTCCTCTGTCGTCTGTAGGGAGGTCAGACCCAACGGGAGCTCCGCCCACTGCTACTCAGAAGGACATTTTGACCCCCAAAGAATTTTAGCCACTATCCTCACAAAAGGCCAAAGTCCCAAACCATACTTTCAATTGGTAGAACAAACCAACCACTGAAATTGTAGCCAGCCCCCTGTGCGCACACGATGACGTTTGTCGGTTGATGATTGGTTGGAGAAATGCCTGTCAAAATGGTGTCTGTGTTTTTCATTCAAACGGCTACTCCACTTAAATAGGAGTTTTATTTTATTAATTTTTAGCATTTTATTGCTTTATTGGACTATCTATCTATCTATCTATCTATCTATCTATCTATCTATCTATCTATCTATCTATCTATCTATCTATCTATCTATCTATCTATCTATCTATCTATCTATCTATCTATCTATCTATCTATCTATCTATCTATCTATCTATCTATCTGTCTGTCTGTCTGTCTGTCTGTCTGTCTGTCTGTCTGTCTGTCTGTCTGTCTGTCTGTCTGTCTGTCTGTCTGTCTGTCTGTCTGTCTGTCTGTCTGTCTGTCTGTCTGTCTGTCTGTCTGTCTGTCTGTCTGTCTGTCTGTCTGTCTGTCTGTCTGTCTGTCTGTCTGTCTGTCTGTCTGTCTGTCTGTCTGTCTGTCTGTCTGTCTGTCTGTCTGTCTGTCTGTCTGTCTGTCTGTCTGTCTGTCTGTCTGTCTGTCTGTCTGTCTGTCTGTCTGTCTGTCTGTCTGTCTGTCTGTCTGTCTGTCTGTCTGTCTGTCTGTCTGTCTGTCTGTCTGTCTGTCTGTCTGTCTGTCTGTCTGTCTGTCTGTCTGTCTGTCTGTCTGTCTGTCTGTCTGTCTGTCTGTCTGTCTGTCTGTCTGTCTGTCTGTCTGTCTGTCTGTCTGTCTGTCTGTCTTTTTTATTGTTATTGTTTTTTTTTTTTTTTTTCCCTTTCTCTCCCTGCTGTTCTTCTTGTTATCCCAGGAAGCCTGTTTAAAACACGCTGTATGAGCTGTGGCCAGGAGGGAGCCAATCACAGCAGTCCTATCTGTGCTGCCCTGGAGGGCAGAGGGTAAGGGGGATAAACACTCTCTGTCACCGCGTGGAAACCTTTTGCGACGGGACATGAATATGGATGAGAGGATTGTGAAACTGAACGCTACTTCAGATGAAGTTTTTAGAAGGGTGATCCATGCTCCCCACAACCTCAGAAAGGGTGCCGTCTCGCATAATGAAAACAGCAGAGGGTAGGAAATTGAGTGCGTTGACATGCATATTAGTGGATCGGATCCTTGTTAACCCTTTCACTGCCACACTACCAAACATTACCCCTTTCACTGCGACAACACAGAAGGTTAACCCTTTCACTGCCACGCGACAAAGGGTTAATATCCAGGTCATAGACAGGGTAACATATTAATATGCATTTTCATATCCCCCGATACCAACAACCTACCGCGTTAACCATGTAAACAAATGGAAGTCGTACGCTCGGTAAAGGAGATGAGGCGTTTGCATGCCTCATTATCCAAGCTAATCTCAGCATATATCCCAGCTATCATATTCTGGTTTCCCGTATATATGAACTCAATCCTGCCTGCTGTAAATAGGACACGCACGCAGACTCATAGACGGAATACTCAAGTATCCTGAATAAAAAATACTGAAATAGTCATTTAAACGCAGCCATTAATGTGAGCTCAGGGCAAAAGATCGAAGGGAATGGATATCCGTACACTGGATCACTCGATACTCTCAATACTTTAATGACAAAAAAGCAAAAGCTTTATTTGAGTCGTTTGGGTATTGGAAGCAGTAAATCCAGTGTGTGGATAATACAGGGTTCACACAAGGTCCTTGAAGTGCTTAAAGTGCTAGATTTTTTACCAAATAAATTCAAGGCCTGGAATTCCTTGAAAACAGCCCATTTTTTAACAAGGTGCTCAAAAAGTCATTGAAATTCAAATCAACCATTCTCATTGAATGTTTTGTTCATCCATGATCAAATTGTTCTGAAATCAAGAAATCGTTTTTGTTGTTCTGTTTTAATCAAATCTGACGAGTCGCGGTCTCGCGCGCTCCAACTGCTTTTCCTCATTTCTTCGCGTGTGATGCTCTAGCTGGCAAGCAGGCCAAGAAGATGCTTAAAAAGACAGCATTTAAAAGTTAATTGTATCCTTTGAGTGACATCCTTGAAATTTTAAAATAGTGCTTGGAAAAGTACTTAAAAGTCCTTGAATTTCAGTGGGAACCCTGATAATATCCATTTCCTTCCATCTTCATGTGTACTTGTATCCTGCACCTGTGGCCTAAAGACAGGTTGGATGTACAGTTGTGCACACAGCTACTGTACTGAGCTCAGGGAAAAAACCATGCCCTACATCAGGGGTGGCCAACCAGTCAGAGACTAAGAGCCACAAAAATTACTGTGGTACCACAAAGAGCCACACCATCCATTTAAAAAAAGAATGTTTATTTAAAAAATGTTAAGCACATCAGCCTCACAATGCTATTTGATAGTTAATGTGTTTATATGTCCCACCCTCTGGCCTCTGAAGTTGCTAATTTACTTCTTTTTTTTTACTTGCTAATTTACTTTTCTATTTCTCTTATTTTTTAGGATTATCTCCCACAAACCTGAACGTTATTGCCATAAAAGTTTCTCTACCTTTCTGTGAACGTCTTGCAAAAAACGGTGTTGCAATATGATGAAAAATGGTGGAGAAATTTACATTATAAAAAAGATGGCAGAATTCAGTACTGTATCTACAAAACCTTCTGTTTAATCATCTTCCCTTTATTCATTTGCTTAGATTTTTCAGGTCTGGTCAATTTTAGCATGGTGTTATTCACAGTCAAAGTAAAAAAATGTTTTACATAGAATTGATATTCTCCTTTGGTTCATTACAATTTACTCAAGCCTAGTAACAGACACACTATTTCTGACACTGATCCATTATGTCCCTAGATTCAGATACCAAGAACATGCAAATGGACCATTTAAAAAAAATGTGTAAATGTTTATTCTATGTCCTTATGGAATGAGTGACATAAAAAAATAAAAATAAAAATGTATTATACTTTTTTTTGGATAGAAGAGCCGCACATTGACGGGCAAAGAGCCGCATGCGGCTCGCGAGCCGCGGGTTGGCCACCCCTGCCCTACATTGTTCATTAAAGTGCCCCTGAAATAAATATTTCAGATGCAAAGAATGCCCTCAAGAATACCAACAGTGTTGTTTTTCGGTTTTGATGAAATTGTACCAGAGACACTGTAAAATGCAGCAGCCGTTTGTAAGCTGTAAGAAACGCAAATAGTCAAAACAAACAGGCGGAATTATCTATCAGAAATGTAAAACTCATGATCACCCGAGTTAGATTGTATTTACCGCTCAATGCAATGCATTCTCAGCGAGGTGAGGTGAATGATGTGAATGAGGTGAAATGAGGTTGAATGAGGTGAAGGAGATTAAGTGAATGAGGTGAATGAGGTGAAGTGAATGAGGTATGAGGTGAATGAGGTATGAGGTGAATGAGGTATGAGGTGAATGAGGAATGAGGTGAAGTGAATGAGATGAGGTTAAGTGAATGAGGTATGAGGTGAAGTGAATGAGATGAAGTGAATGAGGTGAAGTGAATGAGGTGAAGTGAATGAGGTGAAGTGAATGAGGTATGAGGTGAAGTGAATGAGTTATGAGGTGAAGTGAATGAGGTACGAGGTGAAGTGAATGAGGTACAGTATGAGGTGAATGAGGTATGAGGTGAATGAGGTGAAGTGAATGAGGTACAGTATGAGGTGAATGAGGTACAGTATGAGGTGAATGAGGTATGAGGTGAATGAGGTGAAGTGAATGAGGTACAGTATGAGGTGAATGAGGTATGAGGTGAAGTGAATGAGGTACAGTATGAGGTGAATGAGGTATGAGGTGAATGAGGTGAAGTGAATGAGGTACAGTATGAGGTGAATGAGGTATGAGGTGAATGAGGTGAAGTGAATGAGGTACAGTATGAGGTGAATGAGGTATGAGGTGAATGAGGTGAAGTGAATGAGGTATGAGGTGAATGAGGTGAAGTGAATGAGGTATGAGGTGAAGTGAATGAGTTATGAGGTGAGGTGAATGAGGTGAAGTGAATGAGGTATGAGGTGAATGAGGTGAAGTGAATGAGGTATGAGGTGAAGTGAATGAGTTATGAGGTGAGGTGAATGAGGTGAAGTGAATGAGGTACGAGGTGAAGTGAATGAGGTACGAGGTGAAGTGAATGAGGTACAGTATGAGGTGAATGAGGTATGAGGTGAATGAGGTGAAGTGAATGAGATATGAGGTGAATTCCTAAGCTTATCTCACCGTCTCCTCAGCGCTCCAGACCCTGACACCAGCGACGCCTCCATCCCCGTGGAGAACCTCCCCAGGTGAGACGCAGTCATTCTGTTCTCCATAACCTCCCCAGGTGAGACGCAGTCATTCTGTTCTCCATAACCTCCCCAGGTGAGACGCAGTCATTCTGCCATACGGGTCAATCTGTTCTCCATAACCTCCCCAGGTGAGACGCAGTCATTCTGCCGTACGGGTCAATCTGTTCTCCATTGGGGAAGAACACTGACCAGAAAGCACAAATCAATGTGGTTATTATAGTGGGCTATAAGGAGCAAGAGAAGAAAAAAATAAAGGGCGGGATCCACAAAGAATGGATTGCACGGTGCTAATTGCACCCTTACTTACACTTCATTATGAATTGAATATGGGGGACCCTGATGTAAACAAGACGAAAGTCTTTCTCTGGTCTGCATCCCCTTAACAATTGTGTGTATTGAGCCGTACTGTATTGTACCCATTCTGCAATCTGTTAATACGATTTTCAATCAATCAATCACTTGTGCAGATGTGAAGACTGTCACGGTCTCCTCAGACCAGCTGTGGTGTGGTTTGGAGAGACTCTGGACTCAGACATCCTGACCCAGGTAGAGAAAGAGCTGGACCAGTGTGACCTCTGTCTTGTGGTAAGTGTGTGTGTGTGTGTGTGTGTGTGTGTGTGTGTGTGTGTGTGTTTTCATGTTCAACATTAACAACCCTTTCACTGCCACACGACAGAAAGTTAACCCTTTACTATCACACAACCGACGGTCGCCGGTTAACCGGCTGCTGTGTGGCAGTGAAAGGGTTAACTTTCTGTGTATTGTCGCACTGAAAGGGTTAAACTACTATGCAACCTGTTTTTAATACAGGAACTTACAGCAAATTATTGCAATTATTTTTGCCAGGCCCCCCTCTGGACCGCCCCCTAGTTGAGCCCGGATTAGTTAGTGTCTTTCAACAGGATCTCAATTTATGTATATTGCTATATTTGATATATTATATTATTATATTGATATATATTATATTTGTATTATTGATATAAAAGTCTTTGTATGCAGACTGTCACAGGAATCAATACTACTAATAAGCATTTAGTACGACCATTTATTAATCAGAACGATGCTGAGAAGCTAATTCATGCATTCATATCTAGCCGGTTAGACTACTGTAATGCACTTTTCACAGGTCTCCCTAAGAAAACCACAGAGAGGCTTCAGCTAATCCAAAACTCCGCAGCCCGACTGCTAACTAGAACCAAAAGGAGAGAGCACATTAGTCCAGTCTTAGCTGCTTTACACTGGCTTCCTGTAACATTTAGAATTGACTTTAAGGTCCTTCTCCTTACATACAAAGCTCTAAATGGACAGGGACCTAGCTACATCACCAACACTCTAATAAATTACACGCCAGCAAGAACACTGCGATCATCAGCTGCTGGACTACTAGAGGCTCCCAGAAACAGTCAAAAGAGGATCGGTAATGCAGCCTTTATCAACTATGCCCCAAAACTGTGGAACAAACTACCCCAAAACATCAGGGAAGCCAACTCGCTAGACATCTTCAAAAGACAGCTTAAAACCTATCTCTTTGCTCAGGCATTTCAATGACTTACCTGCACTATTCTTACCCTGCCTACTTTTCTATGCTAATTTTATCTTATTTTACACTGCCTATCAAATTCATGTGTCGGTTATCACACTTTTTACTTCTTACTGATGACTATTTTTAAACTGAATCATTTTAAACTATTTTTCACACTTTTTACTGTAACCTTGCTATTTACATTTTTTACTGTTGTTGTATGTCCGTTCTACTTTATAATTTTTAGACTATTTTTAAACTTAATCTTTTTAAACTACTTTATTATTTGTATTACTGAATAGAGAGCCTATTAGGATGCTAGATCCTAATGTGAAACACTGTGATTTACCATACCCTGCTATGCTCACCCATGCCTGTATTTTTACTGTTATGAAGCACTTTGAACTGCAACCTCTGTATGAAAAGTGCTATACAAATAAAGTTATTATTATTATTATTATTATTATTATTATTATTATTTAGGAAATAATCACTGATCATTTCAAAATGTTGTGTCATCCTTGAGAATCGATGCACTTCTTGTAGACTCATTTTGTAGAATGAACAGCCACTCTGTCCTGTGCTGCAGGTTGAATGAACAGCCACTCTGTCCTGTAGGTTGAATGAACAGCCACTCTTTCCCGTGCTGCAGGTTGAATGAACAGCCACTCTGTCCTGTGCTGCAGGTTGAATGAACAGCCACCCTGTCCCGTGCTGCAGGTTGAATGAACAGCCACTCTGTCCTGTGCTGCAGGTTGAATGAACAGCCACTCTGTCCTGTGCTGCAGGTTGAATGAACAGCCACTCTGTCCTGTGCTGCAGGTTGAATGAACAGCCACTCTGTCCTGTGCTGCAGGTTGAATGAACAGCCACTCTGTCCTGTGCTGCAGGTTGAATGAACAGCCACTCTGTCCTGTGCTGCAGGTTGAATGAACAGCCACTCTGTCCTGTGCTGCAGGTTGAATGAACAGCCACTCTGTCCCGTGCTGCAGGTTGAATGAACAGCCACTCTGTCCTGTGCTGCAGGTTGAATGAACAGCCACTATGTCCTGTGTTGCAGGTTGAATGAACAGCCACCCTGTCCCGTGCTGCAGGTTGAATGAACAGCCACTCTGTCCTGTGCTGCAGGTTGAATGAACAGCCACTCTGTCCTGTGCTGCAGGTTGAATGAACAGCCACTCTGTCCTGTGCTGCAGGTTGAATGAACAGCCACTCTGTCCTGTGCTGCAGGTTGAATGAACAGCCACTCTGTCCTGTGCTGCAGGTTGAATGAACAGCCACTCTGTCCTGTGCTGCAGGTTGAATGAACAGCCACTCTGTCCCGTGCTGCAGGTTGAATGAACAGCCACTCTGTCCTGTGCTGCAGGTTGAATGAACAGCCACTATGTCCTGTGTTGCAGGTTGAATGAACAGCCACTCTGTCCTGTGCTGCAGGTTGAATGAACAGCCACTCTGTCCTGTGTTGCAGGTCGGCACGTCCTCCATCGTGTATCCAGCAGCCTTGTTCGCCCCCCAGGTGGCGGCGAGAGGAATCCCTGTGGCCGAGTTCAACATGGAGGATACGCCAGCTACCATGGGATTTAAGTGAGTCTCACACACACACACACACACACACACACACACACACACACACACACACACACACACACACACACACACACACACACACACACGCACACACACTAGGGCTGAGCCCAAACGTTCGAACGTTCAGACCTTTGTTCATTACGTTGGCATTCGAATTCTAAATCAACATTTGAATAAAAAAAAATTATATATACGTATATATGTACTTCGTTACAATACTTAAGTGTTTTTGTGGATTTGTACTTTACTCAAGTATTATTAGGTTTGTATACTTGTAAGGGCGGCTACGTGGCGTAGTGGGCAAGGCGCTCGCCACGAATGCGGAGACGCTGGGCTCGCCTGTTCGAGCCCAGCGCTCCACATTGCTTTCAGTTTAGCTGGTCGTTCATACTAATACACATTGGCCGTATTAGGGGGTGGGAAACTGATGGGTGGGGATCGGGCGTTGTGGACAGCGACTCCTACAGGTCGGTTGGTGCGCCTGCGCAGTAGAATCAGGAAGTGTCGGGGGCAGCGTGAGCCTCCCACGCGTTACTCCTCGCCACTGAGAGATCGAGCTGCGCAGGTGAAAAGATGCGACTGCTGTTACCTCAAGTACCGGAGGGGACTCGTGCTATGTATGACTTAGTCCACATTGCAGCCGGCTTGTGGGAGGCAGGAAACAGCGTTCGTGACAGGGGAGGGTTGAATTGGATGATACGAAATTGGGATGGGAGAAAATATATAGAAAATGGGAGAAAAAGTCGATAAAAAAAAAAAAGTTTGTATACTTGTACTTTTACTCAATTACATTTCAGAGAAAAAATACATACTTTTTACTCCTTACATTTAAAATGCAGACCTACAAAGTACAAATCTCGCAGGTCCAACCATTTTAATTAGTATATTTGTTTCTCTGGCCGAACTAACATTAACATTATTAATCCTGCGGCCGCACTTTATTTAAAAACAGCCAATCAAATCCCCATCAATGGAAAATTAACCCGCCCCTACCCATGTTGATTGGTCCTTGTGCAAGACTAGAAAGCGGGGATCTTTGATATTTAGTACTTAAGTACATTTAAAAGTAGACACCTTTTTAAACTTAAAGTGTGTTTTTAGCCAGATACTCTGACTTTTACTTGAGTATGATTTTGAGACGGTACCCATACTTTCACTTAAGTGTCATTTCTGGGTACTATTTACACCCCTGGCAGCGATCTCTTATACAACGTGAGTACGTGACAGTGCACAACAACCTGAAACCTTGTGTTCACGGGGCGGCGGTGGCCTAAACGTTAGAGAAGCGGTGACCGCAAGGTCGGCGGTTCGATTCCCCCGGACCGGCAGGAAGAAAATCGGGGCAGGGAAGTGAATGAATAACTCTCCCGTTTCCCTCAATACCAAACGCTGAAGTGCCCTTGAGCAAGGCACTCAACCCCCCGACTGCTCCAGTGGAGTTACTCAGTGGCCAACAGTGTCAAGACTGGTTGTACTAGGCGGCTACCCTGATCCTACCCTGGTAAATAAAGGATCAAATAAAATCCAAAAACGTAAATCATGAATAATCATACATGAAAGGGAGTAAATCATGAATAATCAGACATAAAAGGGAGTAAATCATGATTAATCAGACATAAAAGGGAGTAAATCATGAATAATCAGACATAAAAGGAAAAAACAATACTCGACAGTGACCCCTATGTTTTTCATTTATTAATTTTGTATTACTTATTACTATAATTGGACTATAATGTGGTGTGGTCCCCAGGATATGAAACATATTCTACAGCAGGGAGACATTGGATGTAAAAGGCCTCTGCTGGACGCCAATCATAAACATAATAGTATTCCAGAGCTGGCTGTGTCTTCTGATTAGTCATTTGCCAAACTAATGTCTAATAATCCCACGAGGACATGCGTCTCACTGTCGGAAGACGAGAGCAAGTACGGAGATGTTGCTCCCTATCAGACACATGACATCATTTAACTTATTGGCGTTTGGCCCTAAACTCACACACACACACACCCGCGCACACACACACACACACCCACGCACACACACACACACACACACACGCACACGCACACACCGGTTGGTTCAGGGCCCTATGGTACCTGGTTCAACTAAGTCGATCAAAAGTCCCATTATCCAGATTCAATTAACCTGATGTTTGAATCCGGGATTTCCCTGTTCCTCGAACGCTGATTCAGTCTTGTTCATTCGAACCAGACTTGATACTCAGGATAAGTGCGCGCGGCCGCTTCAGTTGAAAAGACAGCAGGTGTCGATCGCAGAAATACTGATTTTCTAACGGCATTGATTGATTGATTGATTTAAAACTTTATTAACAAGATTGCAGAACGGGTACAATACAGTACGGCTCAATAGCCTCGCCGACAAGGTAAATGCATAATCTATAGGCACATTTTAAGTCCCTCATTACCCCAATCAATCAGATTATATTTATTTAAAAGTGACTGCTGGCAATAGGCTTAATGGAATGAATAATCGAATGAGGTCTTGCTAGCGAAAATAATTATTTCAACTCTTTCAGAATAAGTATACAAAAACAAGCCCAAAGATAAAGAGTATATCTAATTGATACGAATTAATAGATACTTATCTGTACTGTATGCGCTTAGGTATCATGTAATATAATAAATACATCGTTCCTAAAGTTTTCAGGCCGCGACCCCCGAAATAACGGTGTCAGAGAGCCGTGACCCCCACTATTATATAGAGGTGGTTGAAACATGCAAACGTTCACACGCACACATATGCAATGGAGGCTTTTAACACGCACAATAACTACACAAAATAACACAATAATCAAACAACCATAAAATGAATACATATAGCGTGTTTCATTTAGAAGGCTATAATGTTCAACTCACCTAATGAGATGGATGGGCATAGTCTGGGTTTAATTTTGGAGACAGCGACTCGGAGATCATCCTCCACATTCATTCAGACGTGATCTGTACTTATTTTTTATATAAGTCAGTGCAGATGTTTTTTTTCCGAATAGGTAGGCTGTATAGCTGTGCCGTGTATTCCCCCTCAATTGATGGGCAGCGAACTGGGACGCATTCTCCATCAGAAACAAGCGCGCCTCATCCCGCAGCTCAAACAGGTGTCGTGCAGTATAGGAAATCCATAGGCTGAATATGATTTATTATCAGAATTTTAGGTCTATTATTTTACATTTCAAAAGCATTTATTTTACCAGTTTAATGTATTTTAATTGTTTTTACATTACATACATTCTGGAAATCATCTTGCGAAAACATTATTCAGAATGGTATAATGGGATCAAAGAGCACCTACGGGAGGCTGCAATTCGAAACTGGCCCCCGTAAATGTCCAAACACCCCCTCCCAATGTACAGTTTCCTCCCCCTCGTATATATATTTTCTGTTAGGATCTCTGTTTAACAGTACTGTATATTTGCATATCTTGTATGTCACAAATGTAACAGTACTGTATATCTGTATGTCATGTATGTCATAAATGTCATGATATATCTGTATATCTGTATGTCATAAATGTCATTATGAATTGAAAATGGGGGACCCTGATGTAAACAAGACGAAAGTCTTTCTCTGGGTCTGCATCCCCTTAACAATTGTGTTTATTGAGCCGTACTGTATTGTACCCCATTCTGCATCTGTTAATAAAGTTTCCAATCAATCAATCAATCTCTGAGGAAGGGAGCTGCTATTTTGTTCCGAGGGAGTGGCCAGCTTATATCCAGCTAACTCAACTAAACCTGCTCTGGAGCAGGTTCAAACTTTTCGATCTGTTGCCATAGCGACTTAGAAAATCTGACGTCGGGGAACGGAAATGTCTGGCTTAAGTCAAGCTATGCTGAACATTATCCGGCTAACTCAGTTAGGCAGGTACGGGGAATAGGGCCCAGTTGGTGCAGTTCATTGCCTCACGTTTACACCCTGAAGGCCTCACTGACCTCCGCTTCTGTCCTTATTTGTGTTTGTGTGTATTTTCAGGTTCCACTTCCATGGTCCTTGTGGAACGACCCTGCCACCGGCTCTGGAACGCCACGAGGCCGAGGCCAACTGAGGGAGAGGGAGAGGGAGAGAGAGAGAGAGGGGGGAGAGAGAGAGAGAGGGGGGGGGAGAGAGGGGGGGGGGGGGAGAGAGGGGAGGGGGAGAGAGAGAGAGGGGGGGGGGAGAGAGGGGGGGGGAGAGATAGAGAGAGAGAGACTGTGCACCCACTGCACACAAGAAGAGGTGGAAACCGAGCTACACTTGTTAACAACCTGCCTACTATACCAAGACATCAGAGACATATACTTCCCCCAAATTGCAAACATCCAAAGAGACTTTGAAAACATGGCAAATAACGCAAAACTCCCATTCCTACTGGGTGACATACAACAATGTGCAAACACAGCAGCAAGATTTGTGAGCTGCTGTGACAAGAAAAGGACATCCAACGGAATACAACCACCATAAAGACTGTCAATCACACACAAAAATCCTTCTGTACTGTACTGATTTGATTGTTTTGTTTTGTTTGGCTTTGGCAATGTAAACGTATGTTTCCCATGTCAATAAATCCCATTTGAATTGAATTGAATTAAAATTGAGAGAGAGAGAGGAGGGGAGGGGAGAGACAGAGAGAGACAACCGCTATGACTGCCCTCCTTGCCTCAGGCACAGGACACTTTACGCCAGACTGTCTAGATCTGGAGGCTTTATTGGAACATCTTGTGTGTAAACCCACCCCTGCCTCTCATGTATAAACCCACCCCTGCCTCGTGTATAAACACACCCCTGCCTCTCATGTATAAACCCACCCCTGCCACTCCACATAATTAGTATTTAAAAACTTTAAAAAAGTGACCATGAGGAGGTCAGAATGGCTTTATTTCATTAAATGGTGCATTTATATATCGCTTTTATCGAAAGCGGTAAAACAAAAATGTACCCATTCACTCACACATTCACACACTGACGTCGGAGGCGACCATGCAAGGCGCCAACCTGCTCATCGGGAGAAGTTAGGAGGTTAAGTGTCTTGCTCAAGGACACTTCGACACGCTGCCCTGGAGGAGCGGGAATCTTCAGATTACCAGACGACCGCTCTACCCCCTGATCCACTGTCGCCCCCTCATAATTCATATCGAAGGACACTTCTGATACAATTCTTCAACATATTCTCCAAAAAAGCTGCATGAAATAAAAGCAGATGTTCTGAACCTCATAGTCATTGTGTTTTTTAATAATAACTGTCCTTTTGCATATAAGTCATGTAAAAGGTGGCATTTGAACCAGTCCAGTTGGTGTTGTGATGTCAAATCACACGTGTCCTTTGTACTTGACCAGTCGTTTTGGCTAGTGATTAAGGTGACTGTGGTAAATTAAATGTATATTACATGTATTTTAACACTTTAAGTGCCGAAAACGTGTTTAGGCGTCCTTCCCTGCCATGCTCAAGTTGCCGAAGACGCCGTAACTCGTCTTTGATATCAATATTTCAAAAATCTGTGATCGGATTCATATTTCCCAACCGCTGGCCTGAGACCCACCAAAAAGCCCCACTGAACCCTCTAGCGGTTCAAGAGCGCCATCTGGTGGCCGATCGGCGCAATCGCCAAAGAGGAAGTTACTTGGACGATGTGCTATTCACCCATATTACTTCCGGGCACTCGGTATAGGTTCCGGCACTCTAGCTCGTCACAATACATAGCGATCCGTTGCCAATAACTCGATAAACAACATGATTTGGACGTATATACTATTATACAAGCTGGAAATGGACCTGATATTTCTACATCCCATAATAGGAAAATGTCTGTTCCACGCTCATCGCCCAACAGCGCGAGGAAGATACGGTAAGATTCAGCGTTATTTTTCAATGTCTCCTATACTAACTCATCTGATGAACATATGACCCACACTAGATGAATGGTATAATGTTGCCCACGGAATTATAAAGCCCCCTCACCCATCCGGTCAACATCAGATGACGTGTAGTAACTTCTAGAACCATGTCTAGTTGGAATTTTTTATATCGTGCCGATTGCCATCAAACTGTATTTTATCATCAATATAATGCATTTGGGGCTATAGATCACGTTCTGGAGAAAGCTGCAGAAAGAGATGAAAACATACTTATACTTTAGATCATATTTTAGTATGAATATGTGAATGAAAAAGTTTGACGTTCATACACCCTGAACAATACATATAGGACATTGAATGGGCCCTAATAATGGCAATTTAGCAATAGAATTTAAAAAGTTATAGCCCTGCAAAGAAGGGGAATTTCTCCATAGACAAATAGAGCTGGCAACCTATGGTATATCATGAATTTAGCCTTAGGCAATCAAAGTGTTAAGAAACTATGTAATTGACTGCAAAATGAACCAGTTGCTGCAACAGTGATGTGTGACAGTAGGGGTTAGTGTTGAGCTGTGTGTGTTGAATGCATGTGTGACAGGAGGGGGCAGTGTTGAGCTATGCCTAAGTCTCCCCTTTCCAGACTCTGAGAGAAAAAACTGACTCACTCGAAAGGAACTGTACATTAATGTCTTCTTGGATATGTTGTGTGTGTACATGTGGATTAATCTGCCTGGATTAAGATTAGGAATTGTCTGTTGATCCTTCCAGTGATTTAGTGTATAGTTTGGTTTGGTTGTTGACTGCATTCCGCCAGGAAGACGTACGACACAGAGCTGATGTTGTTCAGCATGTGTTATCAGTGTCTGAACGCTGTTGAAATAACCAAACAGAATGTAAATAAAGAGATGAAGGACAAGGCGTGTCAATGTCTTCTTCAGATTGTGGAGTGAGTGAGTGAGTGAGTGGGTGGGTGGTTGGGTGGGTGAGCGAGTGAGTGTATCCCAATGATAAGACTGACTAATAGGCTGTTTTAGTTTAGTTTACTCAGTTGATTTGATCAGGGACAGTGCATATCAATGAACAGTTATACATTTATAAATGAATACAAATTAAAAACTGTAAATATGCCAACATTAGCAGGGTTGCTAGTTTTCAGTTGTAGTCCCTGGGCTAGATGTTTAAGCCAGAAAGAAACAGAAAAATAATAGGCTGTCCAAAATATATTTGTTTATAATAATGATGATAATGATAATACTACTACTACTAATACAATAATAATAATAATTGTAAATTGGACACATCTCTAAAGAAATTACCTCAAATAACAGCTCAAGGAGGCGAGAGAAATCCAGTTGGCAACAAATCGAATTGAAATGTGAAAGTGACTGCAACTTCCCCATACATATAAATAAGTATAATATATCATTATAATATCGCAACAGTGCAGCTGCTATTTTGGGTCAGTTAGGTAAATTACCCACTTGATGCATGCTTAATGAACATAGGCTACAGTAGGTAGTGAGAGTAAATGTGTAGGTGGAGTCAGAGGTCAAAGAATCATAGGTATACAGTGTATACCCACTTTTACTGGCCATGCAAACCTAATCAATCTAATTGATACTGCAAGATATAGCGGTAGGAATAGGGCTGGGTGTCATCTGTAAAGGATTGGTGCCGATACTGATAGCTGGGATTCGATACTGATACGAAGCGATACCTTTTCCCATACCTTACTTTGCTCTGAGTTCTGTGCACCGCTTATTATTATTATTTTGGGAAATAATCTAATTGCGATTTTTCGGACAGATATTGCGATTGCGATTCCATTTGCGATTATACTTTTTTTAAAGCAGCCCCACAGAGGTTTATTGTAAAATGCGGCTTGCATCTGGCCTATGAGGTGGGTCTGTTCGGGACACAGAGTCTGAACATTTTTCTTTTTACCTGGGAATCGATACCGGTACCCAACGGTACCTTTTTTTCTGTACTTTACTCTCCCTCTCTGAAGTCTAAACTTCACAACACACAATCTAAAACCCCTTACCCCCCTCTCCCAAACTGTTCCAACAATTTTTTTTATGTTGCATGATCATGTATATTTATTTTGTATTATAATTTTTTTTGTGTTTAAATATCAACATTATCTGGCAATCCGCAGTAAATACTATCAAACTCCTCTGATGTCAGACCAGATATGAGACGCTTGCACACACACACACACACACACACACACACACACACACACACACACACACACACACACACACACACACACACACACACACACACACACACACACAGAAAAGGAGAATGGCTTAAATGATTTTAGAATACTTCAGCTAATGAAGTTAAATGTTTATTATCATCAACTATCCAGTTCGTTTTTATAGTGCAACGTTTTTCTACTTTTCTACATTAATTGAACCAGTAGAGAGAGAGATGCCCCCTCAATGGGACTTCCTGGTTAAATAAAAATTGCAGGCTTGGCGATTTGATAATTGCATCATTCCAAATCGCGATTTCGATTAAAAAACGATTAATCGTGCAGCCCTACCGCGTGTGCTGTGTGAGCCAATCGGAGGCTTTGTCACATTTTTAACGATTTTGGATTGTGGTTGAACAGAAGAAACATGCTTATTGGTTCACCGACAACGATGAGGTCATTCGATGCCACTGCATTTTTCGATACTCGATAGTATTGAAGCAATTTGTACCATAAAAGTATGGAATTTTGATACCCAGCTCTAGGTAGGAATGTAGGGGTCACACTACCACCTCCCTAAAGCTGTTCCAAGTATTGGATTTTGACTTCCAATATATCATTTTCTAATACATTTTGATACCCTCCTATAATTATTATTATTATTATAATTATTATAATAATTATTATTATTATTGAGAGAGCCGACCACCACAGAGAAGATCGTCAATCTGTTAGGTCCAGTGGCGGCTGGTGAATTCTTCTCCAGGGGGGGGCGCTATACCAAACATTTTGCAAACATGTACCACAGACTGAGTAGCCTACTATGTACGTCAGAGCTTCGGCGAAACCACAAGGTACGAATATTTAAGTAGGTAGAGTACAACTATCACCATCAATCAATATATGATCAGTCAATGCAGCCACGTTTCCAATAGCCCTACACAAACATGCACGCCCAGGTCTCTCTCTCTCTCTCTCTCTCTCTCTCTCTCTCTCTCTCTCTCTCTCTCTCTCTCTCTCTCTCTCTCTCTCTCTCTCTCTCTCTCTCTCTCTCTCTCTCTCCCCTCCCCTATTCAGATCTGTCCAATAATAATCACAGATGTATATCTTGTCAGTTTAAACAAGTTACCATTATATTGTCCCGGGTGATTATGCCCCCCGCGGCGAAATTAATTAGTATCCCCCTCTATCTCTCTCTCTCTCTCACACACACACAGCATGACGTGGAATCCAAGCTATCCAAGACTTACTTACCATCACAAGAGTTGAATGGGGCGAGATATTCAGCTCAGCTGTCCAGTCCACAACAAGCCATAATCCACTTTTTTTAAATCCACTCAAAAAGAAACTTGAGTAAACAGTCCATACCGTCGTTAGCTGGTAGCTAACGGTAGCTGGTAGCTGCATCCAGCTACCAGCCAGGCAAGTCTTTTCTCTATGTCAACTGGTGACGAGTGAACACACAGAGTGTGGAGGCGTGAGCACAAAGTGCGTGACTGCTTGCTTGGAGCGCCCGAAACCGCGACCCCCCCAGCCCCCCCCCCCCCCCCCCCAGATCATATTTATGACCATTGATATAGGCTAAAATTTATTTACTAGATTCATTATGATTGGCCGATTGCGCGCAGTGACGCCTACTCACTGCGTTTTGTCTAGCGCCCCGGATTCGGAGGTAGTTTCTATAGACTGACGTCAATCACAAACGAGGGGGAGGAGATTAGAATAGCATGCAAAAAACAATGATTTATACTATATTTATTGCTATATTAACGTTATTGTGCATTTTAATAGTAATTATTATTCATTTTAAACATGTTTAGTTTATTTTTAGGGCTTCAAGCCTTCAAAATATCTAAAATAAAAAAACACAAGTTCTTCTTCTCTTACTCTCTCATTGCTCTCAACCAGGGGGGGCGGCGCCCCAGCGCCCTAGTGGCGAGCCGCCACTGGTTAGGTCCATAGTGGGGTTCGAGGTGGTGGCCGAGAGGGGGGCGAGGAAAAGGCAGGATGCTATACTGGAAAACCCCTCCCACCCCCTCTATAAGGAGCTAGCCAGGATGCGTGAATATTTTCCCTAACCTGCGTTCACTTCCGCGTTCGGTTTGCGCAATCGCACTGACGTTTCTGGTCATGTGACATCTGCGCCAATCGTGTGATGCCTGCTTCTGCGCCTATTTCCGCCTCTAACAGCCTGCAAACTACCTAACGCCTAGTTTATCACTGGTTAAGCTTAGGCGACTCTTTCGAAGTTGGTTAAGGTTAGAGTTTGGAATCAGGGCTGGTGTTCTATTGCCCTGCTCTAAGACAAACTCTAACCTTAACCAACTTCGAAAGAGTGCCTAAGCTTAACCAGTGATAGAAACAGGTGTCACACGATTGGCGCAGATGTCACATGACCAGAAACGTCAGTGGCCAATCAGATTGCGCAAAAACCGAACGCGGAAGTGAACGCAGGTTAGGGAAAATATTCACGCAGCCAGGATGAGGTGGACATTCAGCCATAGACTTATCCCGCGCCACGACACACCACAAACCGCCTCGGCCGGTCTTTCCTGCCAGTAGCTATTAGGCTCCACAACAGCGGGCACGGACTGCTGCCAATTGCTGGAGAGCTCATTCATTTCTTAATGAGAAAAGAAGAGTAACAGAATCCAGTCGCTAGACAGTCCAGGGAGTGAGCGGGTACAGGGTAATTAGCTGGGCGATGTCACTCAGCCGCTCCTCCAGCTGACACACACCTCCTGCACCCCATCCTGTAATCAGAGAGAAGGAGAGCAGCTGCGTGATTTCTTTCCGTAGCCGCATTTCTCGGAGACGCTCTCTGATTGGCCGACGCCTGTTTCTACACTGGTTAAGCTTAGGCACTCTTTCGAAGTTGGTTAAGGTTAGAGTTTGTCTTAGAGCATGGCGATAGAACGCCAGGTAGTTTGCAGGCTGTTTGACGTGGAAATGGGCAAAGACACAGCTCGTCACGCGATTGGGCAAACGTGTCAGTGGCCAATCAGAGAGCGTCAGTCAGTGCCAATCAGAGAGCGTCTCCGAGAAATGCGGCTACGGAAAAAAAATCACGCAGAGCAGCTAGGTCGGGATAGAGTGGGAGAACCAAGGGTGTGAGAGGATGGGAAGCCTGGAGGACTGGAGGGGCATGA
The DNA here is from genome assembly GCF_963971535.1 of Notolepis coatsorum. NCBI lineage: Eukaryota > Metazoa > Chordata > Actinopteri > Aulopiformes > Paralepididae > Notolepis > Notolepis coatsorum. The sequence continues at coordinate 162,021,474 of NC_140166.1, forward strand.
CACTTATCCTATCTGTACCCGCCTCCATGCTGCTATGACACTTGAATTTCCCCCAAGGGGATTAATAAAGGAACACTTGACTTGACACTTGACCCACAGAGACACTTGAATAATAGCAATGGACAAAGTAAACATTGTAAAGTGTACTGGTCTCTTCCATGTCTGTTGTCACATGGCTACACAGAGTTGCCTCTCTCTCTATACGCCTGTACGTCAGTGGGCCACAGTGTCTGTTGTCACATGGCTACACAGAGTTGCCTCTCTCTATACGCCTGTACGTCAGTGGGCCACAGTGTCTGTTGTCACATGGCTACACAGAGTTGCCTCTCTCTCTCTATACGCCTGTACGTCAGGGGGCCACAGTGTCTGTTGTCACATGGCTACACAGAGTTGCCTCTCTCTATACGCCTGTACGTCAGTGGGCCACAGTGTCTGTTGTCACATGGCTACACAGAGTTGCCTCTCTCTATACGCCTGTACGTCAGTGGGCCACAGTGTCTGTTGTCACATGGCTACACAGAGTTGCCTCTCTCTATACGCCTGTTCGTCAGTGGGCCACAGTGTCTGTTGTCACATGGCTACACAGAGTTGCCTCTCTCTATACGCCTGTTCGTCTACACGGAGACAGTGCTGGACTATGTTTGTACTATGGTGGAAGAAACAATCCCCACTACCAAAATGAGAGTTTACCCAAATCAAAAACCCTGGGTAGACAAATCCGTCCGTGAAGCTCTGAGAGAGCGCACCAAAGCATACAACGACGGCCTAGTGGCAGGCAACATGAATGACCACAAGGTGGCGCGATACAACGTAAGGAGGACAGTGTCAGAGGCCAAACGGCGCTACAGGGATCAAATTGAACTCCAGTTTGAACAAGCTGACTCTAGAGCTATGTGGCAGGGGCTCAAAACGATGACAGACTACAAAGGCGCCTCCCTCAAACTGAACAGTGACATCTCCTTAGCAAATGACCTCAATACCTTCTATGCGAGGTTTGATGCTGGTAATAACAACACCAGCTCACAAGCCACGGCAATGGGGGGGGGGGGGTCGGCTGCTGATGGAGGCGCAGTGTTCAGGGTAACAGAGCATGAGGTGAGGCGGACCTTTAAAAAAGTGAATATCAGGAAGGCAGCAGGTCCGGACGGCATCCCCGGCCGCGTCCTAAAAGTCTGTGCCGACCAACTGGCCCCAGTATTCACTGACATATTTAACCTGTCCTTAGAACAGGCTGTCATCCCCACCTGCCTGAAGAAGTCCACTATTATCCCTGTACCCAAAAAATCCAAGCCTGCTTGCCTCAACGACTACCGCCCTGTAGCTCTCACCTCCATAGCCATGAAGTGCTTTGAGAAGCTAGTAAAGGGCTACATCTGCTCCTCCCTCCCCATCAACATGGACCCCCTGCAATTTGCATACCGCCCCAACAGGTCCACGGAGGACGCCATAGCCCATGTGCTGCACACAGCAGCATCACACCTGGACAAGAGGCAGGGGAACTATGTGAGAATGCTATTCATCGACTACAGCTTGGCATTCAATACCATAGTCCCCTCCATACTCATAGCCAAGCTCAGGGACCTGGGCTTGAACTATGACCTCTGCCAGTGGGTCTTGGACTTCCTGACTGGCAGACCCCAGGTGGTGAGAGCAGGCAACTGCACCTCCTCATCCATCACCCTCAACATAGGGGCCCCCCAGGGCTGTGTTCTGAGTCCCCTCCTCTACTCCCTGTACACACACGACTGTGTGGCTCAGCGGAGTAGCAATACAATCATCAAATTTGCTGACGACACAGTGGTGGTGGGCCTGATCTCTGCCAACGACGAGAGGGCCTACCTGGAAGAGGTCAAGGTCCCGGCGGGATGGTGCCAGGAAAACAGCCTCTCCCTGAACGTCAGCAAAACAAAGGAGATGATTGTGGACTTCAGGAGGTCGGGGGTCAAGGACTACAGCCCCCTCAGCATCGACGGGGCACCGGTTGAGAGAGTCAACAGCTTTAAGTACCTCGGAGCCTACATATCCGAGGACTTGACATGGACCACACACATTGACAGTGTTGTGAAGAAGGCACGACAACGCCTCTACTTCCTCAGGCGCCTAAGGAAGTTCCAAGTCAGTCAGAAGATCCTTAAGAACTTCTACTCATGTACAATAGAGAGCATCTTGACCGGCAACATCACCTCCTGGTTTGGGAATAGCACTGCACAAGACCGAAGCAGACTACAAAGAGTGACACGTTCAGCCGAACGCACAATTGGAGGGGGGCTCCCCACCCTCCAGAACATTTACAACAAGCGTTGCAAGGGCAAGGCTAAGAGAATCATTAAAGACTCCAGTCACCCGAACAACTGCCTCTTTGAACTGCTGCGGTCAGGCAAGCGATACCGGAGTCTCAAGGCGAGCACAGAAAGACTCAGAAGAAGCTTCTATCCCCAGGCCATCAGGCTGCTAAACGAACAATGAATGAACACTACACAACAACAACCACCAAACGCACATAGCACACACATCCACACGCACACACTCACTTTAAACAAACACACTGTAGCACCCACTCCACACACTTTATAGCACACACCCACTTTAAACAAACACACTGTAGCACCCACTCCCCACACTTTATATTTATTGATGAAGGATTGCACTACAACTCGTACACCTTACTGTAAATTGTACCTAAATTGTACCTCATCCCATTTCTGCTTTGCACTATATAGTACTGTACATTAGTACACTGCATAGTATTGTATATTATATGGTAATTCAGAACATTGTACATATGTCTATACCGAACACTGTGACCTCATTTTCTTCTTCTAAATTACATGCTATACTATGTTATTTGATACTATCTTGTCTAGCACAGTCTCTGGAGCGTAACAGTAAGAAGCATTTTGTATGAAAGTATTCTGTACTTCTGTATGACAACTATTAAAGAAACTTGAAACTTGAAACTATACGCCTGTACGTCAGTGGGCCACAGTGGCTCAGGAGGTAGAGCAGTCGTCTGCTAATTAGAAGGTTCCCGGGTTTGATTCACGCTCCTCCAGGGGCAGCGTGTTGAAGTGTCCTTGAGCAAGACACTTAACCCCTAACTGCTCCCGATGAGCTGGTTGGTACCTTGCATGGTCGCCTCCACTGTCGTGTGTGTGTGAATGGGTGAGTGAATGTGAGGAACAAAAGATGTTAACCCTTTCACTACCGTCAACCGTCTGTAGTGTGGTAGTGAAAGGTTAACCTTCTGTAGTGTGGTAGTGAAAGGGTTAACATCTTTTGTTCCTCACATTCACCCATTCATTCACACACCGACGGTGAAGGCAACCATGCAAGGTTAACCCTTTGTCACGTGGCAGTGAAAGGGTTAACCGTTCGGTAGTGAAAGGGTTAAAGCACTTTGGATAAAAGCACGATATAAATGCAGCATTAACCCTTTACGTCACACAGCCTGCAAGAACAGTGTACAACTTTCTACATAGGAGTGTGGTTGGTTGTGTTTGTTTATGGTTCATATAAAATGCTATCAAAATGTATTAGATTAGATTCGATTCAAATGCATTGTCATTATACAAGTACAGTACAACGAAAAGAAGTTTGGCATCCAACCAAATGTAACAGTAAAGTGCAATAGCAATATACAATATACAGCAGATTAAACTGGGTATGAAATATATAAATTAGTACTACTGAGTAATAGTGCTAATCGGATGTATGTACAGGTTGTAGTATTAGTAAGTACACTGATACGGGTATAAAGACACTATGGTAGTAAGTCATACTGGCCAGCAGTGCGACTAGTAAGAGTAGGTAAGGGATATGTACAGATATAGGTATCTACAGATATTATAATCTAACAGATAATCTAGAGAGAGGTCTATTGGTGTGGGAATCCTATTTGTAGGTGATTTAAACCGATGAAGGCTCCTCCAAAGGAAATCTGCTACTCTGGAGTAAAATGGGATTATATTTCACACCTGCTTTGGTTCAACATAGTTCCCATTATAACGTTTCAACATAGATGCAAATACAGCACATACCTTATCATCACAAGCCACAGATACACTTGACATCATGAAATATAAAAGATCTTGTCACGCTTAGGCATTTTAAAAGAGCAGTGAAGGGATGGTTGCCTAGCTGCCCCGACAATTATAAACTGAAGCAATTTATTTTGTATACGTGTTGTTTTATATTGTAGTGTAAGAGTTTTATGTATTTTTTTTTATGTATAAATGTATTATGTATTAATTTTAGTTTTAATGTGTTTTCTGCACCTTGCTGAGACCTACCTGTGCCGACTATTGCTGTGACAGACGAGGACCACAATGGAAATAAGTCTCTGATTTTATTGTGTGATAATTCCTCAAACAATGTAATGCATGTGATGGTTGTGGCCCAATTGGGTTTTAAATCCTGTGTGTATTTTTAACATCTGTCTAAATAAATTCAATTCAATTAAATTCAATGAACGACTAGGGCTGAGCTCTGTACTGATATTCACAGACTTCTTTTGTCTCTCTGTGTTTTATCTGCGGTGGGATCTTATGATATTGTGAATATTGCGCTGTCTACATTCCTTATGAAAAGTAAAGATGTAGATATATTTTTCAAAAAAACTAAATTCTGAAATAGTTGAGAATGTTAATAGAAAATTGCAATGATTTAACATTTAACATGGTTTTTCACACCGGATTATTTTGATGCAGTATTTTTATCATTATGGGGAATGATGTTATTATGGCTCAGCGTTAACCTACCCAGACACATGCGTAGAGGACACATGCCTGATCCTGCCTGCCCCTGGGGCTTGCTCGCTGTAACGCTCATTTGCAGGTGGGGAACTCTATGGTCAAAATGAGGTTGATAATGTTGAGCTGAGCTAATGGAGATTTGCGTCTAATGGACCTGAGGGAGTCAGATCTCCATGAGGACAGATGTTGTCTCCTCTCTCCTCTTAGTCTACTCCTGCTCCCTTTCTCTCCTCCCGGTCCTCTCCTCTTAGTCTACTCCTTCTCCCTTTCTCTCCTCCCGGTCCTCTCCTCTTAGTCTACTCCTTCTCCCTTTCTCTCCTCCCAGTCCTCTCCTCCTCTCTCCTCTTAGTCTACTCCTGCTCCCTTTCCCTCCTCCCAGTCCTCTCCTCCTCTCTCCTCTTAGTCTACTCCTTCTCCCTTTCTCTCCTCCCAGTCCTCTCCTCCTCTCTCCTCTTAGTCTACTCCTTCTCCCTTTCTCTCCTCCCAGTCCTCTCTCCTCTTAGTCTACTCCTGCTCCCTTTCTCTCCTCTCTCCTCTCTGTTCTCTCTCTCTCTCTCTCTCTCTCTCTCTCTCTCTCTCTCTCTCTCTCTCTCTCTCTCTCTCATCTCTACGTGTCTTCTATGTGTGTGCATGTGTGCATGTCTGTATGTGTGTATGTGCGTGTACACATATGCAGAGCGTGTGTGTGTGTGTGTGTGTGTGTGCGTGCACGCCTCCATCACCTGCTCATTAGATAGGATGATGGTCCGACGATCTCCTATGACTCCGCTCCAAAAATAACAGAGCCCATTTCCTGCATGTTACGGCGATTTCACACCAATACGAGGCATGCTGCCCAGGCCTGTCAGAGGGGGGAGAGAGGGGGGAAAAAGGGAGATAGAGAGAGAGAGGTGGACAGAGAGAGAAGGGGAAAGGGAGGAAGAGAGAGAGGGGAAAGATGGAGAGAGGAAGAGAGGGAGAGAGAGGAAAGGAAGGAAGATGGAAGGAAAGAGAGAAGGGTGGTAATTTTCCCTGTGTGCCCCTGCTGACGTTTGTGTGTGTGTGTGTGTGTGTGTGTGTGTGTGTGTGTGTGTGTGTGTGTGATTGATTGATTGATTGATTGATTGTTTGAAAACTTTATTAACAGATTGCAGAATGGGTACAGTACAGTACAGCTCAATACATACAATTGTTAAGGGGATGCAGACCAGAGAAAGACTTTCGTCTTGTTTACATCAGGGTCCCCCATTTTCAATTCATCGTAACATATATGACATACATGACATACAGATAGACAGTACTGCTACATCTATACATTTATGACATACCAGATTTGCAAATACAGTACTGTTTGTGATACCAAAAGAGTCCAGAAAAAAAAAGTATATACATTTGACGTAGAAACTGTACATTGGATTGGGTAGGTGGGGGTGGGGGGGACTGTACATTGGAGGTGGTTGGGTGGGTGGGGGGGGGGGGGGGGTTGGGTAGGAGTGGGGGGGGGGGGGGGGGGAGGTTGGGTATGAGGGGTGGGTGGGGGACACTGTACAACTGTACAAACAAAACTGTACATTGGAATATTGACAAGACCATACTTGGTAATTTACTGTACATTGGAGGGGGTTGTTAGGACATTTACAGGGGCCAGTTTCGAGTTGCAGTCTCCCGTAGGTGTTTTTTGAGAGTGTTTTTGAAAGTGGGTAGTGATTCACATTCCTTTACAGCTTTGGGTAGGGCGTTCCACATTGATGTGGCATAATTGCGAAACGTGTTTAGTCCCTTGTTTGAGCCGAATCTGGGTTTAACATGATTTGTGGAGCTCCCTCTGGTGTTGTGATCGTGGTATTCACTGACCTTTGGGAAGTATTTTGACATGTACATGGGTACCTTGGTCGTGTAGTGTATCTTGTAGACCAGGCCCATTGCAAGTTACTGTACTCTGTTGTCTACTCTAAGCCATCCTAGGTTGTCAAAGTGGGCAGGGGTGAGGTGGGTTCTAGTAGTAAGGTCAAGCAGTAGTCTGACCAGTTTGTTTTGAGATGTTTGTAATTTTGTTTTTAGTGCCTTTGAGGTGCTTTGGTACCATGAGGTGCAAGCATAGTCGTAGTACCCTTGAATGAGTGCTCCTGCACTCCTGAGTCTTCAGGGTATTCTTGTGTGTGTGTGCGTGTGCGTGTGCGTGTGCGTGTGTGTGTGTGTTTCCTGTGCTTGAGAGAGAGAGACTAGTGGAGACAAAACGGGAGGCCATCGTGGTCTGTGTGTCTGTGTGTGTGTGCCCCCCCCCCCCCCCCCCCCCCCACGTACCCCCAGAAACACCGGCCTCTCGTCACTCAATCAGCGACGTCCCTCCTCCGTGAGATACCGCCTCCTCTGTATCAAACCATAGGTTTGTGGGGGGGGGGGGGGGGGGGGAGAGACAAGTGCGGCATTGAAGGGCAGAATTTATGACTCCCTCTCCTCCCTTTTAGCCGCGGCCTTTTCGCCACAAGGTTACGGTACATATCCCTCCGTCAGTGTCACAGTGTCACCTGCGACCGCTCCCTTCCCAGCAGCACACTACTACCACTGCCATTGTGAGCTGTGTGCCTATATATGACCTCTGCTGGACTGTGTGTGTGTGTGTGTGTGTGTGTGTGTGTGTGTGTGTGTGTGTGTGTGTGTGTGTGTGTGTGTGTGTGTGTGTGTGTGTGTGTGTGTGTGTGTGTGTGTGTGTGTGTGTGTGTGTGTGTGTGTGTGTGTGTGTGTGTGTGTGTGTGTGTGTGTGTGTGTGTGTGTGTGTGTGTGTGTGTGTGTGTGTGTGTGTGTGTGTGTGTGTGTGTGTGTGTGTGTGTGTGTGTGTGCGTGCGTTGCCGATTGACTGGAAGTCCTGTCCCTGTTTTATTACGCGCAAACATTTGAAAATGTATTAATATTTATTCGTTAATATTTGTTTACAATTATCACCTCAGGGACTGATGTTTGGCCTACTTTATTTCCGTAGCTGTCGCAGTCGTAAAAAAAGGGCGACAAACTAAGGCCCCGGGCAACAATGGGTCACTTCAGCACGGAACAGGGTCCACATGAATCTGTAAACGTTATACGGAATGGTGGTTTAAATAGCGACGGGGGGATACAGAGGGGTCTTCTGTCCTATTTTTTTTTAAGGCTGTAGATATTAAGCTGCTGCGGCTGCATTCGCAGGGAATTAGTCGGCGCCAAAACCCGTTGGTGTGACCCAGCGGACCAGGCAGCCGCCACCGGAGGGGGGGGGGGGGCAGGATCCAACACGGTCATCGGGAAAACGCAAAAAAAAAATGGTACCGAATGTACGCTATGTTATAGCTATATAAGTGATGTGTTTACGTTACGTATCAGGCGGAAGTCCAGGACGAACACGGCGACCGGGAGTTGAACCAACAATGATTGTGGTTGCGGGCGAGTGCTCTCACCACTAGACTAAACCACTCATAGGATCAAGTGTGTCTGTGGGTGTGTGCGTGCGTGCGTGTGCATGTGCGTGTGTGTGTGTGTGTGTGTGTGTGTGTGTGTGTGTGTGTGTGTGTGTATATTTAGTTTAGTTTATTTAGGACCCCCATTAGTTGTTACCTCAGTAACAACTACTCTTCCTGGGGTCCTCTCAAAATAACATAACACATTCAAACATAAAATCATTGTACAATCAGAATAAAACAATACTTCCATGCACATTGTACAACCAAAACAAAGAATAATAATGACAGTAAGGATAGTCATTTGTCTGTCTACATGAATGAAGCTCCACAGAAGTGGAGAGGTCACAGAGGTCCCAACTCTCCCCTACCACCATGCACACAAATGCCCTAATTTGGATTACAAAAATAAATAAAATAAAAATAAAAAAACAGGACCGTGCGTGTGTGTGTGTGTGCCTAAAGGTAGAATCTGTAATGAAAGCCCCGCTTGGTGTTGCACTTTGTATACTTTTTAATAACTCATTGTGAATTCTCTCCAGACATCTCTTGGCAGAGCCTGAGGTGTGGCCAGCAGTAGTACCCCCCCCCCCTATCCCCACTCAAATCCAACCCATTATCAGACAAAAACGACAAATGTAAACAAGGCACAGGACCAAGTGGGGCTCTTTTGCCTAGAGGTCGCTGTTTGACGACATTACAGATTCATCCTTTTCGTGTCAACAGTTACCAAGAAGCACAGATCCGCTCTCTTGAACAATCTGCACGTTAGTTTTGTGTCATTAGGCAGGAATGAGATGAAGCCATTTTCTCCATTAGTGAAATCTACCACGCTTCTATGAGCCAAGAAGAAATATGCAGAAAATCAAGTCACTTTGATTTCAACGTGTAACACACGCTCTGCAACACAATTTGAATGTTCTTAATAGAGGAATTCAATTATAGCTTTAAAGAGAAACAACATTGTTCTCCTCTATAGACCGTATTTTGTATCTGCATAATGTATTCTATGGAGGCTATCTAATTGTGGATGTATTTTAGCATATGTACGTATCTATTTGTATTTTTTGTACAGGTTATGTATTTGTGGATGGATTTTAGTAGACGTATCTGCATCTGTACTTATGTGTTTGATTGATTGATTGAAAACGTTATTAACAGATTGCAGAATGGGGTCAATACAGTACAGCTCAATACAAACAACTGCTACGAGGATGCAGACCAGAAAAAGACTTTCCTCTTCAGGGTCCTCCATTTTCAATTCATCAGGACATTTATGACATACAAGACATACAAAACAGTACTGTGTAAGAAAAAAATATATATCATATATCAATAATCATCATCATCATTATCATAATAATAATTATAATAATTTAGGACCTGCTCAGAGGTCATCAATCGGCACACATGCAATGCATGCATGCAATTCGTATCTGCGATTAACCCATCCTGTCGTCCTTCCCCCCCAAGGGCAGCCGGGAGCAGACAGGCGTCAACGTGAGCCGCGCCAGGGGACCAATCCAAGTGCTCCTGTCCGTCTTCGTCAAGGACGCCACAGCGTTAGCGATCTATTGTTGTGCATGTTTTTCCATTGGGTTTATCTTATCGGGGGGGAAACCCTTGCGAGCACGGGGAGAACATGCAAACTCCACACAGAAAGGTCTGGGAGATACCCCACCTGGGTAACTGGCATCATGGAAACCTGGTCCCCAAGCGGGAATCGAACCCTGGACCTTCTTGCTGTGAGGCGACAGTGTTAACCACTACACCACCGTGCCGCTATCATCAATGACAGGCCCGCCCCTCTCCTCGTTCCTATGTGACGCGCTGTCTTTGGCCACAGCTATTTGACCCAGATCACTATAGCAACGGCAATGTTGATATTAACTTACCCCAAACAAACGCTGTGGCTATCAGCTGGTGATGATAACAGCACAGCCTCATCTGCAGGTTGTTAATCAGCTCCTACCACACACTAAACGTCCAAAGCCTGTCTGCACTTTCAATCCTTATCTAACACACTCTCTCTCTGCCTGTGGTGCTCTTAGATGGCTATAAGCAGTGCTGTCATTATATACATTTTGTTTACATTATATACACTGAAAAACCTCGAGATTCTTAACGATGGACTTCAAGTGTTGTGAAGTGACTGTGGACGTTAGCGGTACTGCAAGTTAAACTCAAAAGGCATCCAGACACATTACCAAGAAGTGAATTCACCTGTTGGTATAGTGGTCTGCGATGTCGCCCGTGGCGCGGGAGACCGGGGTTCAACTCCCACTCGGGGCAATCCCTTAACAGGGGTCGAATCTGAAACACAACACAGAGCAATACGAGACTGGTTACATGTGTATAGGCTATGTATTTGTGGATGTATTTTTAGTATGTATCTATCTGTATTCGTGAAATCTGTAGATGTATTTTCTTAGATGTATTAAATTAGCGTTTCACTACAAACACTAAAGTGGTCTTTTGTGCATAAATACTATGTTACAATTCTAAGGCTACTGTAATGTCCTTATCAAATAAACGTAACTTACTTTGGTATCGGGTTCCAGTATTGGAGGGGGGAAATTCTCTTGGTACAGAGACCCCCGTTTTATTCCCAGATTGGGCTGGATATCGAGACGCCATGTGTGGTTATCGGTGTGTCCACACTCTTCCCTACTCAAAACTGGAAAAAAGAAGTGACAAGCGGCGAACATAAAGCCAGCGTTTGGGCTGTCAGTGTCATCTGCCCGGTATCCCTGTTTCCCCTCCCTGCTCCGCCCCCCAGGCAGACAGGACAGCCAATTAGAGGATCCCTCCACTTCTCCGTGGAGCACGTGGCATCATATTTTATTCATTCAGGGCTGCAGGCAAACTGTGAAAGTGAATTACCTTTGAGCTGTGAATCTACTGACGCCCACCGCCTCCATCCACCGACATACCTGCTGCAACTCTCAACGCTGTCGATACTTTCACACTCAGTGGAACTTTATACTTTATTCATTTTGGAGGAGAAAACGTGTAGGAGCAAAATGTCATCACAGAAAAGTGTAGATATTCCTGCATAATTTTCACTGAATTTAATAAAAAAAGGGGTAATTTTATATTTAGAGATTGGAGATAGGTTCAGAATTAAAGGCGCACTTCACCAAAAAAAACAGAGCTGATTTATTTTGTACATAATCTTACACACACATCCAACAAAAAGTCTCAACAGTTTTGCACACATTAATTTAGTTTGACATTTATTGAGAGTAAATTAATGAGGGGACATTGAATCCTTGTGTTGTGTTCAAGTTAAGTCAAGAGTTTTATTTGTCACGGCATACAAGTATACAGTGAAATGCAGGGGGTCTTGCCCGCAACGATTGTGCATAATACAATAATACAATAATAAGAATCCAATAGGATGAAAATGTGACATTTGTGCAATAATACAAGTCATAAGACTAAAGACATAGGTATATGTACATGAGTTTTACAAAAGCATGGTAAGACATGCTAAGGTCCTGCGATAGTGCAATACACTGTTAGCTACGGATGAGGCACTGGGTCTTATGTACACTACTATACAATGCTATACTATACAATCTACAGTTATACTATGTGTCCTTATGCTAGCTTGCTATCCATCTATTTACTATACAAGAACCACTCCCGTTCTTGTTTTTAAAGTGACCTTTCATTGTGTAAAGTGACCATAAGTGTGAGCGTGTGCAGCATGTGTGTGTGTGTGTGTGTGTTCATGTTAAAGTGACTGTTAGTGTGTGAGTGTATACAGTGTGTTGTGTGTGTGCTCATGTGTGCTTGTGTGTGGAGAGTTCAGTGTTCAAGGCTCTGATGGCCTGGGGGAACAAGCTGAGCCGAAGTCTCTCTGTCCTAGTTGCTGGTGTTCGCAGGCGTTTGCCTGACCGCAGCAGCTTGTTAATTACAGCTCAATTAAATGATAAGGTAGCAGTCGCTATAAGACAAGGTATTGCTATTTCTTTTCATCCACATCCTTTCATGAAGCTGTAATTAACACAAGGATTCAATGTCCCTGATGACATCACTGTGGCCATATTCAAACTCATTTACTCTCAATAACTAAATGAACGTGTGCAAAACACACACACACACACACACACACACACACACACACACACACACACACACACACACACACACACACACACACACACACACACACACACACTTTAACCACATCATCCCTCACACACTGACGCTTGGCAAATAAATGTGTGGCTGTGTGTGCCTGCGTACGTGTGTTTAGCAAGTGTGTGTGTGTGGCTGTGTGTGTGTTTGTGTAGGTGTGTGCATGCTTGTGTACCTGTATTACTATGCTTGAGATGTCCAGTTTGAGTTCTGAACATAATTTGTTTTACTGTAGCACGTTCCAAGACATTGAAGACTCTTGGCTGGTTCTCACTTTGAAACAGCGCCAGGCGGGGGTTAATAAGGGGTTATGGTCAGAACCGGGGTTATACATCCCTACACCTCTTCCATGCCCCCAGTACCTATCTGACCTCCTCCACCCCTACACCTCCTCCATGCCCCCCAGTACCTATCTGACCTCCTCCCCCCCTACACCTCCTCCATGCCCCCCAGTACCTATCTGACCTGCTCCACCCCTACACCTCCTCCATGCCCCCAGTACCTATCTGATCTGCTCCATCCCTACACCTCCTCCATGCCCCCAGTACCTATCTGACCTCCTCCCCCCCTACACCTCCTCCATGCCCCCAGTACCTATCTGACCTCCTCCCCCTCTACACCTCCTCCATGCCCCCCAGTACCTATCTGACCTGCTCCACCCCTACACCTCCTCCATGCCCCCAGTACCTATCTGACCTGCTCCACCACTACACCTCCTCCATGCCCCCAGTACCTATCTGATCTGCTCCACCCCTACACCTCCTCCATGCCCCCAGTACCTATCTGACCTGCTCCACCCCTACACCTCCTCCATGCCCCCAGTACCTATCTGACCTGCTCCACCCCTACACCTCCTCCATGCCCCCAGTACCTATCTGACCTGATCCACCCCTACACCTCCTCCATGCCCCCAGTACCTATCTGACCTCCTCCACCCCTCCACCTCCTCCATGCCCCCAGTACCTATCTGACCTCCTCAACGCCTACACCTCCTCCATGCCCCCCAGTACCTATCTGACCTCCTCCCCCCCTACACCTCCTCCATGCCCCCAGTACCTATCTGACCTGATCCACCCCTACACCTCCTCCATGCCCCCAGTACCTATCTGACCTCCTCCACCCCTCCACCTCCTCCATGCCCCCAGTACCTATCTGACCTCCTCAACGCCTACACCTCCCCACCCTCTGGAACTCTCTCCTGGCTGAGATCTAGGCACGTAGGTGTAGTGATTAACACTGTCGCCTCACAGCTCGAGGGTTCAATTCCCGCTTGGGGACCAGGTTTCCGCCTTGCCACGTACCCAGGTGGGTTATCTCCCGGGCCTTTCTGTTCAAAAAGGTCTACGGTCCTTTATTGTTACTATCTTTTTTGCTTATTCCTTATGCATCTTATTTTTTCTTCTTTGTTGCCTTGTCATTGGGTTTCTTGAAAGGTGCTATATATCCAAGCTATTATTATTATTATTATTATTATTATTATTATTATTATTATTATTATTATTATTATTATTATTATTATTATTATTATTATTATTATTATTATTATTATTATTATTATTATTATTATTATTATTATTATTATTATTATTATTATTATTATTATTATTATTATTATTATTATTATTATTATTATTATTATTATTATTATATTATTATTATTATTATTATTATTATTATTATTATTATTATTATTATTATTATTATTATTATTATTATTATTATTATTATTATTATTATTATTATTATTATTATTATTATTATTATTATTATTATTATTATTATTATTATTATTATTATTATTAGGAGGAGTGAAAAAACATACTCGTAACAGACAGCGGGAAATGTATCTAGTCGCAAGTGGGCGTGGCTTACATGGATAGATTCGTCTGGACCCACAGAATCCTATTAGACAGCGTACTCCCCTGGGTTGTGCAGCCAACCAGATGAGTGGCTCCCGAGATAATGTGAATTACAGACATGCGTGCACACAGACACACAGCGGTTCCTTCCTTTACAGTTGCCACATATACAATATATATATATACAATTTTTTTTTTTTTTTTATAAAATTTGTGTGTGTGTGTGTGTCCTCATCTCTGAATTATACTGTATGTTTCTTTGAAATGATGAAGTTTAGTTTAGCTGTGGCCATAGACTATGTTGTTTTGTGGAGGAGGGTGTTATGGTTTGAAATGCAATAAGCTGCGTCCTATAGGGGTGTCCCTTGCCTGCGTCTGCACTGCATTTAGCCTTTTTAAGGAATTCGTTGTATTTTTAGCGTCTCATCTCAAGGGGAGTGTGTGTGTGTGGGGGGGGGGGTACTACTGTATGTTAGAGGGTTGTTGTTTAACAAGCTTAGCAGGCTCAGGTGCTGAGTAATCTGCTGGTAATGATGCTCACAGTGCTATCTGTGTGTGTGTGTGTGTGTGTGTGTGTGTGTGCGTACGTACGAGTGTGTGTGTGTCATTTACGTGAAAAGGTTACACATTGTGCACCAAAAACATGATAACTCGTTATTGCCCGCCATGCGTTGTGCGCCAACAACGAATAAACTCGTTTTTGGGATAAATATAAAAAAAATTCGCCATGGCATAAATTCGCCATGGCATTCATAATTCATCCAGCCACCCTCCGGGACTGCAGCTGGACCCTGTCTGATATTGCAACGCCTCAATACCGCCACCTGGTGGATGTCGGGCGAGTTACACTCCAAGCCAAACCGGAAGTGGCGCTCGGTGCATCGAGGAAATTCCTCCGGCAGTAATATCTTGTAACGTGGGTCTAGATACACACTCGAGTGCATGGGATCGCTTTCTAAACGCAATAATCAATATGATTTAGGCGTTTATTGCGTCATACAAACGGGAAATGGATCTAGCAGATCGATGTCAAATAATTGGAAATATTTTTCCTCCAGTCTCATCTGCGAACGGTAAGAGGAATATAACGTTATTTTCAGCCCGATTGTTTGTTCATTTCACGGCAATCTATCTGATCAACATATCAACCCATACTAAATAAAGCCGTTACTGACGATCAAGGAATTATAAGCGACCCCGCCCCCCTTTCCTTCACGCATGATGAAGCATAATGTATACCAATCATATACATTTGAATTTTTTAATATAGCGTGTATAGGAAAGAAACACCAATCGATAATCTATCATATGCGTCAGGGCCTATAACTCGCGTTTTAGGAATGACTGCAGAAAACCTTAAAAACATACTTATATTCACGAGGGTACTAACACGACAATGTATGAATGAAAAAATATAACGTTCCCACATCCAGAACGATAGATACCCGATGTTGAATGGGCCATAGTAATGTCGATATAGCTATAATATTTAAAAAGTTATAGCCCTGCAAAGAAGGTAAACATCTCCATAGGGTTACAACACTGGCAGACTGGGCATAAGGATGGGTACAATGGATGGCAGACAATTTAAGGATAAGGTTAGGGTTAGGGTTAGGGTTAGGGTTAAGGTTAGGGTTATTTCACATAAACAAACGTGTGTGTGTGCGTGTCTGTGTGCATGTGCATGTGCGCGGGTGTATGTACAGTATACGTGCGTCGTGTGTGTATGTGTGTGTACATGTGTGTGTACATGTGTGTGTGTGTGTGTGTGTGTGTGTGTGTGTGTGTGTGTGTGTGTGTGTGTGTGTGTGTGTGTGTGTGTGTGTGTGTGTGTGTGGGTGTGGGTGTGGGTGTGGGTGTGGGTGTGGGTGTGTGTGTGTGTGTGTGTGTGGCAGGGTTTAACAGAGTTAAGATGACTGGAGCTAGTGTTCTGCCCAATCGGCCCAGATTGAGCTTTTGGAGTGAAAATCCTCCCTGGAGGCACTAATCCCAGACTGTTGGGAGCAATTTTTATTCCGTAAGCAAAGCTCTCTCTCTCTCCCTCTCTCCCTCTGACTTGCTCTCTCTCTCTATCCCTCTATTTATAGCCCTCCTAAGCTTCCCTGCGTGCCACTGTTTACATTTCTGGCCTCCTCTTCTCCCTGTCCTCCCTCCCTACCCAGGCGGAATCTCTTATTGACTAGCGTGCTCGGATAAAAGAGGGATGGAGACGGACAGATAGAGAGATTAAGGAGAGGGGTGGAGAGATGAAGGGGGAGGAGGTGGAGAGATGAAGGGGGAGGAGGAGGAGGAGGGATTCAAAGTGACAGGTCCGGCCCTAATGTGTATTCCAGACAGCCGGGCAAGCTGTCTTCGTTTTTGTTTAGGGAAGACGGATGGTGATGGAGAGATGGCAAGGAGGAGGAGGAAGAGGAGGAGTGTGCTGTGTTTGCAGGTGGAGGAGGGAAGGGATGGAGAGGAGTGCTGGGGGTTAATAAACGCTGGCAGAGAGACGGGAGGATGTGGAAGACGAGGTTGAACACCTTATTTCACTCGGGTAGGACATTGGCGGTTGGAATAGCATTCAACATTGGCCACTCCAGGGAGCTGTAGACACAGACACTCAAGATTTAAGTTTGAAAATCGTTGTCTCAAGTATGGCAAAGCACTCCGAGGTCTTAGTGAAGGAAACTATAAAAGAAGGAAGGGTCATCCTCATCACGTCACTGTGTAACGCGTGAACGCACATTGTGGGGACTTTCAGTTCGGCCGACATTGAGTTGAATGGGATCAGCCATCTCCTCGTTTATTGTTTGATGTATATTTCCTCAGATAGCTGGTATATTTTGAATTTTAATACAGGCTTCAATAGAACTGACACCAAGCAGAGCCTAGAACGCTGGTATTCTGACGTGATGACCCTTCCTTCTTTTATAGTTTCCTTGGTCTTAGTAATCTCCTGTCCAGGATCCCACTTTTCAATCGGTCATTTTGATGGTTTGAAACTGACCTATCCCCTTTTCTCAAATCTCAAATCACAACTTGTTGCTTTTGTGGATGAAATTAGCCGGAGCAAGGATGTACTCTCAGTCAAAATAGACTTGGTTAATACTAGATTTATTAACCCAAACAGATGTATCAATTTATAACACACTTTCCTCTGACAAACAAAGTTTGCAATAGGACAATAGGCAGGTGTAGTGGTTACGTCATTGCCGTTTTTCGTGTTCACCAATCACCACCCTCTGTCCAAAGCAATGTATTTCCCCATTGCCCATTTCTAAATCGTCTCGTTTAAAACAAATAAAGCAGGGGTGTCAGACTCATTTTCACAGAGGGCCACATCAGCATTATGGTTGCCCTCAAAGGGCCAAAGACCGTATAAATGTTAATGTAATGTAAAATAAATGTAGCTACTCATTTACATATTGTTAAACATGTTGTTTCTGTATTTATTACTTATTCAAGTTATACATATTGCATATGCATTTGCATAGATGTAAAAATATATGTTAGCTTATGTTATTTTAACAAATAATTTTAGTTTATCAGAACCCCATATTACTCCATTAATCAATGATCAAACCATTCAAGTAAATAACAAAGAAGAAGATCATCAAATACAAGCTATGACATTAAGTTTGTTCAAAACCTTTTTGTCACAGTCAAGAGGGGCAGAACTAACAACTGAGCTGCAAAGAACACATGGGACAGATGTAGCAGATGTTACAAAAACAAATGGCTGCACACAACCTTGCAGAGGCCATACATCCAACTAATGGAAGATAGTTTAATTAACTTGAATTAACAGATTGCAGAATGGGTACAGTACAGTATAGCTCAATACACACAATTGTTAAGGGGATGCAGACCAGAGAAAGACCTTCGACTTGTTTACATCAGGGTCCACCATTTTCAATTCGTAATGAAATTGCTATTATGTGTCTGCATGAACACACAACTGTAACTGTACTAAAAAATAACAAAATAAGGGTTGTCTCAGTTCACAACTATATTGGTCACGTTTTGGGTGGGACTTGTTTGCGTCCCTACAGCTTCTTATTCAATTGAGCGAGATGCTCGGTTATGTCACACAGCCAGTTTGCATCTGACAGTTCAGACAATATTTCTTCAACCCTTTGTTACCTATTCCGCCTGGATCTTTTTTGTATTTTTGGCTGTAAAATTGTCAAAGAATGTCTGAGGAGTAGGTGCTTTTGGCTTTTTTCCTTTGTTACTTCATCAATACCTCAGATGTTCAACATACATGTATGTGTAAGAATGTGTAATAACTAAGGCTGTCAAAGTTAAAGCTTTATTAACGCATTAACCCACAATTATTTTAACGCCGCTATTTTTTAACCCAAGATTAATATTTAAAAAAAAAAGTTTTTTTAGAGCTCTTGGGGGGCCACATCAAATGACGTGGCGGGCCACATTTGGCCCACGGGCCATGAGTTTGACACCTATGAAATAAAGCATTAACATTTGCATGGTGTACCTTTCTGTGCTTATTCATCCACAATCTATAGCTCAACATAAAAATATTTTCAATTAATCATAAAAAAAAATCGCCAAATTTTATTTCAACCAAAGATGCTTAAACAATAATGTTATTGATAGAAGGGAACTCATTTTGTGCAAAATGGAAAGCTTTTCAATGTCCATGCAGCAGAATTGTTACAATAGCCGATAATCCATTTTCCCAATGATAAATCCCTATACGGGTGGAACAACCAGTGACGTCAGACTACACCTCCCTATTGTTCATATGAGTGTTCATATGAGTGCCGAGGGATCATCAGGGTAGATAATATTGGAGTATGACTGCTTCTAAAGTTCTATTAGTGTAAGGGTCCACCTGTCATGAACAATATTCCTCTGCCTATTCTAGGACCCTTTCCCCCTGCCTGTACTCTTCAACAACCTCCACATTTACCCCCACCTTTGCACAGACATTTCCCATCTGTACCTCCCCCTGCTGGACATTCATCTGAACTTCCCCTTGTCTCACTCATGCATACCCTCCTGGTGCACTGGTGTATATTCAATGTCTACATGTCTCTCTGTGCCCTTCCCCTGCTACATTGTCTCTTGTTCCCTTGTTGATTGTTGTTTTATTAGTTCCTTGTATGGTTGTTATGTTTACTCTGTCTAGTGTTCAGTCTTCTTGTGTAGTTAGTTCTTTGTGCTTCCCTGTTTACATTCCCCATTGTGTTTGGTCTTGTGTTTTCCTGTAGCCCTGTGTTAGTTCTGCCTTTCCCTCATGTGTGTCTCGTTTTGCTAATTGCCCTGCTGTCTCTCTAGTATTAATTGTTCCCCCTATATCTGGTGTGTGTTTCCCTACTCTTGTTGTCGGTTCATTATTGGAGTTCCTTGTTTTGAGATCCCTGTCTTGATGTTCCTGAGTATCCTGTCCTTGCTGTTACCCTCGTCCTTGCGCTGTCATTCGTTCCTTGTCTCCCTATTTTTCAGTAAGTCTAGTTTTTCAGTTTGTATTGTCATCTTTGTTTTCGTTTTTACAGTCTCGTTTTCTTAGTGTTTGTTTTGTAGATTAGTTGTGCCTTCCCCTACCAGCTCTGCTGTGGTTCCTCTGTTGTTTTTGTACCTGCTCTCATGTATGAGATTCCTTGTTTTGGTTGCTACCCTTTTTGAAGTAAAGACAATTTTTGTAATATCTTTGTTGCTGCCCTTGTTTGCAATTGGATTATTTTTGGTCACACTTCACCCCTGGCTCGAAGTGTTCAAATTAAAGGAGCAGAGCTCACTTTTGACAATCCATATCTACCTCTCCCTCGTATCTGTTTGCGCCTGGGCCCTCTGCTAACACATCCATAACAATTAGAGCTCCACATTGACCATCAAATCTGGTTCCGGAACAATCTGGTTTCTCTATGGCCATACCATTGCCTCTGGTGAAAATGATGATTAGCTACGGTCATTATTACCAAATAGAAATGTGGTAATGTCATTCCTTCCATCTTCCTAGTCTTCCATCTACTTTCATTTACCTATAAGCAGGGGTGTAAAAAGTACCCAGAAATTATACTTAAGTGAAAGTATGGGTACCGTCTCAAAATCGTACTCAAGTAAAAGTCAGAGTATCTGGCTAAAACACACTTGAGTAAAAGTCAAAAAGTTTCTATGTACTTAAGTACTAAAAAGTCAAAGTAAACTTTTTTTCTGACTGTCTATTCTTCTGATAGCAGGTGTTTAATCAAAGATCCCCTCTTTCTAGTCTTGCACAAGGACCAATCGGCATGGGTATGGGCGGGTTCATTTTCCATTGATGGGGATTTGATTGGCTGTTTTTAAATAAAGTGCGGCCGCTTTAGACTCTAGACTTTTAAGTACTTAACACTTTAACTGCCGGAATACGCTTTTAGGCGTCCTTCCCCGCCATGCTCAAGTTGCCGAAGACGCCGTAACTCGTCTTTGATATCAATATTTCAAAAATCTGTGATCGGAATCATATTTCCTTTCCTGGGGCCCTGAGACACAAGTGTGATCTCCTCTCAATCCTCTAGCGGTTCAAGACCGCCATCTGGTGGCCGATCGGCAGATCGAAAAAACGGATGTTACCTTTAACCCGGTAGGACTCACTCCATATGGGGTCCGGGCACTCGCTAGTGTTAGAGAGACTCAGTCTTCACACAGTGAACATGGATCGCTGCAAATAACTCGAAAAAACAACATGATTTGGACGTATATATATTACTATACAACCTGGAAATGGACCGGATATTTCTATATCCCATAATAGGAAAATGTCTGTTCCACGCTCATCGCCCAACGGCGCGAGGAAGATACGGTAAGATTCAGCGTTATTTTTCAATGTCTCCTATACTAACTGATCCAATGAACATTTGACCCACATTAGATGAATGGTATAACGCTGCCCACGGAATTATAAACGCCCCCTCGGCCATCCGGTCAACATCAGATTACGTGTAGTAACTTCCAGAAGTCCGTCCAGTTGGATTTTTTTATATCGCGCCGATTGCTATCAAACTGTATTTGATCATCAATATAATGCATTTGGGGCTATAAATCACGTTCTGGAGAAAGCTGCAGAAAGAGATGAAAACATACTTATACTTTAGATCATATTTTAGTATGAATATGTGAATGAAAAAGTTTAACGTTGCTTCACCCTGAACAATACATATAGGACATTGAATGGGCCCTAATAATGGCAATTTAGCAATAGAATTTAAAAAGTTATAGCCCTGCAAAGAAGGGGAATTTCTCCATAGACAAATAGAGCCGGCAACCTATGGTATATCATGAATTTAGCCTTAGGCAATCAAAGTGTTAAGTACAAATAGAAACTTTTAAACTTTTACTCAAGTGTGTTTTTAGCCAGATACTCTGACTTTTACTTGAGTACGACGGTAGCCATACATAATTTCTGGGTACTTTTTACACCCCTGGTCTTACGTTACATTTCTTTCCCATGCTAGTAGAGAGAATTCTCTGTGAACTAGAGAAGGTCCAGCCGTGTGTGTCACCAGACACCTCTCCTTGCTGTCGCCTACCCTTTCTCTCCCCACAGCTCTCTGGCTTGGTCTATGGAGGTCAGACCAGCCTCACGGCTGAGTGGTGGTTTAGGTCAGCAGCTAGCATTTAGCTCATTATGCTAATACTAATCATCAGAGTCGTGGAGACTCCAGGGGCTCAGAGAGAGAGAGATAGACATAGACATAGACATAGAATTGATAGAGCAGACATTCCCATTAAAATCTATGTGCCTGCAATAGCATGTTTGATAATGTTGCTATGTTTTAAACTGTGTGGGTATCTAGTAGTGATGGGAATTATGCTTCTTTGAAGGGAGTCTGATCTTTTGCCGTTATAGCCGTTCAAAAGAATGGCTCATCTGTCTTTTTTTTTTATAAATGTTTTAATGGTAATTGCTAAATGGTTAATTTATATAGCAGCTTTTACCCCTCCGTTCGTACCAAAGAGCCGTTCAAAATAATCGGATCGTTCACAAATGTCACATCACTAGTATCAAACAGGAAGAAAGACTGTCAGGTTCTAAACTGTGTGGCTATCAAACAGGATGAAAGACTGTCAGGTTCTAAACTGTGTGGCTATCAAACAGGATGAAAGACTGTCAGGTTCTAAACTGTGTGGCTATCAAACAGGATGAAAGACTGTCAGGTTCTAAACTGTGTGGCTATATCAAACAGGATGAAAGACTGTCAGGACGGCTAGGTTCACAAGGTTCACTACCACTGTCACCGTGTTTTAGTATGTCCTTATAACAGGTGAAGACTACTGTTTTCATTCTTTCTACCCAACTGGGTATGGGATTTATTCAGTGTGTACAGCCTATACAGGTGTTCTCTCCTCATAACCTGGTGCACCACACATAACCCCCCGTGTGGCAACAAGCCTAAACAATAGTTCCTATTGTAACACTTCCCACTAAGGGCTACATCTGTTCCTCCCTCCCCATCAACCTGGACCCTCTGCAATTTGCATATCGCCCCAACAGGTCCACGGAGGACGCCATAGCCCATGTGCTGCACACAGCAGCATCACATCTGGACAAGAGGCAGGGGAACTATGTGAGAATGCTGTTCATCGACTACAGCTCAGCATTCAATACCATAGTCCCCTCCAAACTCATAGCCAAGCTCAGGGACCTGGGCTTGAACTATGACCTGTGCCAGTGGGTCCTGGACTTCCTGACGGGCAGACCCCAGGTGGTAAGAGCCGGCAACTGCACCTCCTCATCCATCACGCTCAACATAGGGGCCCCCCAGGGCTGTGTTCTGAGCCCCCTCCTCTACTCCCTGTACACACATGACTGCGTAGCACAGCGGAACAACAACACCATCATCAAATTTGCTGATGACACAGTAGTGGTGGGCCTGATCTCTGCCAACGACGAAAGGGCCTACCTGGAAGAGGTAGAGAACCTGTCACAGTGGTGTCAGGAGAACTGCCTCTCCCTGAACGTCAGCAAAACAAAAGAGATGATTGTGGACTTCAGGAGGTCGGGGGTCAAGGACTACAGCCCCCTCAGCATCGACGGGGCACCAGTTGAGAGAGTGAACAGTTTCAAGTACCTCGGAGCCCACATATCCGAGGACTTGACATGGACCACACACATTGACAGTGTTGTGAAGAAGGCACGACAACGCCTCTACTTCCTCAGGCGCCTAAGGAAGTTCCAAGTCAGTCAGAAGATCCTTAGGAACTTCTACTCATGTACAATAGAGAGCATCCTGACCGGCAACATCACCTCCTGGTTTGGGAATAGCACTGCACAAGACCGTAGCAGACTACAAAGAGTGACACGTTCAGCCGAACGCACAATTAGAGGGGGGCTTCCCACCCTCCAGAACATTTACAACAAGCGGTGCAAGGGGAAGGCTAAGAGAATTATTAAGGACTCGAGCCACCCGAACAACTGCCTCTTTGAACTGCTGCCGTCAGGCAAGCGATACCGGAGTCTTATGGCGAGCACAGAAAGACTCAGAAGGAGCTTCTATCCCCAGGCCATCAGGCTGCTAAACGAACAATAATCGCTAAACGAACAATAATCACTATGCAACAACCATCAAATGCACACAGCACACACACCCACACGCACACACTCACTCAAACAAACAACACACTGCAGCACCCACTCTCCACACTTTAGATCACACAAACACACTTACACTTTATATTTATTGATAAAGGATTTGCACTACAACTCGTACACCTACTGTGAATTGTACCTAAACTGCACCTCGTCCATTTATGCCTTGCACTATATAGTATTGTATATTAGTACACTGCACAGTATTGTATATTGTATGGTAACTACGTCTACGAACATTGTACATATGTCTAAACTGAACACTGTGACCTCTTTTTTTACTTCTAATTTTTACTATGTTTTTATTTCATACTTATCTTGTCATGCACAGTCTCTGGAGCGCAACAGTAAGAAGCATTTTGTACAAAAGTATTCTGTACTTCTGTATGACAACTATTAAAGAAACTTGAAACTTGAAACTTGAAACTTGAACAGACCATTGAGGATATACTCCCAGACCTGTCAAAAGCCAAAGTGTTTACAGTATGTGATGTGAAGAGTGGCTTCTGACATGTCAAGCTAGAAGAGGAGTCCAGTTATCTGACAACATTCTCCACCCCATTTGGACACTATCGGTGGCTAAGGATGCCAATGGGGATAAGTCCAGCTCCTGAGATCTTCCAGCGAAAGCTCACACAAGCACTGGAGGACCTGCCAGGTCTGTACATCATCAGATGTACAGGTGCTCATCACAGGACAAGGAGAGACACGAGAGGCAGCAGAACATGATCATGATGAAAAACGGAGGCTGTTTCTCAACCTCTGCAGACGAAAGGACATCAAACTAAACCGTACATAAGACACCTCCTGTCGGCGGATGGACTAAAAATAGATAGATCCTGAGAGTGCGGGCCATCAGACAGATGCCAAAGCCAACAGATGTGAAAGCAGTTCAGAGACTACTGGGCTACTGGTAAGTTCTGCCCTCACCTCTCAGACCAGTGCCAGGTGTTGAGGCAATTGACACACAAAGACTGTGAGTGGAAATGGACAGCACAACACAAGGGTGCTCCAGTATTAATAATAATAATAATAATAATAATAATAATAATGCAGGACCTCTTTAGGGGTCCTTATTCGGCATGCAACGAACTGGACATGCAATTGGAGCGGCACACACACACCGGGATACACACACATGCATTGTCTTTTTCTCAGTCGCCGATGTGATTGAGTCTCTGCGCCTGACCCATCCCATCGTCCTTCCCCCCATGGGCAGCCGGGAGCAGATAGGGCGTCAACGTGAGCCGCGCCCCGGGGACCAATCCAAGTGCTCCTGTCCGTCTTCGTCAAGGACGCCACAGCGTTAGCGATCTGTTGTTGTGCATGTTTTTCCACTGGGTTTATCTTATCGGGGGGAAACCCTTGCAAGCACGGGGAGAACATGCAAACTGGCATCATGGAAACCTGGTCCCCGAGCGGGAATCGAACCCTGGACCTTCTTGCTGTGAGGCGACAGTGTTAACCACTACACCACTATGCCGCTTTACAGCCCGGAGGAAGAACTGACTGTATAATGTGACGCCTCAGACACAGGTTTGGGCGCAGCACTCATGCAAAAAGGCAAGCCTATCGCGTTTGCGAGCAGAGCTCTAACGCAAACAGAGCAAGCATATGCTCAAAATTAGAGAAGGAGTTTTTGGCTATGATATTCAGCATGGAAAAATTCCACCAGTACACATCAGTGGAGGCTGCTGACCAAATTTTTAGGTGAAGCACAAATTATTATATTATATTATATATTAAATTATATTTTTTAAACATCCCCAACGCTGCAACACCCCCATTCCTCCCAGGTGTCAGGCTCCTCATTCGCTTCCATTCATTTTGGGGACCATGTTTAAATATCATACTTCTGAAGTATAAACAAACTATACTGCTGTGACGATTTCAATAAAACAGACCATTCTGAGTCAATGGTATGCAAAACTGTACATTGGAATATCTAACATGTATTTACCACCTTCCTCTGTACGAGGCCACAGATGGGTTTTATGTAACACAAGGACAATGAATGAATGATGAATGAAAACGTAAGGTTATGTATATAACCAAGTTCTATGAATACTGGTGACGCTCAGCGTCATCCGCACTACAGGAGCTGAGCGGGAGCCTGAAGCTCGACAAATGTACCCCGCTGAGGCCCCCCACAACCATCAGACCGGAGAGGACCGAGCCCCCCCGACCCTCCCTAATGGAGGATACCCCCCCTATTGGAGGACGGGAGGGAGACGGATCCGACCGTGCGAAGAGAAACTCGAGCAACTCAACGCACAGGGTGAGCAGACCGTGGCTTGACCCCACGACTACGCACACGCACAACCCGCATGCCACCAGGGAATGAACGGAAGGAACAAACCTCGTTACCGCCGCTAAAATCACAGGGGTCAAGAGCAAACTCAACCCGTGGCAAGGCCGTAGCAGCGGAGCGCGAAGGAAGACCCAGACCCACTGAAGGGACTGGATCCCCCGGGAAAAGGGGACCTGGAGAGGTCAATGACGCCACAGCATCAAGACCTCACCAGGCGGTCACTTAGTGACACCGCCCCCCACATCGCCAGCGTATTCGGACAGGGCCCCTCCAAGAGCGGGCCCTTCCCCCCACTAGTACGCCGCTGTTATGTACCAGGAGCCTGATTCCTCCTGTGTCACTGGGCATACAGGTGAGGGCTGCTAATTAGCTAATTGCTGCTGATTGGTTACCTGCTGTTAGGTTAAAACCAGCCCTTCAGTCACACATGCAGGCTGTCTGTGGTTAGAGGAGTGTGGGTTAACAGAGAGTTATCACGGTCTTCTATTCTTGGTTCTTTAGTTTGTATTAGTATTTCATTGTTAAAGTAGGCTTTTTGGGTTAAACACAGGTTTTGGTGTCGGTTTTGCACATAGGTTGCGTGCCTTTGAGCCAGGGTCGTAACAGCCGCCTGGCACACTGACCCTGGCAAACTCAGGCAGTCAGCATGGCCGTAACTTGAAGCACTCAAAAGGCTACACTACAGCGGAAGCAGGCAGCGCACCGGGGAGACGACCCCAGAGGGGGTCGATCCCTTAAACCAGGCAGCAGGCGTTTGACCCGAGCCTGGAGCACTGCGGACGAGACAGGCGCCAAAGGGGTCAACTGAAAACAGCACCCCGGCGGAAGGGGCGTATGCTGGCATTGTTGCGCACCATGACAAAGCCTCCACCAAAAAACCCCGACCCAGAGGGGCCGAGGCAGAGAAAGCTGACACGATTGGCAGGCGTCATGAACGTGCAGGGGCACACTCAACCGGGTAACCCGGGAGTTGACTCTGCTCCAACACACCAGGGAATCAACCACCCTCTTGGTACCACATGCGGTGGTTGTTCCTATAACCCCTCAAGAAAAAACTCAAACACACTACACTGGCTACACCGCTACACCGCAGTACAAGTGTTCCAGTTTTCAAAAAAGGGTTATTCCAGGCCTACGGGTCAACGAAACACAACTTCGGACCGGGCCCGGCGGCTCGGGAAGCACACAGGGCTACCAGAGGAGGTCCATAAGACCACCCCAACAGCCCCCTCTTCGCCATGTGTGAGAGAGGAGCGAAAATAATGGAGAACCAGCCCCTTCATGATAGTGCAGGGTACAACATGTACCCAACAAAGGGTCTCCATAACGCCCATCCCTGTGACACCCGGGCCGACCCGGCATTTTTTCCCCCGAAAAAAGCACAAGTCCCTCAGGGTACCAGAACAGCAGATCTGCGTCCCCGGCGGGCAACGGGTTAACTGACCTGGACCAGCGTGACCAGAACCAGTCCCGTGCCCTAACCACGCCGACATCCTCACTCCAAGAGAGGGGGTAGGTACGCGTGTCGATCTAAAACATGAAAAGAGGGTGCCACCCAGACGGTCCCATTCGTACCGCGCTCAGTGGCCCACCCCAAGGGCGTGAGACCCCTCTACCTATGTTTTGATCTATTCCGTTAACATCCCCCAGATATGAACGAGAATCCGTCGAGACCTAGTAACAGGCGCTCGGAAGAGAGAACCTCCATCCCAGTTGCCCTATAAAAACGCTGTTTTAATAACGAGCAACCAAGGCGTACCAGCCTCATGCGTGATTCTTATCAGAAACACCCCGAGCCAGCACTATGTACGCGTCGAGACCCAAACACATCAATGGATAGTCTAACCAGACACCAGACATTGGTCCTTCAAGTCGCCTGGGAGAACGACAGGGAGTTGTCGTGCTTCATATTCTTCCCTCTTTTTATTAAAAAGAAAGAAACACCGACTGACATGAATCCCACGTGACGCGGCGGAGGGTAAATTTTTTTTACATTCTTACATCCCGCCACCCTCACCACAGAGAGGAGACGGGAATCCTCAAATATACTTCCCACGTGAGCCACAGATTGAAAAGTCACTAACATTGAGCCATGTGACCAACAGACTCAAGTTACACGTATATCGAGCGTAGCAGAACAGTAAGTTCCTACGCTCTGCCCCGACAACTTGACAATGACAGACCCTACATACAGGTCTGAAAAAACTCACGGAAGCCGTCGTCCAATAGAAACGTGCCTAGTGACGTTTTCTATGACGGGGGAAACCCATGACTCAACCGCCCGTGATAGGTGCGGAGTCAGGGAAACCCTCCCCCCCCCCCCCGTGCCAAGCTGCCTAACAGCTTGGCCGGACCGAATGAAAAAAGCGTTCCAAAAAAAACCCCGACCAATCAGAAGAGGGAAGGAGGGGTTTATCCAGTACCCCCTCGCAAGTCCAACCCTTGAATACGACAACAACAAATAGCCATATGATACCTTAAGTAGCCAGTATGCTAATGAACAGCGCAAAGCTAATTCAATGCGCGCTAGCCACAGACAAGTCTGTGAACAGGGTTTATAACAAGGCCAAAGTTATGTATGTGTGAACCCGACACCCGTGTTTATGTTGCAAGACACAGAAAATCTGATAGAGAGAGAGAGCGGCTTGAACCGCGGTACCTTTACACACACGAGCATTACTACAGACCAACACAACAGTGTTGCGGCTCAATATCACTGTTTAAGCAACAGAGCACACAACTAACCTCTACCTTTCTGTGAAGACCTAACCTTCAGGTCGAGGCAGAAAAAACCTTTTTCAACCGAGTGTAAGCTGCAGGCCTTGCTTAAGCTCTAACATGAAATGTAGCGACCAACAAGACTTAAAGTCTAGCCCTTCTATCAAACCCACACTAGCGAAAGGTTCACACATCGTATCCCCATCATATGTTAGTGAATAAACACACAGTTTGTAACAAAAAATACAGCCCCTCCCAGGAGGGACTTTTTATTTATTTTTAACAAAATCATATGTTGGGCCGGGAAGGGAACAGGGGGGGACCATAGAGGGAAAAAAGTAATCTTTCAGTGACGCCTGCCACGAGCCGCTCGGGACTTGCCACCCCGGGGAGCCCCGGAGTGACAATAAAGGATAGGAGGCTGGTCACGACGATCCCTACCGTCACCTCCGGGCGTAGATGGGCCGGCTGCAGTGGCGGAGGCGCCCTCTTTCCTCCTGGCCTTCTTTGCCGAAGGTCCAGCAGTGGCGGTGGTAGCAGCGGCGGCTACGGCGGCGGAACCCCGACGATGAGCCTTCTGTCTGACTCCACCGGCGACATCGGGCGGGGGGGAAATAAGGCTGGAACACGGAACGCTCCTCCTGCATCTCCCTGCAGGTCGAGGTCATCAACTGCAGTGCCGACCCGAAAGGTCCAGACATGGAGAGGGGTGCCGTCAGAAGTGGAGTCCTCTTCCATTCCGGCACATGCGCCTGCTCCAGCCAAAGGTGGCGCTGGACTAGAGTGGCCAGGGCGCGTACTTTACCAGCGGCAATGGCCTGTGATTTCCCTTGGGGAACCGGCTTCCGTAACGGCTCCCACACCACCTCAGGACAAAGGAGAGCTGCCATCGGCCTATCAAGCCGAGGCACCCCCTCCTTCATGCCATCTACCAAACCCACCACCCTCGTGACTCGCATGTAGGCAAGGGTGAGGCCCATGATGTGGGAGACCACCTGTCCCTGATGGACGTAGGCCTCCATCGAGGGGAAAAATTGACAGACAACGCCCATCTCTCTCACAGGACGGCGTTGCCATAGATGACCTATGAGATCATCAGGAACAGGAACAGGCAGTGGCTGCGGCAGCGGCACGCCGTTTGCCACTGCCGCCGCCGCCATGAGCTCGGGGAACAAAGCACGCAGTTCCCCCTGCATACTTTCCCCCACCGAGCTCGCGTCCCTCACATGCAGCAGACTACTGGTTACAGAGCCACATTCTGATGTGGCTGATAGCAGGGCATCCCGCCGCCGAGTCGGAGGTTCTAACCCAACATCCGCGTACAAGGAACCCCAAGGAGACCTATCACCCCCCTCCAGTGTTTCCTGGACGGGCGGCGGACATGTCTCCACCGGGGCGTTGAACAAGAACCCGTCCGCTTCTACCATGTAGTCCTCTGTTTCCATTGGCCATGGAGAATCAGACGCATCCTCATCCGGCTCCAGCAACTCACCAAAACCAGGCCATTCGCGTCTACAAGCCATCTTACGACGGGAGCGAGCCGACGCAAAAAGTTTGCGTCTCAAATCCTCTGCCACCAGAGGAGCCGGCCGCCCAACAGCGGACGACTCTCCGGAGGCAAAGGAACCAGAGCCGGAACCAGGCCATCGCACAGGAGACGGGGTAGGTACAGGAGAGGCAAACTACCTATCGGACGCCTACCGGGCGCGGCTGCCGACCACGAAAGAGGCCTCAACCTCGCTCCAAGACACACGACAGAGGAGGCAATGGAGAACCGCTGGTGAAGGGTAGCGCGACCCTCAGAGGTAAACATTATGACTTTTTTCTTTTTAAAGTTTATGAGAGAAAGAAAAAAGCAAGAAAAAATGTAAACACAAACACAACTCAACTTTCTTCAGCTAAAACAACCTCGTCAAGTGATGTATACAACAGGCACTTCTATGTGGTGAAAGTGAAGAAGGAGGCGAGTAGGTGACCACACACCTGCTTATGAAGGTAGCGGATAGGGGTGTGGCCAGACGGATGTTGGTATGTAAAGGTACATTGTGGATTTTTATTCAGTGCATGTGCACGAAGTGAGGTTAGTGCGGATGACGCTGAGCGGCAGCCAGTATGATATAGAACTGTATTTAACAGATTGCAGAATGGGTACAATACAGTACAGCTCAATACACACAATTGTTAAGGCGATGCAGACCAGAGAAAGACTTTCGTCTTGTTTACATCAATTCAGTGCCACATACACACAGTCCTCATATCCCTCCTAGTTACACACAGTCCTCATATCCCTCCTAGTTGCACACAGTCCTCATATCCCTCCTAGTTACACACAGTCATCATATCCCTCCTAGTTACACACAGTCATCATATCCCTCCTAGTTACACACAGTCATCATATCCCTCCCATACAATACGCACAACACAACAGACTAACTCGTCTTGCTCAATACTTGTTTATGAGTTTTAAGAGACAGCACTGTAATCTCTCTCAACCAAAGCTCTACTAGTTAACAAAGATCTCCACCTTGCTATCTGAAACACTGACACCATTATCAACCTAATAATATCAACCTGATAATATTGAAACATTATCAATATAACGTTAGCTACCAACTTTAGCTAACGTTAATGTAGCAGGGCTCCTAATAACACAAGATACATTTCACTATGAATTGAAAATGGGGGACCCTGATGTAAACAAGACGAAAGTCTTTATCTGGTCTGCATCTCCTTAATAATTATGTGTATTGAGCCGTACTGTATATTGTACCCATTCTGCAATCTGTTAAATAAAGTTTTCATTCATTCATGCCTTTTGAAAAGTGACATGGTCGATGTAGGAGTTATGATGCGGTTTCAATTCGGTTACAGTAACGTTACACAAACTGACAACTGACTTACCCATAAAGACGGTATCTCGATCGATCTCATCTATCGTTGAATAATGCAGCTTCTCCATGTGACCAGTCCGACTCGAGCCGCGTGCATTAATCCCATGGAAAATGTAAACAATAGTGCATCGCGAGCCAGCTTCATTCAACCTCCGTCTAGCTGCAGAGCAGCAGAGATGCCACATTCTCTGATTTGATGTCAATGCTGTCAATCATTCAATCCCCCATTCAATGGCAAGCGTTTAAATGCATGGACCGTGCTTAGATGACGTTAATAGCCTATTTTGATTGGCTATTATTTATTATTTATTTAATCCTGGGTCAACCTGTGCAGCCATCTGCACGAATATTTACTGCAGTCATTACTGCAGTGCAGGCCTGCTCAGAGCTGTCAATTTTGGCCATTTTTGAAGAAAATAAAATTCACTGGCATTTTTTTACAGAGGAAAACATTTCTAATAAAAAAGTTTTATATATATATATATGTAAATTAATAATAATTATGAATTATGAGTGCATTTGTGTTTCACGTGTTGTCATAGAGAAACCTCCACTGGTACACATATGGTCGCAAAGTCACTGTTCAGAGTGATCACAAGCCGTTAGAGACCATAGTCATACCTGTCAACATGCCCGTTTTTCCAGGGATTGTACTGTATTTCGACCTTCTTCACGCCCTGTTCACGGTTCACGGAATTGGCATGTTTTTTTTTATTTATAAATGTTTAGGTGGCATGTAAAGTATGCCGAGCTGATTTCAATGTCTCACACGGAGGAAAACACGACGTCAGTCAGCATGACAAATCGGCGAAACACAAGCGAATATTATGTGTTTAGAACAGGGGTCAGCAACCTTTTTGACATGGAGTGCCTGTTTGAAATATAGTTGTAACTAGTGTGCCTCAACAATATTCCATGCATCGTAATTTTTTTTTCTCATAATCAGGTCTTTTTAATGATAATTTTTACATTATTACATCATTATTGTTATTGTTATTATTAACAATATTATTATGATGGTTGTATCAACCCTAAATCTGAGTTGGGGGGGGAATGCAATGCAGACAAACAGCTGCATACAGTGCGACCATTTCACTCACATTTGCCCATTCATTTTTGGACACATCACACACCATTGGTGTGTGTACTGTACATGTGCTGTCATAGCTCCACCTACAGGCCTAATGGAGAACACCAGGATGTGAATGGAGGGTGAATGTGAGGTATATCGTGTAAATAAGTTTTGATTGATCGCAAGACTACACTGTAAAAAAAAATATAATAATAAGTTACCAGAACTTAAAAATATTGAGTTCAGTTACTGTGCATTAAGGTTTTCAGTTTTCAATCCATAATAAGTTAACAGAAAAATAAGTACACAACCACATTATTTCAACCTAATAAAACTACGTTTATTGTCATTGTTTTAAGAACACAAGTTGACTTGGTAATACTCACATTTTGAGTAAAAAAATGGCTTTTAACATGTGCAATGTTCAATGAAATAGAAAAATAAATAATACAATTTGTTGATTAATCCCACTCGTCACAATGGTGACCGTAATAATGTTTTTGTTATAAGGCTCTGCAAATGTTACTGAATGATGTAGCAATGTATTTCCAGCTAAATTGAAATAATAAACAAATAAAGGGTCTCAATTAAATATGTGGTAGTAAAAATAACCTGTGGGAGGATTTCAACAAGATAAATGAGACAACAGTGCAAAATATTTCACTATAATATTAAAAAAAAAAAAAAAAAAAAAAAAAAAAAATTTTGCTGCCCCCTGTGCCTATGCAAATGCCCCCGCGTGCAGGCACGTGTGCCTAGGGTTGCCTACCCCTGGTTTAGAATATGTTGCGACGGTTGGATTGTCATTAAAAACGGAGGGATACTAGCTATGATGTGTAGG
Organism: Notolepis coatsorum; assembly: GCF_963971535.1. NCBI lineage: Eukaryota > Metazoa > Chordata > Actinopteri > Aulopiformes > Paralepididae > Notolepis > Notolepis coatsorum. The sequence goes on from NC_140166.1 coordinate 162,055,047, forward strand.
AGTTGGCGAATATGAATTGATTGCTTTAAAAACGAAGAGAAATGTCGTATTTACGCTGTTTAAAACGGGATGGCGGACAAAAATCTTCGGTTTTGGCTTAACGTGTGACGTTAGATTCAATTTACGTGCGGGGAAGTGGTTTACATAAGGATTAATGACATGAACTAAGGTTGGGTGAGAGGTGTGAATGTAACTGTGTAAGCTGGTTTGGCATATAATGAGGAAGGTTGCCGATAAGAATGAACGTTTTTTACTTCCTGTTTTGGATGACTGGGGAGTTTGGTTGAATATCGACGTCTCTCATTGGTCTGTGTGGTATGACTGAACAATGTGACCTCCCATTGGCTTAGATGAATGAATGACGTCAGCAGAATACTGACGTGCTGCACTGGTTTGCGTGAAAGCAAGTCAGATAAAGTTTGGATAAATGTTTTGTGACTGTTGATATGAATGAAGCAATATGTTTGTCTCTCGTGGTATGTGAAGAATGATTGTTTACAGTTAAGATGTGATGTGACTAAGAGTGTCTGGCTGTGGAAGAGTGCAATAGATGTATAAATGAGGGAATTCCGTTTTCACCACAAGGTGGGAGCAAATCAATTACAATGGCTTGTTTTTAGCAGAGAAGGACTTCTTCCCCCATTTTCAATTCATCATAACATTTACAGTAAAATCAAATACATTTACAGATTACAACCTTTATTTAATGGTTAATATTTTGATAAAAGGTAATTTACTGTATTTTTATAGCATTTACGCTCAAAGTAGGAAAACAAAAGTAATCTGTAAAATAATACAGTGAATTTCCTGTGAAAAAACATTTACAGTTTACCTATAAACTTCAGATTTTAGAATGGCTGGGTACATACAGGTTTTGACCAGCAGATGGCAGCGACTAGGCAGCTCCATTGGGAGGGGGCGGGGCCGGGTGGGAGGGGGCGGGGCCGATGGGCGGGGCCGGGGGAAGGGGCGGGGCTAAAGTGTACACGTTTTTTCTCCTGCCAATGTTGACAGCTATGACCATAGTGAGGAAGCCACTACTGAGTGCGCCTGTAGAGGGATATAACACAAGTAAGGATGTACTCAGACAAAAGTAGACGTAGTTAACAAGGTTTATTTGGCTTACAACCCAGGAGAATTGGCTTGAGAGACCCGGCGAGACTCCTGGCCACGGCGGTCTCATGAACGGGCTCCCTGAGACGCGGGAAACGCTGATCTTTAGTCATAGAAGATGGGTGTGTCCAGGTGGGAGAGACGATTGGATTCAAGGAAGGAGGGGGGGGGGGGGGTGAGTTAGGAGGAGGAGGAGGGGGAAAACATGGTTTGGGGGCTGGATAGGGTTGAAGGTGAGAGACAAAAGGTGAATGGATAGGGGAGGGTAATGGGAGGGGGGGGGGGGGGGGGGTTGGAACATGACTGGGATATTGTTTGAGGGGGGGGATCATTATCCCACAGTGCCCAAAAGACTTCAAAGAATGATGCTGCACATCCAGAAGTATGATGTGGACGTAGTGTATGTACCAGGCAAAGACATTTACTGGCAGACACCTTGAGCAGAGCATATCTCCCTGAGTGTTCCTATGGCTCAGTGGAGGCTGAAATAGAGGCTGTCAATATGTCAACACTTACCTATTTCTGAAGACATACTCACCGCAATCCGTTCTGCAACAGAAGAGGATGAAACGCTGCAGGATCTCATCAAGACAATGCGCCAGGGATGGCCAAATGACAAGGCAAAGAAAAAGTGGAATCAGGCCGTACTTCTCATTTCAGGAGGAGCTGAGTTGTCAAGAGGGAATAGTGTTCAGGGGTGAACGTGCCGTCATCCCTGATGCACTGAGGAGAGACATCACTCACCGCCTACACTCCTCTCATCTGGGGGTAGAAGGGTGCTTACGGAGGGCTTTAGAATGTGTCTACTGACAGGGCATGAATGATAAGATCAAGACGTTTGTAGCCAAGTCTGACATCTGCAGGTCATTAGACGATAAACAACAAAAAGAAACACTGGTTTCACATGAAATGCAGAGCAGACCGTGGGCAAAAGTGGGCACTGATCTGTTCTTGTTGGACAACAAGGACTATCTTCTCTGACTTACTTGACTTAATCCTCTTTACCCCGTTGGGGGGCATAGGGCGTCCACCAGAGCTCTCCATCTCACTCTCTTCTGGGCCAGGGCCTTTGCTTCTTGCCAGCTCACTCCGATGTTCTTCAGGTCTTGGAGTGTGGAACGTCTCCAGGTGTTTCTCGGCCTACCGGCTTTCCTCTTCCCCTGCAGGTTGTAGTCCAAGGCCTGTCTAGTTATGTTGTTTGAGTCCTTCCTAAGGGTATGCCCTATCCAGTTCCACTTTCTCTTTTTGATGGTGGTAGCCAGGGACGTGCACAGGACTTTAGAGGGGCAGGTGCTCAAAGGCTGAAAAGGGCACTACACTTGTGTGTATATTATTATCCGAGCGCGCGTAGCGCGCAAGTGCGATTTTTAAGGGCCCTTTTCGGGCGGGGGACCCCCTTTTTATGCTTTTTGGGGTGTTTTGGTGATCAAATATTGAATATTGAACTATAATAATCAGTGCAAGAGCTCACTTATCCTTGAAAGACACTTTTATCACTGACTTAAAAGGCCCATACAGCTCCATAAATGTTCAGGGGGGAGGGAATAAGTGCTTACCCTACAGACCCCAAGAAGTGCTGTATATTCTGTATTGTTTAATATAAATGCATTTTTTATTCCAATCCCGATTTGTATTTGAGATTCCCAAATCCCATTGGACTTGACTTCTTCGTGTCCCTCAATGAGTGTAATACCAGCATTCAACTGTATGCGCCACAGCGGTTTCTATCATCATCATCATCATCACCACCCACGCTATTGAAGGATTTGGGGTGCTTTTTCAATGTATGTGATGTATAGATTGGGGGGACCACAGCTAAAATGGTAGATCGAAATGTGCATGGAAGACGGTGATAGAACGGTGACCAGTGGATTGAATACACTGCCAGTGAGGGTGTTTTGTTTTGCATTCCTTGGAAGAACACAGATAAGAGCGAGTGTACTGTAGGCCCAGAGCGAGGGAGAGGGGTGACCTCTTTAATGCAACAGTAGAGAAACGTTTTGAAGTGTGTGTAAAGGTTAAACGCAGTTGTCATGACAACACGTCGCATGACAACCAGAAGGCGGGGCCGTCGTTGCAACGACGAACATCTATGAGTCGAACGGTGTTTCCGGGTGTAAGGCAGACTAGAATCTGACCGAGAGCGAGTAGGACTGAGATCACACAGAGGACTCTCTCTCCTCTCATCACAAGAGAGGGGGGGGGGGGGGGGAGGAAGAATGCCACGACATCAGTAGCTTCGGCTAACACGAGGAGGGTTAGGCTAACGAACAGGCCTGAACACTATTGGACTGAATCACAAAAGGACGATAGACGAACACACCGAAAGATCATTAGAATAGACTCTTCAAGGACGATACAATTTGATCTGATAACATCTGATTATGAGGTTCTGTTTATAGCAATAAAACAACGCTTTTCCTCACAAGGTATTTCACGGTGTCGAAGTGTCGAATTCTTACGGAGGTGGAGAATTATTATGGTTTATGGATTGCACTAACGGGGGAGATAAGGATCTTATCAACCAGTATCGGAGACGTCAGGACCATTAAAATGACACAACGCAGAGGAATTGGATGGAGGGCCAAACAGACGAAGACGTGATACTGGCCAGTTTGATCAGGATCTTACAGTTGGTGCTGATGACAGCCGGATTTGCAAGAGATTAAAACAACGGGAGCAGTTGGTTGCCGAGAGATAAGAACAACGGAAAAAGACTGGTTGCCGAGAGATAAGAACAACGGAAAAAGACTTTTTCAATAATGGGACGACAGTGGACAACAGACATCGTGTGTGGGAGAATCATGATCGAGCAAGGCCGGCCAGCCCTGGGAGAGAGCGGCGAGTCGAGCGGTCAGGAGGCGAACCAGCGCTGTAGGGGAAACAGCGCTCCGATCAAAAATGTGAGTTCACTGTGCACACGGTTGTTTTGATCTTTTAAGCCAAATAAAAACGAACAGATGTGCATCCGTAAACGTAAACATTTCTAGTTCGACACAGAGAGAATGCCAGCTGTAATAGTGTGTTTGAATAACAGCAGAGCGGCACAGTTTTGTTTTGAAAATCGAAGGTGTTATCTGAAAGGGAACCAAAACAGTCATAGATGACGAAAGAAAGCAAAATAGGGCAGAAGGAGCCATAATGAGAGAGATGAGGAGAGGGGGGGGTGCTGAACCAGACTGAAATCTGTTATGGCGGGATTGTTATGACAAGACTGTCGCCTGAGACGGCCCACCTTAAACTGGTCGCTGTGGTCTCAAGACGGCCGGAATTTGTTTTGACGGGAGGAAAGTCGGTCGGGAATTTACCTTAAACTGTGTATTATGTCCGATAAGCAAGAGTTTAGTCCGGGAGAAGCGTCCCCTGATAGGAAAGAGAGGAAAACAGCTGTGTTTTTTAGGCCTTGGAAGGAAGGGCAGCGTTCGTTTTGTTTGAGAGAGTAGCCATTATGAGCGAGACAAGATGGCCGCAAAAGGGGCCACGAGGGGGATGATACAAGATGGCCGTGAGCCACGAGGAGATAACAACAGATAAAGAACCAGGAAGTGACACGTCAACTAAAACACCATCGAGGAGGAGTAGGTCACCACCTAGTGGCGGAGGGGGGGTAGTGCTGGGGAGTTTTCATTACCCATAGGGGAATATTTAGCACAGAGAGTGGATTATTATTATAATAATAATATTAGATATAGAGTTTAATTATTAATTGATTAAATAAGAATTGCACAGAAAGATGGTGCAGTTATTTGAATGGGTTAATTATGGAATAAAGAGGGAGTTTGAATTCCAGTGGGGCCTTCTCACACCTAATAGATAGGCAGGGTCTTCAGAAGACACGTCACCAGAAGAACTGGCGCGCGCTGGGGGTCAAACTGGGATGAAGAGTTGCGCGGAGTGGGTATCGGAAACTGCAAGTGTCACGCCGGAAGACAACAAACAGGGAACCGCCCTGTAAGATAGATAATAGGTGTGGAGAAGGTGGTAGACTAATAGAAAAACAAGGGAAGTCGAATGTACAGACGACTGCCGGTGTTGTGTTTCTGCTTTCAAGGGGGGAATGACACCGACAGCGATGGAGATGACCAGGAGACAGACTGGAGGAGGAGGAAGCCGCAGGGGCCAGGCACCGACGCCTGGTACACAGATCATCCACGACGAGAGAGAGGAGACGGCGGCGGTGTAGGAGCAGATGTGGAGAGGACAGCCAGAGACACTGAGCAGTAGCAGACCAGGGGAGACATTTTTGCCTAGGGGACCGCGCCCTGGGAGGGGGACCAGCTCAGGAAAGGAGCCGTCACTGAAAGGGGCCCTTGCCCTAGAAGACGGGACCGGCCCAAGATGGGAGGTGTACTGTAAGAGAGGGAAGGGAGCGCTCTGATTTGGACGTGGGGTACCTAATAGGGGGGCCGAAGGGTTTTAGGTGTGTCGTCTGAAAAGTTGCAATCTGTGTTTTTCTCTGTCTCTCTCTCTCTCTCTCCTCCATGACCGTGGTTTATCCTTTCTGGTTTGGGTGTGATGCGGGTAATGGAAAACAAAAGCAAAACAGCAGACGGCGGGGCCCTCATTGTTATGAGTCTATTTTTGGGTATAATTAATTGAAAAACCAAGGAGTCTATTGATTCTGAAGGTTGATTAAGAATCAAAGGGGGGAATGAAGGATTTGGGGTGCTTTTTCAATGTATGTGATGTATAGATTGCGGGGACCACAGCTAAAATGGTAGATCGAAATGTGCATGGAAGACGGTGATAGAACGGTGACCAGTGGATTGAATACACTGCCAGCGAGGGTGTTTTGTTTTGCATTCCTTGGAAGAACACAGATAAGAGCGAGTGTACTGTAGGCCCAGAGCGAGGGAGAGGGGTGACCTCTTTAATGCAACAGTAGAGAAACGTTTTGAAGTGTGTGTAAAGGTTAAACGCAGTTGTCATGACAACACGTCGCATGACAACCAGAAGGCGGGGCCGTCGTTGCAACGACGAACATCTATGAGTCGAACGGTGTTTCCGGGTGTAAGGCAGACTAGAATCTGACCGAGAGCGAGTAGGACTGAGATCACACAGAGGACTCTCTCTCCTCTCATCACGAGAGAGGGGGGGGGGGGGGGGGAGGAAGAATGCCACGACATCAGTAGCTTCGGCTAACACGAGGAGGGTTAGGCTAACGAACAGGCCTGAACACTATTGGACTGAATCACAAAAGGACGATAGACGAACACACCGAAAGATCATTAGAATAGACTCTTCAAGGACGATACAATTTGATAACATCTGATAACATCTGATTATGAGGTTCTGCAATAAAACAACGCTTTTCCTCACAAGGTATTTCACGGTGTCGAAGTGTCGAATTCTTACGGAGGTGGAGAATTATTATGGTTTATGGATTGCACTAACGGGGGAGATAAGGATCTTATCAACCAGTATCGGAGACATCAGGACCATTAAAATGACACAACGCAGAGGAATTGGATGGAGGGCCAAACAGACGAAGACGTGATACTGGCCAGTTTGATCAGGATCTTACACTATGCATAAAATATATAGATCCGCGGAGAGGCACGATGAGGAGGCCGTGCAAACTGCAATGGAATATGGGGCATCTCTCTCTCTTTACCTAATATTTTGATTCTATCCTGACATTTTTCAGTTGGAAGGGCAGTCTATATGCGTAACGGTAAAGGACACAAAAGGACGATAGACGAACACACCGAAAGATCATTAGAATAGACTCTTCAAGGACGATACAATTTGATAACATCTGATAACATCTGATTATGAGGTTCTGCAATAAAACAACGCTTTTCCTCACAAGGTATTTCACGGTGTCGAAGTGTCGAATTCTTACGGAGGTGGAGAATTATTATGGTTTATGGATTGCACTAACGGGGGAGATAAGGATCTTATCAACCAGTATCGGAGACATCAGGACCATTAAAATGACACAACGCAGAGGAATTGGATGGAGGGCCAAACAGACGAAGACGTGATACTGGCCAGTTTGATCAGGATCTTACACTATGCATAAAATATATAGATCCGCGGAGAGGCACGATGAGGAGGCCGTGCAAACTGCAATGGAATATGGGGCATCTCTCTCTCTTTACCTAATATTTTGATTCTATCCTGACATTTTTCAGTTGGAAGGGCAGTCTATATGCGTAACGGTAAAAAAATAAAAATAAAAAAAAATCAAAAAGGGCACTTTTTTGATGAGGCTCAAAAAGGCAGGTGCTCAAGCACCCCTTGGCCTCTATGTGTGCACGTGCCTGGTGGTAGCTATGCTGTCCTGGTTGGTTATCCTCCACAGCTCTTCATTTGTGGTTTTTATGGGCCACCACAGCTTGAGGATGTAGCGCAGGCATTTGTTGCCTAACACCTGGATCATTTCACAATAATTGCATAATTGTGTTTGAATATCTGAGTAATTAAGTAATTATACATTTGTCCAAAATAGCTGGTTCAGCTATGGTTAATCCAGCTGCCCTGTGATCAGATGAATACATATTATTTATTTTTCCGACATCAAATGCGTAATTTTTTATCATACAAATATTGTCATATTTATTTAAATTATGAATAATTAATTCCAATGAGGCTTGTAGAGTTGACATGAAGGAATCACTATGATTCCTCCCAAATAAAGCCAAATCCAAGCTTAGGGACGGTTGGGGAATCCCAAAATCTAAGATGTCTTAAATGGCCCTAAGAGCAAATTCTGTTGGAGAATGAGACCCATTAATGTGCCTTAGAATACAATAGATTTTATGTTGTAGTTACTGACAGGATACAAGTAAAATATTTGTGTATCTTTTGTTAAGAATAGATTGTATATCTTTTATTTTTGTATTAAGTACAAGACACAATCTAAATATGGGGTTGTTTTAACTGTTCTGTGAAAAAAAAATAAAAAAAAATAAAGGATGTTACAATAGGAACTATTGTTTAGGCTGTTGCTACACAGGGGTTGTGGGTTGGTGTATAGGTGATGAGAACAGGACACATGTATTGTAAACTGGGCTGTACAAGTTGAATAAATCTCATACTCAGTTGGGTATAAATAAGGAAAACAGTAGTCCTCATAATAACAAAACATCTACAGATATGTAAGAATGATTATACGCAGGTATGCACAGACAGATGTGGATATACTATACTATATATATATATATATATATATATTGTAGATGCTATCATACAGAGTTATATGGGTTATATGCAGGTGTATAAATAGGTATATAGAAGGATTATATGCAGGTATATTCAGATATGGATATATGCTGTAAATATAAATATTAGGGATGCCCCGATCAATCGGCCACCGATCGTTATCGGCCGATAATCAGTATAAATATGCGATGGTTGATAATGCTTTATTTTCGCCAATCGTCAAAACCGATCTCACTCGCTGTCGCTGAGTTCTGTCTCAGACACCGGGTGGTGTGCCGTCTGCTCATCCCTCCAGCCCCTCCCGCACGCATGTAAACACGGGTCTAGTCTAGTGAGACGGGACACGGGAGGACGGCGTCTCCCTGAGCTAACGTTAGCTTAGCTACTGTTACAAAATGACCCAGTCAACTATTCACTTTTAGTTTAATACATGATGAGGCATTGTCTAACCGAACGGTATCTAGCCGGCCAGCTATAGCTCCTGACATCAACAAACGCTCCAGCAAGTATAGTAGAGACGTGTGAAATTTGGCCCCATAATTACTCATGCGATCCGGATATGGCGTGAAACACAAAAAAAATATTCTAACCCACATAAATGGCATAATCATACTCCCTTATTCAATAACAATGCACTCCTGATTGGAAAACGACCTATAAGATTACCTAGATGGGAAAAGCAAGGCATACATACATTAGGAGATGTTTTCAACAAACAGGGTATTTGTAGTTATGATGAAATAGAAATTTTTTTTTATCTCACCGGTTCCACATATTATTTTTACGCACAATTATTGTTATGTTTGAAGTCTCACGGTGTTCCATTAAGGATACCAATTGCACACCACAGATACCACACATTTTTCTATGAAAGAGAGACATCGAGAGGTTTTGTATCAGATTTGTATCATCAATTACTAACGGCCTCGTATGAAACCCTCCACCTAGACTCTATTTGGAGGAGGGATATACCAGACCTGGAAATAGATTTTGATTGGCAAGAAGCCTGGGCAAATGTTCGACTTGCATCAAGGAACCCGGACCATCAACAAATCAATCTTAACTATATTCATAGGACATACTTGACTCCTATAAGACTGAACATAATGGGTCTTAAACAAGACTCCAAATGCTCCTTATGTACAAATGGGGACGAGGGGACATTTATGCACATGTACTGGGACTGCCCACCAGTTAAGATATTCTGGAAAGAAGTGACCCAGCAATTATCAAATCTCTTAATTCTGAATATACCTGTACACCCCTCTGTATTACTGCTGAATGATGTTTTTGAGTATGCAGTACATCCACAGCTAAAGATATTGGTTTTATCTGGTATTACAGTGGCTAAAAAACTGATAGCATCACGATGGATTCAACCGGAAAAAATTTGCCGAAAGGTCTGGATTCTTACATATCTCGATGTGATTTATCTAGAAATATCTACAGCAAGAATTTTGGGTCTCAATGAATCCAAATTGACAATGTGGTTAGAAGTGGTGGAGAGAATAAAAGCTAGCATATAATTGTAGTGCCTGGTTAGGAGCGAATGATAATGGATGGATTATCCATTGGGGGGTCCAGGGTGGGGGGTGCGAGCAAGAGCATAATTTATGTGTGTAGGGGAATAGATAGCAGGTATTAGGGGCATATCTTGTATAAGACATTTATTTAAACTGTGATTTAATTTGATGTGCACTGTTAACAATGCTTGTATATCTAATCGTGTGTTGTCATGTTTGTTTATGTGTATGTTTAAAAAATAATAAAAAAATAAAATACAAAAAGTAGAGACGTGTATGATGCCTGTTAGCTGTTAGCTGTTAGCTCACGTTAGCGCAAGTTAGTTCACTGTTCAAAACTAAATGTCCCATTGAACTAAATAATTCACTGAGGCATTGTATTAACGTTATATATCCGGCTAGCAGTAGCTACAGATAGCTCCTGATATCAATGTCTTATAACACTGATTCGATGCGTATTCGAGCTGAGGGCTTGCTGAGCACAGTTAAGTAACGTTATACCAATAGGGTCCAGGTGCAGCGCCGTAGAATCCTGGCCGTAGCTCGAGGCTACTCGAGTATAGGTCCAGCTGCAGCTCCGGAGAATCTTGGCCGTAGCTGGAGGCTACTAGAGTACACACAGACAGTGGAGCTTGTTGCGTGGTGGCGATGTCTCGCAGATAATACAAGTACAAGTCTAATTATATAATATATATATTTTATAAAAAAAAATTAAAAATAAAAGATTATATAAAATAAAATTTAATTTCTTTTAATCAAAAACGATCGGTATCGGATCGGTATCGGCCGATATGGCTCACGACGATCGGTGATCGGTATTGGTGGCAAAAAACGAGATCGGGGCATCCCTAATAAATATGTATATATACGGTATATACAGCACTATTGTACATGCTATCATACAGAGTTATATAGGTGGACTTAATAGTACAAGGTAAGTAGTTGTGATTATTATGATTACTATGATTACAGTTGTAAACAGTGAAAGCAGTAGGTAGGTAGATATTCCCATGGTACACTGCAGGATATATAGTGCTTTTATCCTTTACAACATATTGATTGATTGATTGATTGATTGATTGAAAACTGTATTAACAGATTGCAGAATGGGTACAATACAGTACAGCTCAATACAACCAACTGCTAAGAGGATGAAGACCAGAAAAAGACTTTTGTCTTGTTTACATAAGGGTCCTCCATTTTCAAGGAGGAGGGTTCGGTGGGGTGGGGGAGTGGGGGGACGGGATTTTGACATTTACCGGGGACAGTTTATAATTGCAGCCACATGTAGGTGGTCTTTGAGAGCGGTTTTGAAGGAGGGTAGGGAGTAGGGCGTTCCAAACTCCCTCAGGGCATCGAAGTTTGAGGTGACGATGCCACAACCGTTACATATATATATATTTTTTTATTGGTCTTATGTAATATAAACGTTTTCTCAGATACAGAATTTTGGGTTTTCATTAGCTGTAAGCCATAATCATCGACATTTTAAGAAATAAAGGCTTGAAATATTTCACTCTGTGTGTAATGAATCTATGATTAAACTTTTTGAATTGGAATTACTGAAATAAATAAACTTTTCCTCGATATTCTAATTTATTGAGATGCACCTATATACGGTTATCTCTCCACACACACACAGTGTGACGGTGTTGATGTGAACTAATGTTATTTCATGTGATGGAGTACACCTGTCCCCCGGGCGCTCTATACCGCTGGATGTGGTGCACTTCCGCCCCTGTTTCCTGCCCATGAGTCAATAACTCAATCAGACGTGGGGTTCACAGCTGTGGTGAGCTGTGTGTGTGTGTATTTACATGTGACACTGTGTGTGAGTGTGGTGTGTAAATGTGCTCGTCTTTGTGCCCCGCCCCTGCTGAGTGTATCTGGCCTGTAAGCGGTGTCCCACTCTCTGCCTCCCTGCTCCGCTCGGCCTCTGCTCCATGTGCCTGGCCTCCCCGCTCCGCTCTGTCTCTGCTCCATGTGCCTGGCCTCCCCGTCCTGCTCTGTCTCTGCTCCATGTGCCTGGCCTCCCCGTCCTGCTCTCTCTCTGCTCCATGTGCCTGGCCTCCCCGTCCTGCTCGGCCTCTGCTCCATGTGCCTGGCCTCCCCGCTCCACTCTGTCTCTTCTCCATGTGCCTGGCCTCCCCGTCCTGCTCTCTGTCTCTGCTCCATGTGCCTGGCCTCCCCGTCCTGCTCTCTGTCTCTGCTCCATGTGCCTGGCCTCCCCGTCCTGCTCTCTGTCTCTGCTCCATGTGCCTGGCCTCCCCGCTCCACTCTGTCTCTTCTCCATGTGCCTGGCCTCCCCGTCCTGCTCTCTGTCTCTGCTCCATGTGCCTGGCCTCCCCGTCCTGCTCTCTCTCTCTGCTCCATGTGCCTGGCCTCCCCGTCCTGCTCTCTGTCTCTGCTCCATGTGCCTGGCCTCCCCGTCCTGCTCTCTGTCTCTGCTCCATGTGCCTGGCCTCCCCGTCCTGCTCTCTGTCTCTGCTCCATGTGCCTGGCCTCCCCGTCCTGCTCTGTCTCTGCTCCATGTGCCTGGCCTCCCCGTCCTGCTCTGTCTCTGCTCCATGTGCCTGGCCTCCCCGTCCTGCTCTCTGCTACATGTGCCTGGCCTCCCCGTCCTGCTCTCTGTCTCTGCTCCATGTGCCTGGCCTCCCCGTCCTGCTCTCTGTCTCTGCTCCATGTGCCTGGCCTCCCCGTCCTGCTCTCTGCTACATGTGCCTGGCCTCCCCGTCCTGCTCTCTGTCTCTGCTCCATGTGCCTGGCCTCCCCGTCCTGCTCTCTGTCTCTGCTCCATGTGCCTGGCCTCCCCGCTCCGCTCTGTCTCTACTCCATGTGCCTGGCCTCCCCGTCCTGCTCTGTCTCTGCTCCATGTGCCTGGCCTCCCCGTCCTGCGCTCTGTCTCTGCTCCATGTGCCTGGCCTCCCCGTCCTGCTCTCTGTCTCTGCTCCATGTGCCTGGCCTCCCCGTCCTGCTCTGTGTCTCTGCTCCATGTGCCTGGCCTCCCCGTCCTCCGCTCTCTCTCTGCTCCATGTGCCTGGCCTCCCCGTCCTGCTCTGTGTCTCTGCTCCATGTGCCTGGCCTCCCCGTCCTCCGCTCTCTCTCTGCTCCATGTGCCTGGCCTCCCCGTCCCCCTCTCTGTCTCTGCTCCATGTGCCTGGCCTCCCCGTCCTCCGCTCTGTCTCTGCTCCATGTGCCTGGCCTCCCTGTCCTGCTCTCTGTCTCTGCTCCATGTGCCTGGCCTCCCCGCTCCGCTCTGTCTCTGCTCCATGTGCCTGGCCTCCCCGCTCCGCTCTGTCTCTGCTCCATGTGCCTGGCCTCCCTGTCCTGCTCTCTGTCTCTGCTCCATGTGCCTGGCCTCCCCGTCCTGCTCTCTGTCTCCACTCTGTCTCTGCTTCATTAGCTCATCCTCAGCCAGCTGAGAGCTGTGATCTGCAAACATTGATTGGGATCAATAATTCACACAAGCTTGTTAATATTTGATGTGCGGAGGTAGAACTTGTCTGGGATCATCGCCAGTGTAGAGTGTGACATCCAGACGCAGGCTGACACACACACACACGCACGTGCACGTACACACACACACACACACACACACACACACACACACACACACACACACACACACACACACACACACACACACACACACACACACACACACACACGTACTCACGCATGATAATCCTACTGTAGTGAGGACTTCTGGAACTTGAGAGTACAGTTAAACCTGTTGCACACACATGCACATGTGCACGCACACACACACTTTTCTTTTTATCTCTTTCTAACACACAGATAATGTGGATTGTGGATATATACTTGTTATTGCATTTGTATCATATAATTATATGTTTTTAATACATACTATTTGGCTTCTTATATATAAATATATATATATATATAGGATGGGTACCGAATTCGGTACTTTTAAGGTACCGAACCGAAACACATTTTTTTACCTTTTTTCTTTTCATGTCAACGTTCACACGCACAATATATGCTTACCTAGGATTTGACTTGATTCAACAACTAAGCAGTCGGAGCAATGGCAAGCCGAAAACGGTCGAAATTGTAGTTATTTGAAGCTTGGATTTCTTTTTTCACGACTGAGGTAGGTAAATAAATATTTTTGAGACTAAAGTACCGAAAAAAGGTACCGTTGGGTACCGGTATTGATTCACAGGTACCGGTACCGGTACTGTATCGGTTCAAATGTGAAAGGTACCAATCCCTATATATATATATATAGAAGAACTCCATCAGTTGCCTGAACGACTACCGTCCAGTCGCACTCACCTCCATACCCATGAAGGTCTTTGAAAAGACACTCAAGCCCCACATCATCTCTAGCCTCCCACCCAGACTAGACCCCCACCAGTTCGCCTACAGAGCCAACAGGTCCACGGAGGACGCCATCTCCACAACTCTCCACTCTACCCTGTCCCATCTGGAGAGAGGGGGGGGCTACGCACGGCTGCTCTTCGTGGACTTTAGCTCTGCATTTAACACCATCCTGCCCGACAGACTAGTGCCCAAACCCATGGACCTTGGACTAAACCATCCCCTCTGCCGGTGGTCTAAGGACTTCCTCTCTGACCGCCCCCAGAGGGTCAGAATAGGCCCCCACACCTCCACAGCCATCAGCACCGGATCCCCGCAGGGCTGCGTGCTGAGTCCCCTTTTTTACTCTATTTATACACACGACTTCACCGCAGTCCACCCCAGCAACACCATCATCAAGTTCGCTGACGACACCACCGTGGTGGGCTGCATCACAAAAGGTGACGAGACCGCGTATCGCGACGAAATAGAGCAGCTGTCAGCCCTGTGCAAGGATAACAACCTACAGCTGAACAAGCTAAAGACCCAGGAGATGATCGTGGACTACAGGAGGAAGAAGACCGACATACAGCCCCTGTATATCGACGGGGGATGTGTGGAGAGAGTCTCGGTCATCAAGTTCCTGGGTGTCCACCTGGAGGATGACCTGACCTGGAGAATAAACACCACGGCGATAGTAAAAAAGGCACAGCAGAGACTCTACTTCCTGAGAGTACTGAGAAACTACCACCTCAGACAAGACCTGCTTGTGTCTTTTTACCGCTGCTCCGTGGAAAGCATCCTCACCTACTGCATAAATGTGTGGTTTCTCAGCTGCACAGCCGCAGAGAGGAGGGCGCTCCAGAGGGTCGTCAACTCGGCCCAGAAGATTATCGGCTGCCCCCTCCCCTCACTGGAGGGACTATACAACTCCCGCTGCCTCAAAAAAGCAGTAAAAATACTGAAGGACCCACACCACCCGGGCAACAAGCACCTTGTGCGGCTGCGCTCGGGCAGGCGTTTCAGCGTCATGCCCACCCGGACTAACAGACTGAAGTTTAGTTTTTATCCCAGGGCCATATGTGCACTAAACTCAGCAAAATTTTAAAACAACAGTCTCCCTTGCACCCCCCCCCACGCACACACAACATTAGGGATAGTGCAATTATCTTTTTACCCCTGTTTATATTAATGTTATTTATGCCCCACCCCTGTTTTTATATTTAATACTGTGTTTAGGACTGTTTTTATATTTTTACTAGCACCTAGGGTTGCATTTTAAAATGTCACATACAAAAAAAACATTCTGGGATCCCTCCTTCAATTTCAAACAGGAGACAAACAGGAGGACCCCCCTCCCAATGTACAGTTTCCTCCCCCTTGTATGTATATATTTTCTGTTAGGATCTCTGTTTAACAGTACTGTATATTTGCATATCGTATATGTCACAAATGTAACAATACTGTATACCTGTATGTTGTGTATGTCATAAATGTCACCATGAATTGAAAATGGGGGACTCTGATGTAAACAAGACGAAAGTCTTTCTCTGGTCTGCATCCCCTTAACAATTGTGTGTATTGAGCCGTACTGTATTGTACCCATTCTGCAATCTGTTAATAAAGTTTTCAATCAATCAATCAAACCACTGACCAAGGTAGAGCAGGAGGCGACCCCCTGAGAGTCCAGGGAGTGTGATTTTGGCCCTCTTGGTCCTGTTGGCCCTCTTGGCCTGCGTACGGCACAACTAACGCTTTGGGCATCAACAAAAAAGCACATAATGGACATATTTTGAAAGAAATGTAAATAGTTCATGAAGTGTGTTGGCTACAATGTCCATAACCATGTTTTATACCTTTGGAAAAGGAATGAAGAGACGTGTGGTGTTCCTCATCTCCGAGGGCCCAGTGTTCCAGGTGGTGTTCCTCATCTCCGAGGGCCCAGTGTTCCAGGTGGTGTTCCTCATCTCCGAGGGCCCAGTGTTCCAGGTGGTGTTCCTCATCTCCGAGGGCCCAGTGTTCCAGGTGGTGTTCCTCATCTCCGAGGGCCCAGTGTTCCAGGTGGTGTTCCTCATCTCCGAGGGCCCAGTGCTCCAGGTGCGCGCGGCTCAGTCCCAGTCAAGTTCAAGTTTCAAGTTTCAAGTTTCTTTATTAGTCGTCATACAAAAATACAGAACACTTTTATATGAAATGCATTTTTTTCTGTTTTGCTCCTGAGAGTGTGCTAGATAAAAAATAGATAAAGTATAAAATAGAAAGTCAAAAGTACGTAAACAAGTGTAAACAAAAGTGTTCAATATACATACAATATACAATACAGAGTAGAAAGAATGTGTACCCGAGTTACAATACAATATACAGTACAATGCAGAAATGGGATGAGGTACAACTTAGGGTAAGGTGCAATAAGGTATGAGTTGTAGTGCAAATCTCTTTACCAATAAATATAAAGTGCAGCTGGCTGCTGCTGAATATGCAGGTTGTGTTCGGCAGCTCACATCACGGCGGGTCTCACCGTCTCTCCGCCCAGCTCTCTGACTGACTATTGTGGAATAATTGTATATCCCCCGCCATCCCAAATCGTAATCCCCCCCCCCTCCCCCACAGCCAGGTCTCTCCACGCCAATTCTCATGGTTTCCATGTAAGTTAATAAACCTTATCAATGAGTCTACCTGACTGTCAAGTTTCAAGTTTCTTTATTAGTTGTCATACAGAAGTACAGAATACTTTTATACAAAATGCTTCTTTCTGTTACGCTCCAGAGACTGTGCTAGACAAAAATAGATAAGTATAAAATAAGTATAGCAAGTATAAAATAGAAGTCAGGTACGTAGACAAAAGTGTTCAGTATATACATATATACAATGTTTAATGCAGAGTAGAAGTAACTGAGTTACAATACAATATACTATTGTTGAAATATGACACATATATCACGTAAATATTATAGCAGAGACATTCTCCCACCATACACTATACAAAGTTTGTTTCCCTTAAAAAGACGTCTCTCTCTCAGCCAGAGGGCCACTCACAGATTCTTATCAGTGACCTGCTGACCCTTGGTGCAGGGCTGTGGTTCCGTCCCTCTCACACACAAGCATACACACACACATACACACAGGACAGATACACACACGCATACACTTTCACTTCACACCCCCACACTCTCAAAGCACACACACACACAAACCTACACACACGCACACACCACCCCCACACACACACACACACACACACACACACACATACATACACCCTCGCCTTTGGTGAGAGATCCCACCAGACCACCGGATCAAATAATTCAACTCATTATGACAAAATGCCACAAGCCAACTAATATACGACCAGGTCAAACACTGGTCGCATACTCTAGTCTCCATTAATCACAGATCGTTATCATAGAGACACACACGGATAAATGCGCACGTAAGTGTGCGTACCACGCACTCATGCACGGCTGACATACAGGCTGACCAATACACAAGACACACGACGTGCACTGAGGAGAGACACCACATACACACACTGGACTAGGGGACTAATAAAGATCACCCTCACCTTGACTTCTACTGGACACTGACTGGACGGACTGACTGGACTCCACGGACGAGACTGCTGGACTGACCCACAATGACTTGACTGTTTTTTTTCTTTCTTTTATATACTCGACCGGCCGGTTGTAACAATCTAGATTTCAATTGTACCTTGCTATATTCACCTTGTATAAATACTTTGCTTATTCACTTTTATATTACATTGCTTGTTAACTTTTTATAATAAATACCTTCAAAAGTGTTTCATCTCTTATATCTTTAAGTATCTTTTACAACTTTCACGATTGAGTCTAAAACGTGACACTATATACTATACAGTGCAAAGCAGAGATGGGATGAGGTACAATTTAGGTACAATTTACAGTAAGGTGTAATGAGGTATGGGTTGTAGTGCAAATTATTTACCAATAAATATAAAGTGTGTTTAGGTGTTCTAAAGTGGGTGCTGCAGTGAGTTGTTTGTTTAAAGTGCATGTGGATGTGTGTGCTGTGAGTGCATTTGATGGTTGTTACATAGTGTTATTGTTCGTTGAGCATCCTGATGGCCTGGGGATAGAAGCTTCTTCTGAGTCTCTCTGTGCTTGCCATGAGACTCCGGTATCGCTTACCTGACCGCAGCAGTTCAAAGAGGCAGTTGTTTGGGTTTGGGTCTTATATCCTTGAATTGTCACTTTTTATTTTGTTTTAGATCGTTTTACTTCCTTTTTTCGATATTATTTGACCGGGAGCTCTTTTCTATGGTCGCTTACCCGAACATCTCAAACCGGAAGTCAGGATCTCTGTTTAACAGTACTGTATATTTGCATATCTTGTATGTCACAAATGTAACAGTACTGTATATCTGTATGTCATAAATGTCATGATCTGTATATCTGTATGTTGCGGCAGTAGATTGTCATAGACAGGTCGTGCCGAGGGGCTAAGTAGAGGAGTTCAAACAATTGACGCGCATCGTGAAATAACTCCGTTCCACGTCCAGGAAATACTTTTGAGGCTTTTATTGTTTCGCTTCATGAGACAAACAAAATACACTTAATTACATACACTAATATTCTGATACTGATGCGTTCTAATGATACTATAAATGTTCATGCTCACGTTCCTAAAAACATCTTGCGTGTGGCTTGAGCTATTGCGTGCTTTCAATATTGCGGTCAAAAGAAATTATGCCCTCCTACTCTCACCCCCTCTCTCCGTGAACTGTCAACCACGTGAAAAGGTGAATGAAACTCCATAAGAACACTCCCATTAGTGCCACACCCCCGTGAGCAAGCCCACCACCTAAAGTGACAGTACAACTAATAATACAACATAAATATAATACTGAATGAGAATACTGAGACCTCCATTATGGCGCCTACATATCGGCCCCTAATTATTCAAATGTAATAATTACACAATTGTAAATTATGTAGGAGCCTAACAAGAAAAACATTAAATATAAGGCACAATTATTATATTGTCTTTTTCGATTTTTTATATTTTTCTCGCAAATGTCCTTTTCTTCTTTCTTAATTGTATCCTAGGGCCAGAGGTTACTAGCACATAGCCTTAAGGAGGGATCTTTATGATCGCTTGGTCAGTCAAGTCAGAAAAAACAAAAAACTGATGTCCTCATGGCTCTTCCGCTTCCTGATGAAGTTCAATTTCTGACGTTCTCACTGCTCTTTTTTTTCACCTCTCTTTCCTGTTGAAGGCAAACCTTTTGTCTTTGAGCCGGACCTGCTTCCTCTTCCTTGGACACCTCTTCGTTTCAATTTGGCCCTTATAGCCACGGGGCATTTCAGAAGTAGTGTTGTCGTTTGCTTTGTCCCTAGAGTCATTTGTGTATGAATCTGCAACTGGCCATTTCGATTTTGGACTCGCCCGTGCTTCCTTCTTTGATTCTCTTTCAGCTCTGAATTTCTTTCCTGTATCAAAGTTGTCCTTCGATTTTTCCTGGGACACAGGCTTGAAATCCATATGATGGTCCTCAGAATTTGTTGCTTTAAAACTTAATGTTATTGTTCACGTTTCTGTCACGCCGCCTCTCTCTCTTGGAAGGAACAGAATCGTCTGTTCGCTCTTCTTTCTTTTCCAATTCTCGGTTCAAATCCTCTTGTTGTTCTTTCTCTGAAGTGGCAGCTTGTCTGCCCTCTGCTGGGTTTGATTTGTCTCTTGCCAAACTCCCGTTCTTTGGACAATTCTGGTTGTCCAATTTTCCTCCGAGAGGTCCGTTCACGGTCCAACCCAACACAGTTTTGACTGCGTATGGACCCTCGTCCACACTCCGTATAACTCGCCAAGGCTCCAATGCCTTGGGAACGTTGGCTCCTATCAACAGGTCAATCCCAGAGTCAATCTCGGCTATGTAAATATGTCTCAGGTGAGGCCATCGTTGAAGGTCTTTCTGTTTAGGAATGTTGCCTCTGTGAACTGGCATGCCTTCCTGCGTGTAGATGTCAGGGAGTTCATAAAACCAGTCACCATCTAACGCAGCCACTTCTAAGTCTGAAACAATGTGGCTTTTAACCACTTTATCCTGGCCCATAGTCCAAAGGAGAATACTTGACCTTCTTCCCGTGAGGTTCAGCTTGTTCATCAGCCGCTCAGTGCAGAATGATGCTGAGCTACCGGGATCCAGGAAGGCATAGGTCCATACTGTATCCGGTCCCTTTTTAGATTTAACTTGTACTGGAATTATTGAGAGTGTACAGTCATGCTCCCCGGCCCCAGTAAGACCACCGGCTTGCACGGAGATCAGATAACTGCCCATTGCTGTCTCCAATTCTCCTTTGACTGGCCTTGCATCTGTTCCTTTCTCTTTGTGGTACATGTGAAGTATGCTAGGGTGCCTGAGATTGCATATTTTGCAATAGAGGCTTTGCCTACATTCTTTACTCATGTGCCCAATGCACAAACAGCCAAAACACACATTATGATCCTTCAGGAATCCAATCTTCTCACTATGCACCTTCCTTTCCAATAGAGAGCACATATCCAATGTGTGGCCACTTCCACAAAACCAACAAGTCCTTGTACCAGATGAGCTTCTCTCCATCTTTGTTCCAGGTTCCTCTTTCCTTTCAATTGTTGCAATGGTGGTAGCATAGCTACTTTCCTTTGCCCTTGTATATGGTTGATTGCTGGACTTCCTCACATCCTTCCTCATATCCTTAGGTGCTGCTGCTGATGGTGTGTCCTATATATTGCCAAACACTGGATCACTTGCAATTTTCACCTGTCGTTCAATGAAGTCAACAATGTCAGGAAATTGAGCTCTATGGCCACGCCTTTCCTGCAGGTCACAGGCCACAGTTCTCTATATGTCCCTGTGCTTGTAAGGCAATTTTCTAATGATGGCTAGCATGTTGGCAGACATGTCCAACTCGTACATCATTTCCACTTCTTCCATGGTGTTGCAGCATCCTCTCAAAAAGAGACTGTATGCTTGCAGAGCTTTGACATCTTCTGATTTTATTGGTGGCCATGAAAGAGCCTTTTCCATGTAGGCAGAAGCAATTCTATGTCCATTCCCAAAGTGCTTGTGTAGCAAAGCCTTAGCTTTCACATACCTTCGGTCATGAGCCATATGCTGACAGCTTCTGACAAGCTCACGAGGCTGCCCCCTAGTGAACTGTTCAAGGAAGTACAGGCAGTCCATATGGTTGTCAGTCTTCTGTTCAATACTGTGCTCGAATGACCTTATGAAGGTGTGATAATGTAAAGGGTCGCCATCGAAAACTTGAATGTCTCTTTTAGGCAAGAATGAAAGAGACTGTTGTTGAACTAGCAAAGCTGTTATTTCATTTGGCTTCTCTAAAACAGTGATTATGTTACTGTTGCTGATTGATTGTTGTGGTGCAGGGTGAATGCTTTGGTGCTGAATCCGTGGCTGTGCTTGAGTGCTCTGTAATGTCCTTTGACCCTTGACCCCTGCATGTCTTGACAATTCGGGTTGTGGTTGTAGATTCTGAGCTGTTTGTAGCAGGTAAAAAGGTTTGTGCTTCAGCACTGAGTGTTTGAACATTCCTTTGTCCTCTTCGGAAATAAGAGCCCATGCCGTTAGATTCGACAGACTTATTACTTGAAATACGAGATCCTCCAGAGCCTCTTAGCACATTGACTTTAGCTGCTGCTGAAGCTATTTCCATTTCAAGTTCCAGTTGCTCCTTTTTCTTTCTTAGTTCCTCCTTTTTCTTTTGTAGCTGCTCCTCTTGCTCTTCTTCCTCTTTTCTTCTTTGCTCCTTTTGCTTTTCTTCCTCCGTTCTTAATTGCACCTTTTTCTTTCTTAGCAGCTCCTCTTGTTCCTCTTCCTCTTGCTCTATTGCATGCTTATCCTTTAATAGCATTTGTCTTGCAATTAGAGCGGCCATGTCGGATTCGGCTTTGATGCGTGCGGAAGACGTGGTTGAGCTGTTAGACCTAGGCCCAACAGAGCTTCGATTGGCTGAACCTCTGCTTCCAGCATTTGACACACCGTCACTTGGTTTGACTTCGTCATCAGATTCAACTACATCATGGTGTTCATCAGGTATTTCAACAGGAGTTACTTCCTGTGTTACTGGTATGGGGGAATCATGTACACAAACATTGGCACTTGTACTGTATTTGTCTCCCAGTGTCAGAAAGCCACTGCTTCACATCATCCATGAATACAATTTTGCATGTTAATATTGTTCCAAACCATTTGTTTTGTTTTTCCTGTTCCTCTTCAGAAATTACAGATTTGTGTAACAGAGTGGTATCTTCAACCATTTGATTCAAATGTTCCATTTGAGACTGCACCTGTGAAGCATTGTCATTATGCTCCATAAGCTCCTTTAGACCCTTCATAAGACCTTTCCTTTTGCGAACCTTTTTGCCCATCCATTTTTGAGCCATTAGTATCAACACTTTATCCTCCTGGTGCCATTTTTCAATAGCTCAAGTGCAATTATTCAATAATCCACAGTCCTCTTTAATGAACAATCAATCCATCAATCAATTATCTGCCGCTTAGTAGGCCGCGCAATGTCCATAGGCGCAAGACGACGCAGCCAGTCAACAACAGGTCCCCAATGGACAAGCAGAGTAACAAATTCACACTGTTTTTTAACACGAAAGGCTTCACAGTAGAATAAAACAAGTTACTTAGCTTCTGTTGCTGGTCTGCGTGTCAGGCCTTCTGTGGCTGATGTCGCGCTCCACTGCAGCGATGATCTAGGCGTTCCAATGTTGTTTTCAAGATCAGCGTTCCGAAGCGATTCAAGGAATCCGTAATGTCAATATAGTTGATTTCCGTTGATCAACGCTTTTGTTTGCTTGCTTTGTTTCTTTTGACTATCTTGCGGCAGTAGGCTGTCATAGACAGGTCGTGCAGAGGGGCTAAGTAGAGGAGTTCAAACAATTGAAGCGCATCGTGAAATAACTCCGTTCCACGTCCAGGAAATACTTTTGAGGCTTTTATTCTTTCGCTTCATGAGACAAACAAAATACACTTAATTACATACACTAATATTCTGATACTGATGCGTTCTAATGATACTATTGAGTTAATGTTCACGCTCAATTCCTATAACTATCTTGCGTGTGGATTGCGCTATTGCGTGCTTTCAATTAGAGTTGTTCCGATACCGATACCAGTATCGGAAATGCCGCCGATACCGTAATTTATCAACAACACTGCGGTCTGCTGAGTGAGCATTATAAAACAAACGTGTTTTTAACCGACCGTGAATTAAAGTGTCAATGCCATTTGTCATTTTAACGCAGATACTTTCTGGTCTGATGGGTTCGCTTGGTGGTGTTATTAGCATTGAACAGCTAACCGAAAGCTAGCGTTAACTAACGTTGAAGTTTTAGCTTTAACGTTACCTTGGCTAAAGTTGGGGCTATTCATAATCCAGCAATAATGGCTGCAGACCTGCAAGCAAAGTACAGCAAGTTGGCAAATGAGTAGTTAAATCACATTTTCACCAGTAACGTTACAGTCTTTCCATCTACCGGTAGCTCATGCTAGCTAACCTAACGTTAGCTCATGTTAACGTCGTCACTGATCGACCACCTCGCGTACACAATTAATGACATGTTGCGGACAGCCATGTCGGTGACAATGTTTAGCTTTTAGTGCCAAATGATAAGAGTCTGAGGCGGAGTCTCAAAAGAGAATGTTGAATATTTATTGTGCAAAAATCACAACAAAAAAACGGAGCCTTGTGGAAGCGAGTGCAGCAACGAATAATGTCCGTGTGGAACTAATGTGCCAACAACCTTTCCGTGAATGAACTCATTGAGATAGTTTTCAATTACTGATACTAATACTAATCTATACAATCACCTGTTGTTGAATAAATACCATTACTTTATAGTTATTACAAAAAAACGGTAACTGTGTACATTTTTTATTTTTTTTTATCATTTTAATGTATGCACTGGTATCGGATCAGTATCGGTATCGGCCGATACCCAAAGCTTAGGTATCGGGAATCGGATCGGGAAGGAAAAAATGGTATCGGAACATCTCTACTTTCAATATTGCGGTCAAAAGAAATTATGCCCTCCTACTCTCACCCCCTCTCTCCGTGAACTGTCAACCATGTGAAAAGGTGAATGAAACTCCATAAGAACACTCCCATTAGCGCCACACCCCCGTGAGCACTCCCCCACCACCTAAAGTGACAGTACAACTAATAATACAACATAAATATAATACTGAATGAGAATACTGAGACTTCCATTACGGCGCCTATACTGTATGTTTTGTATGTCATAAATGTCATAATGAATTGAAAATGGGGGACCCTGATGTAAACAAGATTAAAGTCTTTCTCTGGTCTGCATCCCCTTAACAATTGTGTGTATTGAGCCATACTGTATTGTACCCATTCTGCAATCTGTTAATAAAGTTTTCAATCAATCAATACATTTTTTATCAAACTGCATAAAAGGACACGCACTCCTCTACCTACAGGAACTCATCACTCCACAATCCTCCACCCGTACTCTCAGATCTGCAGGTAGCCTGTTCCTCCGGGGTCCCCAGTACCAGGCTCTGCACCATGGGTGACCGAACCTTCTGCTCGGCTGCACCACGCCTGTGGAACAGCCTCCCCATCCAGCTGAGGGCACTCTTAGCAGGCCTGAAAACATTCTTATTTCAAAAGCCCTTTGATTGCTATAGCTATTTCTTGTGGTTTTATTATTTCTTGTGCTGTTGTTTTAAATGTTCTGTTTAACTATGTTTTTAACTATGTTTTATTATATAGTACATTTTTATTCTGTATTTTATTTGATTATTATTAATAAGTATTACATTTTTTTAACTATGTTTTAACCCTGTAGCATTTTGGATCCTAGTGAACGAAAAGTGCACTACAAATCCAATTTATTATTATTATAATTGTATTTATATTAGCATGATAGGTAGTAGTCCTACTATTATATACGATGCTACTATGTCTGTACTATCTACTATGCTACTATACCTATACCACTACCTACTATGCTAAATATGTCTATACAACTATGCACTCAAGCTCGGCACTGCTAGACAAAGAACACCACTTACCCTTAGCTGCCAAAGGTGCATCCCTGCTGACTTGTTGTACACAATCTGTAAGTCGCTTTGGATAAAAGCGTCAGCTGAATGACTAAATGTACTAGACAGTTCTCATATCTCAGAGTGAATTATATTGTTTACACTGTTAATTGTTCTCATCATTTTACATTCAAATCTAATTGTATTGCCTACTATACTGTCATAATCTGAACTTTTTGGACATTTATCCTCTGGCACCATTGTGTGCTCATCTGCGGTACTACGCCGTTCTCGACAATCTGTTGTTGTCAACGTTCATTTTCATTCTATCACAATGTTTAATCCCTGCCTGGCTCAAGACCTTGCTGCCTATTATTATGTGTCTCTATTATCCCTGCCTGTTAGTCTAGTGTCCTTGTCTTGTTGTATTATTTCTGTCCCTGTAATATTGCTCTAGTCTACTCCTCATGTATTCATTGTGTTAGTGTTCTTGTATCCTAGCCTCCAGGCCCAGCTGTTTCTTGCCTTCCTAATTGGTTCTGTATATATACGTGCCGCTCCCTGTGTTGCGCTATTGTTTGCTGTTCACCCCAGTACCCTTC
Organism: Notolepis coatsorum; assembly: GCF_963971535.1. Lineage (NCBI taxonomy): Eukaryota > Metazoa > Chordata > Actinopteri > Aulopiformes > Paralepididae > Notolepis > Notolepis coatsorum. The sequence continues at coordinate 162,080,828 of NC_140166.1, forward strand.
TGTGCTGTCCTGTTCCAGTGTCTTCCCCTGTATCCTGCCGTGCTGTTCTGCCTACCTTCTGTTCCCCCCGTGATGCTCCCTGTGTTATCCTGTCGTGCTACTCTGCTTATCCTTCGTGAAAGCCTTGTTATCCTGTATTTCCTCGTGAGTCCGTTCCTCTATTTCTAGTCCACGTTTTCCAGCTTGGCTGAGGTTTTGGTTTCTCGTGTTTTGAGTTCGGTTTTGTTTGGTCCCCCTGTAACGTGTAGCCTCATGTACCATTCCTCCAGTAAAGCCCTTTCATTGTACCTACTCCGTCGACTCTGCCTCCTCTCTCTCATTACCATTGTCCAGCATTTGGGTTCTCTCACCTCCCCTCGCTCCCACCGTAACATATACAGTATGTATTACCCTGCCTATACCTGAGACTCCCCTCCCCCATGCTGCTATGACACCTGAATTTCCACAAGCGGATCAATAAAGGAATATCTTATCTTATTTTATCTTGTGCCCCTCGCAGAAAATAATGGGAATATATGAAGAAAGATTGAAGTCATACAAAAATAAAATTGGAAAGTAATACAAGTAGCCTACTACACAAAGTAAAAGGTTGAATACATCATGATAGTGATTAAATATGATTTTTCTTTTTTATAGTTCTATTAAAACCAAGATGTTGGGACTGGTGAAGTCATCATTTAAAGGAAAACTCCAACATTTTGGGAAATTAGCTTATTTGCCATCTACCCTGGAGTTAGACAAGAAGATACATACTGTAACTGAGGGGTACAATTCCCTGACTGTATTGATAAGTATGGTATCATTAAACCACTACCGATTATGTACTTTAACTACTGGCCACACAGTACATGATATAGATATGATGAACACTTTCCCACCATGAAACCAAGTCCACACAAATGTATAAATCGAATATTTTATATAGCAAAGGGTATATACAACGTTCACTTAATGACATTTATGATTTGAATGCACTTGTAAGGCAAATGAGTATTCGTAGGCAAATCAACATTGAATGTCCAATCTCTGGTTACGCAGGAAGCAAGTATACAACCTGGTTCTTTAGGGAACTATAGCGATGGTACTTAAATGATTATAGCTGGATATACTAAAAGGGGGTCCCGCTGGTTGTAAGTCAGTAGGGGGGGGGGGTTAGGAGAGCCGCTGGCGATATCCCATCTGGCCAACGATTTCTTGGGAGAATTCAGAGTGCTGAACACGGTGCCCACAGAACCTTAGTCCACAGATGAATACCGTTGGGCCCTCTTGTAGACGGTAGCTGCCGGTCCACAACGAAGAGACGTGAGGCGACCTCACTCGGGGTAGAGCGCCGTCTCACCTGGACTCCTCTCGGGGGGTAGTTCCAACACTCACCAGTGTTGGCTGTTATCCATGGCATAAATCAAAGCACCCAAAGCAAGTAGATAATCCAAGCCGTGTAGGGCTCGCCGTCGTCCGGGTAAGGTAATCCAATGTGCAGGTCCACTCGTCCTGGCCCAGAACTCCTCGGATGAAAGCACCACACGTGGTCTGCCCAGCCTGGTTAAGACTCTAGATAACGCCAGGAACGATGGGGGTACTGCTCACTTTATAACTCTAACCGAACGATGCACCATACATAATAGACTATTATTAACTTAATAGAAATACGTCCCACTCGACGGTATAGTGCCAAACTATGATAATTCAACTATTAATCCACACGATGTCTCAATGCCATTCTGAGGCCAAATTGACCATACTGCACCACACGTGTATCGTGGGTGAGGCTTAACGTCTTGCCACTAGGTTGGAGGGTAAAGAACTAAGGGCTAAAGGACTAAAAGAAAGTTCTACTTTACTTGCGCCATATATATATGCGCTGTGAACAAATAGTACCATTCGTATTTCGGCAGACGTATTCCTACGCGGAACCGGGCTAGTAACGACATGTTCGTCGGCACGATTGAACTTGAACCAAGGGGCTTGGCTGCTGGCGCCAGGTTCTTGTCCAATGAGAGAATGAAACTATTATGGGCTGTTAGTAGACTAAAGGGATATTCAGTGTATATGTACAAGGAATATACAAGGGATATCAAACGATATACAAATACTATTAAATATATATCCATAAATAAATATATATATTCGGTTTAATCTAATCCTTCACAACACATACCTTTTTCTTCTCTGTGTATGCAGTAGGAGTAGGAAGACGTGCAACGCTAGCCTAGCTTAGCGTCAGTCACAGTCAACTCGGCCCAGACGATTATCGGCTGCCCCCTCCCCTCACTGGAGGGACTATACAACTCCCGCTGCCTCAAAAAAGCAGTAAAAATACTGAAGGACCCACACCACCCGGGCAACAAGCACCTCGTGCGGCTGCGCTCGGGCAGGCGTTCCAGCGTCATGCCCACCCGGACTAACAGACTGAAGTTTAGTTTTTATCCCAGGGCCATATGTGCACTAAACTCAGCTAAATTTTAAAACAACAGTCTCCCTTGCACCCCCCCCCCCCCCACGCACACGCATACACACAACATTAGGGATAGTGCAATTATCTTTTTACCCCTGTTTATATTAATGTTATTTATGCCCCACCCCTGTTTTTATATGTAATACTGTGTTTAGGACTGTTTTTATATTTTTACTAGCATCTAGGGTTGCATTTTTTTTATTTCGTTGTAACAACTGTAACAATGACAATAAAGATCTATTCTATTCTATTCTATAAGTAGGTTCCTCCATTAGCCTAGTTCCCAACGTCTTCCTACTCGTACTGCATGCACAGAGAAGAAAAAGGTATGTATCTTCTTGTCTAACTCCAGGGTAGATGGCAAATGAGCTAATTTCCCCCTTGAATGGCCCTTCTAAGGTTTCTCTCCTCCACATCGCCTGTGGTGCTTTTCTTCCTATTGCTAGGTTTTTAGTGAGTTTTTCCTTACCTTCGCTGGGGTATGTCTGGGAGTGTTGCATTTATTTATTGATTTATTTAACATTTATTCATTTAACATTTATTTTGGATTTCCTGGTGGGTTTTTGTGCTTGATTTATTGTGATGTTTCTTCTTGACTTGTTTAATTAAAGAAGACTTGTCCAGCCCATGGGGATATTACCTTGTGATTTCGGGCTTTACAAATACTTTTGATTTTACATTTTATTTGTCTCTTAACCCTTTCACTGCCACACTACGAAAATGGTTAACCCTTTCACTGCGACAATACACAGAAGGTTAACCCTTTCACTGCCAAACAACAGCAGGTTAACCCTTTCAATGCCACAGGACAGAAGGTTAACCCTTTACTATCACACAACCGACGGCAGTGAAAGGGTTAAAGCAAGGAAACAGACTTGTCTTTTAACACAAGGAAACAGACTTGTCTCTTAAAGCAAGGAAACAGACTTGTCTCTTAAAGCAAGGAAACAGACTTGTCTTTTAACACAAGGAAACAGACTTGTCTCTTAAAGCAAGGAAAAAGACTCGTCTTTTAACACAAGGAAACAGACTTGTCTCTTAAAGCAAGGAAACAGACTTGTCTCTTAAAGCAAGGAAACAGACTTGTCTTTTAAAGCAAGGAAACAGACTTGTCTGACTCAAAATATATTCCAATACATCAATGTATTATATTATTATAGTAGGCCTGACCCAATCTATTCCAACATATTAATATATTACATTATTATAGTAGGCCCAACTCAAAATATATTCCAATACATCAATGTATTATATTAGGCCTAATTTGCCTTCCTCCAATGCTGAAACATCTGCCACCTCAGCAAGGAATAAAGTCAAACCCTAAATCAAAAAGGTAACTCCATTAGAGTTCACTTTTATTCAGTGAATAACCTTCTGGAGTATTCTCTGTTATTTGTTTGCAGTGTTTGAGTTGTAGAGCACCCCTCTCTGAGTGAGCATGACCCCCCCCCCATCCACCAACACATTTCACCATTAAACTATTGTATAATTAATGCTACACTGGACAAATCCTGTATCAAACAAATACTTTCATTAAACAATTGACTAATTTCATTTTATAAATTGCACAATAGAGGTATGCTATTTTGATAGATAAATAGATTCCTGAACAAAACAGTATAAGCTATGGATCTTTATTGAAGGTCAGGGGTCATAGCAGCACAGGGGAGGAGGGGGTACAGGAAAGGTAAGAATATAAACATAAGAATAAAAGATGAGGTAGATAATACAGAACAAGGTAAAATATTTAAAAAAAATTAAGATATCTGTTGGGACAGGTGAGACATATGCTATATTGATAATAATAACACAATGCGTTGTATGATAGTACAGCCTAGCCCAGAATGGCTGATATTCCATACATTGCATTGTTAAAATGTTTTTCATTTTAAAGGATGTCACTCGAAGGATACAATTCACTTTTAAATATTGTTTATTTAAGCATCTTCTTGGCCTGCTTGCCAGCTAGAGCAAGCTAGAGAATCACACATGAAGAAAGGAGGAAAAGCAGCTGGAGCGTGCAAGACTCTTGATTCAGAACAATTTGATCATGGATGAACAAAACATTCAATGCGAATGGTTGATTTGTATTTCAATTACTTTTTAAGCACCCTGTTAAAAAAATTTGCTGTTTTCAATTAATTCCAGGCCTTGACTTTTTTTGTAAAAAAAATCAAGCACTTTAAGCACTTCAAGGACCTTGTGCGAACCCTGATTGTATACCATTATATACAGCCATAGAACACTCAATGTAATTTGTTGGGGGGGGGTTCACCCCCACAGCGTTCTAATTTGTCACGCTCTGTGTGAACTCACCCAATGATTAACTGCAGTGACAGGTCAGCTCGTCATATAATATCACTTTTCCACAAGATTCACACAGACCATTCTGTTGTACATGACGGCAACACCGATCACATGAAAACCTCTGCTTTGAATATCCTCCACGCATGGCGTCAGACTTAATAACAAAATAGAGACACTATGCTCAATCAAAACATGGAGTACGCAATAGAGAGACATTATGCTCAATCAAAACATGGAGTACGCAATAGAGACACTATTATGGCTGAGACGATATGCCATTTGGAAGAATCGATAAATCGGGACAAAATTATCAATAAATATCGATATTTTTATTAGTATTAAAAAAAATATATAGATATATATATTTTATTATTTAAACAACAAATGTATGTTTATTTTGCAGCAATTCTTTGTCGTTGCCGCCATCTTTAGTGTTACAGATTTCCCCATTCAAAACGACCACAGTGATCCTTCTCATGTTATAGTCGGTGGTCTCTGGATGTGATGGAGGAGTGCACTGCATATTGAATGCACAGTGCAGAGTTGCAATTCAACTGAATTGACATGAAATGGGGATGTTTTAACTAAAACATGCCACAAGACCTAGTATTTTAGTATAGTATAAAGTATTAGTATAATAAATCGATAAGTGGTCTCAGCCTTAGACACTATGCTCAATCAAAACATGGACTACGGCTCCCTTGCATCACTCACATTTTGGGGTATTGAACAAATGTCTCCCTCCCAATTTCTCAAATTGTTAAGAGAGGCTTTTTGGATATACACACTAAATTGAACCATATGCCTATCTTGTTATCTGTAAACTATGTCCAGAGGAACACGTGATGCAGTTTTAAGATATTGACTGTTACATTTGGATTCTTGTGATGTGTAATATGGTGATGATTGTGGTTTCACATCACCTCCCTTCTTGAATGAGTGCTGTCTGTGAAGGTCGTAGTTTATTGATTGGTCTCCTCCCACCACCATTAACCAATGAGACTGTTCTCTGGGTGGAGGAGGGTTTATAACTTGTCCTTTCCGTGTCATTACGGTTAGACTCTGAAGAAGACGCTGTGTGCGTTGAAACGTCATTTGTACCTGATCATTAAAATATTGAAAGAACATTTGTTTGCTCCAGTATCTTCTTTGGGTTCAGTCGTTGAGAAGCGGCTCATAGACCTGTTTCGACTATATTGTCCTGTTGCGAGAGCACCGATGTCCGATTGTGGAGGGGCTGAAATGATTCCTCCAATTCTATCATCAGTTATTAATACATTAATGTATCCTATTATATAGGCCTGACCTAATATATTCCATTATTATAGTAGGCCTGACCCAATATATTCCAATACATTAATGTAGTACATTATAATAGGCCTGACATTCATATCATGTGACTGTATTTTTACCACGATGTGTCGGTGTACTTTTACCATGTAGTTCATTGTGGCCCAACTGCTGAACTCGCTACAAACAGCTGCTTTGCAATATTTACCCCACGCCACTTTAATACTAATGTAGATAGTGATACATGTATGGAAAGTGATACATATGGTCTATTTTTTTATTTTTTATTATCGTCATCTTTTTCCCCCTCCTTTTTCCGATTTTTCTCCCATCCACTGTTAGTCGTTATGCCAATTCCCAACCCCCTTCCTGGTTGTTGCGCACTTTCCCCTACTGTTGGTCCGAGAGGCCGGAGACTGTCACATGCTTTCCTCCGACGCATGTGCAGCCAGCCTGGCCGCGCAGATTCTCACCGGGAGAGTGTAACGTGTGGAAGGTCGCACTACCTCTCTCCAGATCCTACCCTTGCTGAGCAGGGACCACGACCGAACTGTAGGGGTCGCTGTCCACAACGCCCAGGATCCACCCACGGCTCCCCTCCCCCTAACTCAGCCAAATGAGTTAGTATAGCGATCAGCCCGAGCCAAGGCAATGCTGACTCTCCGGGAGTCGAGACCGCAGCCTCTTGCATTGGTGACGAGCACAATCTCCGCTACGCCACCTGAATATGGTCTATTGTTGATTGTCCCTTTGCTCTGCTGTCATTGTACCATGTTGTTGCATGGTAGAACCTGGTGTTAACACTTTGTATGCCACTCACGGCTTTTCTCTGGTTTACGCCCCGACCGGTGAATGCCACGTCACGAGTATTCTCGTTTAAAAGAAAATATATATAAATTATTAGCGATCTGAAATCATATTGCATCACGCAAGCCTACCGTTGGAGATCCAGGGAGCGCAGGCGCTCAGATGTGAAAAAAGCGCCCCCCTATCGTCTCCCAGATGGTAAATCACCCTTTTGGAATGGACTCAATGAAAGTGATGGGAGAACGGATTTCTGACTCCACATTTTACTTCTCACTGATGCAGCCGGGGTCTACCAGAGTTCATTCTGGAGCCTCTGAGCCGCGCGGATCATGTGTTATACTGTACACATGATGGATCAATACAATTATCGATTTTTTAGAATGGCGATCTGAAATTGGAATAAACCATTTGGATACCATCTGACCTCAGGTAAGGAATCTATGTTATCAGTGTTAGGATAATCAGACTCGTTTTCACGGATATATAAGCGTTTATGTGATATGTGATATGGCTGTTTTGACTGTAAAAGCCATGAGGAAATAAGAGCAGCGATTATCAGCGCACGGCACGAGCGTGCGTGCGCACACATATACTATCGATCATCTAGCGTTTATTTGAAAACGATTCATAAATAGGCCGACAAATGACAACGTTCTGGAATATTCCAGTAAAAGGCGATTATCATAGGCATGGGTTGTTTTTTCCCCCGAAAACGGGTGATTTCAAAATGCTATCAAACGGAAATGAAGCGATAAAAAAACATCGGGAATCTGCCTTGACAATGTTGACTGGAAAATTATTCTTTGATAAGCGACGGGCAGATTAGACACATAGCCATAATTTAAAACATAGATTAGGCGATATTAACGTTAACATTGGCCGTGGATGGTGGCATTCAACGGGGGGTAAAAAGGAAAACACAATGTCCCCCTCAAATGTATATATTCTCTTTTAGAAACTCTGTCTGTAAATAAACAGTACTGTATATTTGTATATCTTGTATGTCATAAATGTCTGGATGTAACTGTACTGTATATCTGTATGTCATGTATGTCATTAATGTTATGAATTGAAAATGGGAGACCCTGATGTAAACAAGATGAAAGTCTTTCTCTGGTCTGCATCCCCTTAACAATTGTGTGTATTGAGCCGTACTGTATTGTACCCATTCTGCAATCTGTTAATAAAATGTTCAATCAATCAATCAATCAATCGCCAGGGAAGGTTCCTGTGATGTAAAGATATTTCAACCCAAAGACTTGAGTGAGTTGAGTTGACGTTAGGTTAAAATGTTTAAATAAACAAAGTAAATTTGCTATCTGACGGATCAATGTAGCTGCAGTCTTATTTAGTGCATAGCACAAACATACTATTGCTGGTCTGGACTGTTCCTCCGAGCTCCTCTCCAGTCGAGCCTTCACTGCAGGGTTTGAATCCAGGAGATTGCCAAATCCTCTGGCATTGTCGCGTTTAGCCTTTTTTCCCTCCTTCATGTGAACTTAAACCTACTCTAAAAGTGAAAGTGAAACTTAAGCTACTCTGAACTGTGATTCTGCCGACATCTGTGCGGTATAGGGATGGCTAGGCGCTACGTCATCATATTCCAAAACGCCACTTCCGTGTCATGTTGCTTCGAGACGGGATATTCAAAGGCAGTAAAATGGTGCAGTGCTGTGTCCCGTGTTGCAGCAATAGAAATGATGTAAAAGAAAAAAAAGTCTCTTTCCTCCGTTACAGTTATTTTTTTTGTTATACGAGTTGAGACCTTTTTTCACAGACTTTGAGAAGTCATCGGATGTCACAGTAAAAAGGGTGACCGGTTCCTGGGCTGTAGCCATTGCCGATTACATTGGCCGCATTAGAATAAACATGCTAGTGGACACGGACGTAATTTGTGACGTCACACTAGCCATCCCTATAGCTCAGCAGTACCACCCATAGCTCTGCTGTCCACGCACACTTTCAGTTTATAATGTTGTCTGACTAAGTATTGATAACACGCTTAGTATTTTACAAATACGTTTTTTATTTATTGAATGTGGGCACCGATGCAAAAAAACTAACAAAATGGGTTGTATTTTTATGAAAATAAAAAATAAATAGATTAAAAGATTAAATAAAAACACAACATACACCAGTGGGCAAGTAATCTCGGTGGATGCCTGAATACCACTGGTATCACCGACAAGCCTACCCCTGAGAAGAGCTTTTTTTTACTGAAATCCTTTTATTAATAAAGAGGTTCCGACTCAGATTATGTCCTTTATCACAATCTCAGACTTAGCTTCTGGTTTCCCTCTTGACTGATTATCACTAAGAGTCTCTTCACGGAACCAGAACTGAACAAACAGCAGCTCTCTGGACCACACTGATGGTTTCTTCAGTCTGACATCCTACTGTAGCTCTATCGACTTCAATCTGACATTCTATTGTTAGGGATGCCCCGATTGATCGGCCACCGATCGTTATCGGCCGATATTCAGTATAAATATGCGATCGGTGATAATGTTTTATTTTCACCGATCGTCAAACCCGATCACTCGCTGTCGCTGAGTTCTGTCTCAGACACCGGTGGTGCGGCGTCTGCTCTCGAGTCCAGCCCCTCCCGCACGCATGTAAACACGGGTCTAGTCTAGTGAGACACGGGAGGACGGCGTTAGCTTAGCTACCGTTACAAAATGACCCAGTCAACTATTCACTTTTAGTTTAATACATGATGAGGCATTGTCTAACCGAACGGTATCTAGCCGGCCAGCTACCGATAGCTCCTGACATCAACAAACGCTCTAGCAAGTATAGTAGGTAGGTATGATACCTGTTAGCTGTTAGCTGTTAGCTCACGTTAGCGCAAGTTAGTTCACTGTTAAAAACGAAATGTCCCATTGAACTAAATAATTCACTGAGGCGTTGTATTAACGTTATATATCCGGCTAGCAGTAGCTACAGATAGCTCCTGATATCAATGTCTTATAACACTGATTCGATGCGTATTCGAGCTGAGGGCTTGCTGAGCACAGTTAAGTAACGTTATACCAATAGGGTCCAGGTGCAGCGCCGGAGAATCCTGGCCATAGCTCGAGGCTACTCGAGTATAGGTCCAGCTGCAGCTCCGGAGAATCCTGGCTGTAGCTGGAGGCTACTAGAGTAAACACAGACAGTGGAGCTTGTTGCGTGGTGGCGATGTCTCGCAGATAATACAAGTACAAGTCTAATTATATAATATATATATTTTATAAAAAAATAATAATAATTTATATAAAATAAATTTTAATTTCTTTTAATCAAAAACGATCGGTATCGGATCGGTATCTGCCGATATGGCTCACGACGATCGGTGGCAAAAAACGTGATCGGGGCATCCCTATCTATTGTAGATCTATGATCTACTATATCTCTACGGTCTTCAGTCTTACACCCTACTGTATCTCTATGGTCTTCAGTCTTACACCCTACTGTATCTCTATGGTCTTCAGTCTTACACCCTACTGTATCTCTATGGTCTTCAGTCTTACACCCTACTATATCTCTGTGGTCTTCAGTCTTACACCCTACTATATCTCTGTGGTCTTCAGTCTGACATCCCACTGTAGCTCTATGGTCTTCAGTCTGATATTCTATTGTAGGTCTATGATCTACTATATCTCTATGGTCTTCAGTCTCACACCCTACTGTATCTCTGTGGTCTTCCGTCTGACATCCCACTGTAGCTCTATGGTCTCTCACCTGTATGGATTTTCATGTGCACTTTTAGATTTCCCCTCTGACTGAATCTCCTGTTACAAACCGTGCAACCGAAGGGTTTCTCTCCGGTGTGAATTATTGAATGACGCACAAATTCAAACATTCTATTAAATATTTTACCGCAAATTTTACAAGTCCTGTGATCTTGGAGGTGACGTTCCAAGCTCTCCGTGGGCTCCAGACGCTTTCCGCACAAACCGCAGCTGTTCAGGTGGACTTTAACGTGACACATAAAATACCTCTTATTAAAAGTCGCCCCGCACACTTTACAGCAAAGTGCGGAGAGGATTTGATTGGCCGACTTCATCAGTCCATGATGGTACACGTCCATAGATGTCTTGAACTTGTCGCCGGTGGACAAGCGCCGTCCTTTGACCCGGTGCGATTTATGCTCATTTAAGCCCGACCGAGGGTCTCCACCACCAGGCTCCTCCCACTCGTCGCTGTCATTGGTCTCTGTTCCGGAACAGTCTGAAGAGAGTGTCTGGACGTATCTATTGGGTTCAAAATCACCGGCTGGATTTATTAAGTTACCGGCCGGTTCCGATAGTCCACGGTCCTCTCTGGTGGGACCAGTCTTCATCTGTTCAGCAGCCGAGGTGCTGGCTAGAGGCTCGGCCTGGGTTTGGTGGTTAAACCACGAGGACAGAGGTCTCTCCTCACTCTTCATATAGAGAGGAGGGGCGGATGTCATCCGTATGATATCATCAGCCTCCTCCATGTCTCGAAGCTGCTCTCCCTCCTCCGGACTGGTCCAGAGCTCCTCCTCCTGTTCCTCTTTAATCTGTAGGGCTTCTGGCTCCTCCCCCTGGCCCAGACGAGGGCTCCTCTCCCGCCGCCGCTGCTCAGGGGGAACCTCCTCTTCACAGACGGAGAGCTGCTGTGGGGGGTCTGGAGAGAGGAGCAGAAGAATACACGGCAATAAAACGAATGAACGTACACACGTTTTAATTTATTCTAGTATAATATAATATCCTATCAAATGTTGTTTGGGGATATTGGTTCTTCTTATGGCTGTAAATTGTGTTCCTGTACATATGTGTTAATCAAACTCCATCGTTACAAAGTCTCATCATTATGTCCACCATTATATTTTCCATTGTGTGTGTGTATGAGCGCTATAACTCACATACTATACTAGGGCAATCAGCCTAAGATTGGCTATATTTTGCCCAATATTGCCAAAGACTTGCTCAAATAGTTCACATCGGGCAACGGCATGTATTTTCTTAATAAAAAAAAGATTATGGAAATTTCCATCATTGACCATCCATACAGTTCACCGTTTAAACAGGTATGGAACGCAAGAGGGGCGATAGCCTACTACACAGGGCTGCTGGCATAGATAGAACTATCTATATATATAAATAAAAAAAACTCCAGCCAATCAGCTATAGGGACCATAAGTCATCAACAATGGTTTCTGTTTGGATCAACCAATCATATGTTCTTGGCATACATTCAAATGTTTGAAGCTCAACTTTTTCTCCGAGAGGCCGAGACACAAAGCACGTTCCTCGCGGGACATTTTACATCGCTGATCCTTTGGAAATATCCCTCTCCGGATGTGCATGCCAAGGTAAGGCGGTTGTGGCTTGTTATTCGGTCAGTCAAACATCACAGCATGGTCAAATGTCTGGGTGTATTGTGGTATGTTAAAAACATGTAACATCACTATTGTCGTTACCCTGTTTTATATACAGCTCTAAGACAGGACAATATAATGTTACGTGGCTAATCCAGCATAGTTAGTGAGGCAGGCAGGACTAAGTCTTAAATAAAGATCTGTTGCATTGTTCAAGCTAGCTTGCTACCTAACGTTACAGTAAAAATGCAGTGATGAATTATACTGACAAGGACAAACAGTATGGCTCTGTGACTTGTTTTAGAGGGGTTTTTGGAAGACAATGGAGTTCTAGGACTTCTTGATACAAGCTATAATCTGGTGTTGGCTGGACGGATGGTACTTGTAAGTAGAAGAAATACATTGTTGGTTTTGGTCTTTTCGTAGGCTCTGTTGTTCTGGGGGCTGAAAGAAATAAGATCGGGGAGGATGTGAATTCATTGTGGGCCGCTTTTGAGTTGAGAGATGGGGGGAAACCTAACTCTATTGAGCTGTATGTATGTATAATATATATATACAAAGCTCTATAACAAAGCTGCAGATTCTGAGGGTTAAGTCAATAACTTGTCCTTAGGGGTGTAACAATGCATTGATGCATCAATCCTAAGGTGACAATTCAACTGCATCGATTTGAAAATGTTAGAATCGATTAGAATCACAATTATAATGTGTGCAGTAAGCAGTTTGGCCAAAATGAAATACGCTTCTCTCCAGTATGCAGTCCGCTTCCATTCATTGTGCTAAGATGGGCTAACATGCAGCCAGATAGCTTTACTGAACGCACAGAGAGGAAACTGGTATCAATCTTCTTGTCTCTCTCTGGAGAAGACGGTAAGCTAATTTCCCAAAATGTTGGCATTGTAGTGCCGAAGGATAGGAGTCTGAGGCGGGGTGTTGAAAGACAACGCTAAACGTTTATTTTGCATGAGTAACAACAACAACAACAACAACAACACACTTGTCTTGGTTACTAGCCAACAGGAAAGCAACACTCAATAACATCCAGGCGGAACCCCTATTCCCAACAGTTCCATGGGTGAATTATGTCTAACCACCACACAAGCCCCTCCCAGAATTCACCCATAGTCAAAATCCCCACGGAATTACAGTATTTCAATAGGCAACCCTGAAAGGATAATTTTTTCGAGAAGAGCAACACTAGCCAAAACATAGGCATTGTATGCATAAAAGGGGCAAAAGCTTAGAGCCATATGAAATCCGTTTTATTTTTTTCCAAATTCCATTTGATTTTTTTCCAAATTCCGTTTTTTCCGTTTTAATATTTCAGAATTCTGTATTTTGCTTTGTACACTCATTTTACCATCAGAAATAGTGTCTAATAAGTGGGAATGAATAAATGTCCACAATTTAATAAGATATAACAGTCCATTTAATAGGGCCGTCTTAAATACTTTGAAGCTTCGAAGCTTCGTTCGATGGGCATGGGATTCGAATATGAAAATAAAATATTATTTAAAAAAAAAAAATATATATATATATATTTTTGCAAAATCAACTCTGCCTCTCTTACTATTTTACTATTTCTTTCACTATTTGGGCACTTTTACACAATTCATGTGAGTCTATGGAACACCTCTGTAATATATATATTTTTTTTATTCATTGTTTTGTATTTCTAATCAAGTCCTCAAAAACAGCATTTTTCTACCTCAAGATCTCGAGCTGTTTTGAGCCTGGGCTCCTAAACCACTGCGCGCGTTCTGGTTCGCCTGAACATTAACATGCAGCAGTGACTATATGACATCACATATAGGCACATTTTCAAACGACTCAGTTCAGTGAGGGTGAATATTGTGAGAGGAGAATTGGAAGAATGCGCCAATATGAGAATTTTGAGACATAGATCATATTAATATAAGTTCACATAGCTAGGAAACAATGCTAAACACTCAAAAAGGCCATTTATAAGATAGTTCCCCTTTAACTACAACAAGCAATGCTGTTTGTTATTTAAGATGAGGTCGGACTCGGCACTGACAGATTTGTGTTCATTGTGCTGCTTTTATAAAGCCACAAATGACGGCTTACAATATTTCATGAAAGCAAAGTGTTTTGTTTGTCTAAGATTTTAAAAGGTTTAAACTTTACAGCACTGACAAAGTTGAACAAAGTGCTGTACAAGTCCCACAACATAAAAAAAAAAAAAGGTAAAAAGAAAAAAAAAAGAAAATTTTTATAGTGGATTCCATTTTTATTGCTCAATTCCGCGATTCCGTCCGCGATTCCGTGATCGCGGATTCCATATGGCTCTACAAAAGCTAAAGTTAAGTGACTGTTACTTTTGTAGCAGTAGTTCAATGTCACTGCCTTTTTTGTTAGGCCTAGTTGTTAGCTACAACTTTGCCACAGTAGGCATTAATCACTTAATACATAAAATGTCTGAAATCTCAAATCTGGCACTTTTTGGGAATAAAATATCCTGTTAACTTAAAGCTTGGTGTATTGTTTTTATTGAACTATAGTCCATTCATGCTGAGTGAATCAGTTCCCCCAGCCACATTTGTGTATTCAACATTTTGGGGGAATTAACTGATCGAAAATTTATAGAATTGCATCAAATCGTGGTCAAATGAAGAGATTTCATGATGCATTGAATCGTTGCCTGAAGAATCGTAATCAAATCGAATAGTTGTGGGGTCGAATCGTTACTCCCCTACTCGTCCTAACTAATTATTGCAAGTTTGCATTGTGTTTTTGAAGGGATCAACAGAAAGCTCAAAGATTCTCAACAAATACTGGTGGGGTGAAAAAACACAAGCTGCTGCTGAAATACTAAAATTAACCATCTCTCTCTGAAGTCTCCTTTTGAATCCTCCAGCCAAGCTGTTCATTTCCGCCTTCTTCTGTGGTTTTCTGGGAAAGTCAGTAAGGCGCTGTTACCGGAAATGAACAGCTGGGCTGGAGGTAGTACAGCTAGACGTTAACCCACAGACCAGATCTTTGCGTCAAATCAATAAAGGCAAGTAAATAGCGGCAAATACAAGCAAGTATGTTCATCAAAGCAAAGACGCAAAAGAAAACAAAGCAATGAAATCTATGATGAATTGATATCCAATGCAGGCAGTAGATAGTGATGTTACTCCCAAGTCCCAGACGGTAGGGCTGCACGATTAAATCGATTTTAAATCGAAATCGCGATTTGGAATGATGCAATTATTATTATTATTTTTCTGTTTACATTTATTGAACCAGTAAGTCCCATTGAGATACAAGATCGGTTTGGGAGAGGGAGGTAAGGGGTTTTAGATTGTGTGTTGTGAAGTTTAGACTTCAGAGAGGGAGAGTAAAGTACAGAAAAAAAGGTACCGTTGGGTACCGGTATCGATTCCCAGGTAAAAAGAAAATTTTCAGGCTCTGTGTCCTGAAAAGACCCACCGCGTAGGCCAGATGCAAGCCGCATTTTACAATAAACCTCTCTGGGGCTGCTTAAAAAAAATATATTATAATCGCAAATTTAAGTCTAGGGGGAGGATTCGTATGGAATCCTCCCCCTAGACTCAGTCTGGAGGAGGGATATACCAGACTTGGAAATAGATTTTGATTGGCAAGAAGTCTGGGCAAACGTTCGAATTGCGTCACGTAACCCGGACCATCAACAAATTAATCTTAACACTTTAACTGCCGGAAGACGTGTTTAGGCATCCTTCCCCGCCATGCTCAAGTTGCCGAAGACGCCGTAACTCGTCTTTGATATCAATATCTGTGATCGGATTCATATTTCCCATCCGCTGGCCTGAGACCCACCAAAAAGCCCCACTGAACCCTCTAGCGCATAGGTGTCAAACTCACGGCCCGCGGGCCAAATCCGGCCCGCCACGTCATTTGATGTGGCCCCCCAAGAGCTCAGGTTTATATAAAAAAAAAATAAAATAAAAAATAATTTACATTAATATTGGGTTAAAAAATAGCAGTGTTAAAATAATTGTGGGTTAATGCGTTAATAAAGCTTTAACTTTGACAGCCTTAGTTATTACACATTCTTACACATACATGTATGTTGAACATCTGAGGTAACAAAGGAAAAAAGCCAAAAGCACTTACTCCTCAGACATTCTTTGACAATTTTACAGCCCAAAATACAAAAAAGATCCAGGCGGAATAGGTAACAAAGGGTTGAAGAAATATTGTCTGAACTGTCAGATGCAAACTGGCTGTGTGACATAACCGAGCATCTCGCTCAATTGAATAAGAAGCTGTAGGGACGCAAACAAGTCCCACCCAAAACTTGACCAATATAGTTGTGAACTGAGACAACCCTTATTTTGTTATTTTTGAGTACAGTTACAGTTGTGTGTTCATGCAGACACATAATAGCAATTTCATTACGAATTGAAAATGGGGGACCCTGATGTAAACAAGTCGAAAGTCTTTCTCTGGTCTGCATCCCCTTAACAATTGTGTGTATTGAGCTGTACTGTACTGTACCCATTCTGCAATCTGTTCATTAAAGTTAATTAAACTATCTTCCATTAGTTGGATGTATGGCCTCTGCAAGGTTGTGTGCAGCCATTTGTTTTTGTAACATCTGCTACATCTGTCCCACGTGTTCTTTGCAGCTCACAGTTGTTAGTTCTGCCCCTCTTGACTGTGACAAAAAGGTTTTGAACAAACTTAATGTCATAGCTTGTATTTGATGATATTCTTCTTTGTTATTTACTTGAATGGTTTGATCATTGATTGGTGGAGTAATATGGAGTTCTGATAAACTAAAATTATTTGTTAAAATAACATAAGCTAACATATATTTTTACATTTATGCAAATGAATATGCAATATGTATAACTTGAATAAGTAATAAATACAGAAACACCATGTTTAACAATATGTAAATGTGTAGCTACATTTATTTTACATTACATTAACATTTATACGGTCTTTGGCCCTTTGAGGGCAACCATAATGCTGATGTGACCCTCTGTGAAAATGAGTTTGACACCCCTGCTCTAGCGGTTCAAGAGCGCCATCTGGTGGCCGATCGGCGCAATCGCCAAACAGGAAGTTACTTGGACGATGTGCTGTTCAACCATATTACTTCCGGGCACTCGGTATATGTCCCGGCACTCTAGCTCGTCACAATACATAGCGATCCGTTGCCAATAACTCGATAAACAACATGATTTGGACGTATATACCATTATACAACCTGGAAATGGACCGGGTATTCCAACATCCCATAATAGGAAAATGTATACTCCACGCTCATCGCCCAACGGATACGGTAAGATTCAGCGTTATTTTTCAATGTCTTCTATACTAACTGATCTGATGAACATTTGACCCACATTAGATGAATGGTATAACCAGGGCTGTACGTTAACTTTTTTTGCACATAGCACTGGTGCTACAGAGGTTGATAGTTTTGTAGCACAGGCCAAAATCTTGTAGCACAAGTATAAAACATGTTATATTTGTAACAGTCACAAATGTGCCTATTGTATTTGTGTTATTTAGTTGCAGTGCCATGTTTGGCTGTCATTTAGTATATCGCCATGTGTTATTATTACTATAATAGTAATACTCTCATATGCTATTTTCAATTAATATCATAAACAACATAAGGAATATTAGCATAATTTTGAGTGGACTGAAGGAATGAGTCAGCGTTAATAGTTTTAAATGCAAATAATTTATTGAAACATAGAAGTGGGGTCGGTTGGGACACACACACACAATGGGGGACCCTGATGTAAACAAGACAAACGTCTTTCTCTGGTCTGCATCCCCTTAACAATTGTGTGTATTGAGCCGTACTGTAATGTACCCATTCTGCAATCTGTTAAATAAAGTTTACATTCATTCATTCACACACACTGTTTCAACTCACCACCCCTGCATCATATTGTAGTCTAGTCTGTCTTCAAACTTCCACTCCTCTCGAAATGTTTTATATTTGAATATCAACATTATCTGTCCATCCTCAGTTTACTATAATATACTCCTGTCCTGAGTCCTGACTAGTGACTTCATCGTCTTTCCAAACGCACGCACGCACACACACACACACAGGGAAGGGGAGAGAGTGCCCCCCCCATTTCCCTTTCCACACTGTGTCTGCTGGCTCTGCCTGTGATCAGGATTAGCTTGTTAGCTTGCTAACGTTGTAGTGATTGTAATGGTACATAAACGTTAATTTCGGGCGATGTGCGCATAAAGGAATGGCGACGGTGCAAAGCATGTAGATGCATTTGACCCGTTGCGAGAAAAAAAAAACACCACGGACTTATTTCGGGACGTGTAGGCGCACTGCTGTGTTACGCAGCAGCAGTGCGCACCAACACGCTGCTCTGCTTGCAAGCACGGATAGGGCGGATATGACTCGTCGAGTTGTCACGGAGTTTTTTCAAAATAAGAGTATCATATGCACCTGAATGTTGCTAGCTGTCGAGCCTAGTTATTATAGCTGGAGCTGCGCGTGGGCAGAAATGAGACCCGCTACAGGATTTTCAAAATAAGAGTATCTATATGAACCGAATCCCTATCGCACCAGTGCTAGTGAAGTAAATCCATTCATCGCACAGACCGCTGTTGCTGTAGCACGTGCGATATATATCTCGCACTGTACAGGCCTGGTATAACGCTGCCCACGGAATTATAAACGCCCCCTCGCCCATCCGGTCAACATCAGATGACGTGTAGTAACTTCCAGAAGTCCGTCCAGTTGGATTTTTTTATATCGCGCCGATTGCTATCAAACTGTATTTGATCATCAATATAATGCATTTGGGGCTATAAATCACGTTCTGGAGAAAGCTGCAGAAAGAGATGAAAACACTTATACTTTAGATCATATTTTAGTATGAATATGTGAATGAAAAAGTTTAACGTTCATACACCCTGAACAATACATATAGGACATTGAATGGGCCCTAATAATGGCAATTTAGCAATAGAATTTAAAAAGTTATAGCCCTGCAAAGAAGGGGAACTTCTCCATAGACAAATAGAGCTGGCAACCAATGGTATATCATGAATTTAGCCTTAGGCAATCAAAGTGTTAATTATATTCATAGGACATACCTGACTCCTATAAGATTGAACAGAATGGGACTTAAACAAGATTCCCTATGTTCCTTATGTACAAATGGAGAAGAGGGTACATTTATGCACATGTATTGGGATTGCCCACCGGTTAAGATATTCTGGGAAGAAGTGTCCCAGCAATTATCAGAATTCTTATTTCTGAACATACCTGTACATCCCTCTGTATTGCTGTTGAATGATGTTTTTCAGTTTGCAGCCCCTATACAGCTAAAGAGACTAGTTTTATCTGGTATCACAGCGGCTAAAAAGCTGATAGCATCAAGATGGTTTCAACCGAAAAAAATGTGCCGGAAGGTATGGGTTCTTACCTATCTCGATGTGATTTATCTAGAAATATCTACAGCAAGAATTTTAGGTGTCAGTGAAACCAACATTGCAATCTGGTTAGAAGTGGTGGAGAGAATAAAAGCTAGCATATGAATTGTAGTGCCTGGTTAGAAACGAATGAAAATGGATGGATTATCCAAGTGGGGGTCCGGGGGGGGGGTGAGCGAGCAAGAGCATATGTATGTATGGTATTAGATAGCAAGTATTAGGTATATATCTCGTAAACTACATTTATAATGATTCAAATGGTGATTTCATTGGATGTTTACTGTTAATGCTTGTGTGTCTAATTTGATGTTATGTTTAAAAAATTATTAAAAAAAACATAAAAAAAAAAAAAAAATTATCACAATTAGATTATTTCCCAAAATCGTGCAGCCCTACCAGACGGGCGACGCCGAGTGAATGTAGCATTAGCTACTGTCAGAAATGCACAAGGCTTGAATGAATGAATGATCATTGCATTTATAGAGCTTTTCTCTAGACTCAAAGTAGGCTTGGGCGGTATCACTTTTTTCATACCGTTATACCTTGATTATATAATACCGCGGTGTACGGTATTGAATGGTATGACTTTCATTTTCATCAGCGGGGGGGGGGGGGGGGGCAACCCGTGGCAACCCGTGTTACCAAGTAAACAAGTCGCGGAGATGGCCAGTTAGCCCGCAGCATCCGAGTGCTACTATCATTAGCTCTCAGAATGGAGCCACTAGCCAGAAGCCCGCAGCATCCTAGTAATACTAACGTTAACTCTCAGAATGGTAGCCAGGAGCCCCGCAACACCCTAGTACTAGTAACGTTAGTATTGTGTATTCAAAAACACACCGGACTGCAACGTAACGTTTTACCGTTTATTTGCTTGTTCCACCAGTCCACAACAACACACACTCGTTACCACAACGTTTTACGGTATTTTCACAGCACTGTCGCAACATTACCGTAAAGCGTGACCACCGTTGTGATACACATACACAACAGTTAGCTCTCAGAACAGCCAGTTAGCCCGCAGCACCAGGCAGCAACGGTAAGCGTGTCTCGACTCTCATTTAATTTCCAGTGAAGCGGGGTTTCCCCATCTCCTCCTGTGTACTCCTCCTGTGTATAGAGAACCAGCTGCCTCGCTCCACTAGTGACTCGAGGACTGGTCTCGCCCTCTGCTGGCGTGTGTGTGCAGTGCACTACAACCAACCACTGTTAAAACAACGTTTCACTGTAATATAAACTGAAATGGATCTGTGATTTTGACCCCGGTATACCTTAATACCGTCATACCGCCCATGCCTAACTCAAAGCGCTCCCCACAATGTAGGGTGGAAATGGCCTCCTTCACCACCACTGTGTAGCACCCAACCATGGGCTACTCGGGCTCAGGCCCACATCACTAAGGCTGAGACCACTTATCGATGTAATGCTTTATACTAGGGATGCCCCGATCACGTTTTTTGCCACCGATACCGATCACCGATCGTCTTGAGCCATATCGGCCGATACCGATCCGATACCGATCGTTTTTGATTAATAAAAAAAAAAAAAAATTATATAATTTTTTATTTTTTTTTATAAAATATATACATTATATAATTAGACTTGTACTTGTAGTTGTATTATCTGCGAGACAACGCCACCACGCAACAAGTCAAAATGCTCGCTATCTCCACTGTCTGTGTGTACATACTCTGCTTTGATCAAATCACATTCGGCTCTGCAGATTTACCCTAGGCTCTGCAGATATACCCTACTCCCTCAGCTATCCCCGTTAGTGACTGCGACGCAAGCCGGGCTTCGAATATGCATCGAATGAGTGTTATAAGACATTGATATCAGGAGCTGTCTGTAGCTAGTAGCTACTGCTAGCCGGAAATATAACGTTAAGACAACGCCTCAGTGAACTATTTAGTTGAATGGGACATTTCGTTTTGAACAGTGAGCTAAGCTAACGTGAGCTAACAGAGGTATCATACACTAGTACTAGATAACTAGACTATTGCTGGAGCATTTGTTGATATCAGGAGCTATCAGTAGCTAGCCGGCTGGATACCGTTCAGTTAGACAAAGCCTCATCATGTATTAAACTAAAAGTGAATAGTTGACTGGGTCATTTTGTAACGGTAGCTAACGTTAGCTCATGGAGGTCCCGTCCCACTAGACTAGACCCGTGTTTACATGCGTGCGGGAGGAGCTGGAGGAGGAGCAGACGCGCAGCACTGTGTGCAGCTCCCGGTGTCTGAGACAGAACTCAGCGAGTGAGATCTGTTTTGACGATCGGCGAAAATAAAGCATTATCACCGATCACCGATCGCATATTTATACTGATTATCGGCCGATAACGATCGGTGGCCGATCGATCGGGGCATCCCTACTTTATACTATACTAAAATACTAGGTCTTGTGGATTGTTTTAGTTAAAACATCCCCCCATTTCATGTAAATACAGTTGAATTGCAACTCTGCACTGTGTGCATTCAATATGCAGTGCACTCCTCCATCACATCCAGAGTCCACAGACTATAACATGAGAAGGATCACTGTGGTAGTTTAAATGGGGAAATCTGTAACACTAAAGATGGCGGCAACGACAAAGAATTGCTGCAAAATAAACATACATTTGTTGTTTAAATTATAATAATAAAAATAAATATATATATACGTATATATATATATTATTTTAATAGAAATATCGATATTTATCGATAATTTTGTCCCGGTTTATCGATTCTTCCAAATGGCACATCGTCTCAGCCTTACACATGACACTCACACAATGGCTGAACGGCTCAGGAGACAGGGATTGATTATCAGCCAATTAGGCGGTGTGTCTCCACTGACTGCAGTATTATGAATGAATGAGTGAGTGGCTGAGTGTGTGGGTGGAGTGAGCAGTACAGTGATCTAGTAGTGTGTCAGTGAGTGGTACTAGTGTGTGTGTGATCATATAAATGTGATGGGGTGTGTGAGGACATATGCAATCATCCTCTTATTATGTTTTGTGGTGAGACTATAGAAAGCGTAGCTGGAGTTGGAACAGTTATCCTTTCATTCCCAATTAAAATCAATAGACCTCACACAGGTCCCGTATATCCGGCAGGATCTCCCGCAGCTATAGGGAAATTAATAGACTATTACAAGGTGTTGTAAGTGAAGACCTGCCTAGGCAATATAAAGGAGTGGATGTCACCAAACCACCTACAGTTAAATGAGAGCAAGGGGGAGATCATTCTGTTTGGCACCCCCACCGCAGTCACTCAGAGCTCCAGAAACATAGGAACCCTCTCCTCCTTGGTAGGCCTGTCGCGATAAGCAATAAATCGATTAATTGCTGCGATAATTAAAATGAATGCAATGATTTTGACGGGCGCGATTAATTGCTATTTGCGCGTTTGTTTTAATGAGGCGGAACCAGTGCCCCTCAGTCACTGTCCGTGTTGGGAGGCGGGCCGCTGACGTTACTAGAGTACAGCACGGGAGCTCCGTGGGGCAACGCCACATAGACATTTCTCAATAGTGTTGCTCCTTTTAACCAAGTAGCATTATTTGTAGTGTAACGTTAGCTATTTTTAGACCCAAGTAGTTACTCGCTACTGCCCGGAGAAACTGGACTGCTAAATAAAGATTAAAGATCTAGCGTTCGTTGATGCTCATTCAATGCTAACAACATTAGCTACAAACGAAATACAACGTATAGCATAGCTACAAGTACAACACAGAATAACGTTAATACAATTACATGCATCATTGTTTACAATTAACGGGTGGGGCTAGTCAAAGGACTGGACACGGGGACAAGTTAAACATGAATTAATTTATTATAACACTCCGGTAGTTTCGAGTCGTGCTGCAGTGCTTACGCACCACAGCTATTATATTATATACTGCTTTGACGCTTCCTCCTCATCGTTGATTGCCTGTAGTAGCTGCATCTAACGTTAGTAGCTAACGTTAAAACTAACCTAAAGTTAGTTGTTCACCAACAATTTGTTTTATCATTAGCTCAAAAACATCATATCATTAGCCCAAGTTGTCGGCTCATAGTTTCTGCTTAGGATAATCACAAAATACTTCCGGTCCGGTCGGTGGGCTTCAAAATAAAAGTCTAAACACCGGAAAAGACGGAGCGGTGGGCTTCAAAAGAAAAGTTTGGGGAAATAAATTTCAAAAAAAAAATTCTCTAACCGGTCGCAATAATATCGCTTATCGCGATATTTTCGGGGGCAATTAATCGCCCAGCAAAATGTGTTATCGTGGCAGGCCTACTCCTTGGTGAAACCCAATGTGAGAAACCTTGGGGTCTTATTTGACTCAGATCTCAATTTCCATAAACAAGTAAGATCAGTAGTACAGTCCTGTTTCTTCCAACTGCGCATCATCTCAAAAATAAAGTCCTTCCTCTCCCCCAGCGACCTTCATAAAGTCATCACCATGCTTATTCTCTCACGACTGGACTACTGCAATTCCCTCTACTCTGGTCTCCCGGACAAAACTATCCTCCCCCTCCAGTGCATTCAAAATGCTGCTGCCAGGCTGGTCTCAGGCACCAGAATGAGGGACCACATCTCCCCAGTCCTCGTCTCTCGCCACTAGGGCTGTACCGAATGCTTCGAAGCTTCGATCATAATGTTGACATTCGAATTCTAAATCAACATTCGAAATTTTTATAATAAAATTAATTTTTTTTTAAAATATTTTCTTGTATGCGTATATTCAATCTGTTTAAACCTGGGGTTTTTCTTCACAGTTGCAGATAAAGATTAGTGTAACTGAGGGGTACAATTCCCTGACTGTATTGAGAGTATGGTATTATTAAACCACTACTTAGTTATGTACTTTAATTACTGGCCATACAGTACACGGTATATCTGGTGAACACCCACACAAGAATACGGCTTAACAAAGAAAGTTATATTTAGAAGTATTTATTATTAGAGCAGCAACAATAGGTTACAATATTGAGAATTATGAATTGCGGTTATATGGCGAAGAACACTTAAGTAGGTCAAGAGCGTAAGTCCATGAGCACCATAAGATGGGTATAACTGACGCCACCTGTAGCATAAGAATTACATAAGGCACACTCGTAGTCAGCGGGAGATACTAAGGGGGTTCCCTCCGGTTGTAAGTAGGGGTGCACCGATATATCGGTCGGGTATCGGTATCGGCCGATAAGTGCCTTGTTGACTGCTATCTGCCTATCGGCCGATAAGCTAAAATTTGCCGATAGCAGTCGCCGATAAATAAGCATCAATTTGTGTAGCGTCAAAAGGCAAAAAAAAAAAAAGTTCACTCGCGACCCAACGCCCGCCGTCCCCCACACACACACACAAGCTACTGCATCAGTTACTACTTATGATTAACAAGGCATTCGTTTTGTGGCATTAACGTTAGTTATATAGTTAGTGTTACACGGACAATAACATCAGCATATTATTATTACCCATAGCAGCAAGGCATTACTCGGAGTCCGTTCATAGCTCAGTTCCATTCCGTTGCTCATTCCGTACCCAACTACCCACTACTAGTTAGTTAGCACCATCCAGGCATCAACGTGATCTCCCGGTACGGTAGCTAGTTAGTTAGCACCATCCAGGCATCAACGTGATCTCCCGGTACGGTAGCTAGTTAGTTAGCATCATCCAGGCATCAACGTGATCTCCCGGTACGGTAGCTAGTTAGTTAGCACCATCCAGGCATCAACGTGAGCTCCCGGTACGGTAGCTAGTTAGTTAGCACCATCCAGGCATCAACGTGAGCTCCCGGTACGGTAGCTAGTTAGTTAATAACGTTATATAGTTAGTGTTACACGTTCAATATAACATCAGCATATTATTTACCCGAACACAGCAAGTAAGCAAGGCATTATTCCGTTCATAGCTCCGTTGCTCATTCCGTACCAAACTACCCATTCTGCAATCTGTTAATAAAGTTTTCAACCAGACAAATGTATAGAAAGGCTTTGTTTTATTATAACATTTGTTGCAGTAAAATCATTATGTCTCATTTGGTCATGCTGTAGAGCGCTGGTCGGCGGGCCGGGCAGCTAAGGTATTAGCTACGTTAAGTTTGTTGTGATGTGCTCTCGAGTGAGTCGCAAGCAGATCAATGGCGGCATGCCCGAAAGTAGAAAACGCTTGCCGATTGGTGGTAAGAACAGCAGGAGGTGGGTGCTAGCGGTGTGGCGTAATTGGCCGAATCGACTGTCAATCAAAATGGTTCCATTGCATTGGTTGAAAGCTCTGGTTGAGAGAATAGTATCCCGCTGCAGGCCGCCAGAATGGTTCCATTGCATTGGTTGAAAGCTCTGGTTGAGAAAATAGTATCCCTCTGCAGGCCGCCAGACGATACTGGGAGAGAGATAGTGATACCATAAACATATTTATTGATGTTTCCTTTTTTTAAGTAAGTAAAGAGGCCTACAAATACAAACATACACATACAAATATACAGTAGTTTCATAAAAAAATTAAAAAAAAAAAAAAAAAAAATTAAAAAAAAATTAAAAAAATTACAAATACTTATATACAAATATACAAATATCGGTATCGGTATCGGTATCGGCCGATAGTGTTAGTTGAACAATCGGTATCGGTATCGGTATCGGTGGCCAATTTTCATATCGGTGCATCCCTAGTTGTAAGCCAGCAGGGGAGAGGAATGTTCGGGAGCAAAAGTCTGGGTCAACGAGGAATAAATAAGCTCCAGCTACGGGAGGCGGTACATATACTCCCCTCGATCGGCAGACAAAAGCAGCAGCTATAATCCAGTATGCGCGACAGCACGGATGAAAGCCAGCCAGCCTCTTCCTAGAGACGGGCTCGAGTGATGCTCCTCACGGGTAGATCCCACACAGCAGTGGGGTAGACGGTTCTCTGCTCCAGCAGCCACAGTACCAAAAGCAATATAATCCAGCCGGAAAAGGCTCTGCATTCGCCGGTGTAGATTCTCCTGTGCACTATACTTCACATTAACTAGGTCGAACTTGACGTTATTTCACTAAACTATGACACGTTTGCTATCCTATTCGCACATGTTATAAGTGCTCTATTTAGACGCAAAGTTGCTCACTTCACTTGGTCGTTGACTCGTGGTGAAGGCTTTAACGTAATGAACTCAACTAGACGTTACTTTGAACGAATGATGAACTGAATGAACTGATACTTTGAACGAAGTGCTGCTGTTTCCACCTGCGCCGTATTTATACGTAAGGTGAATAATCTAGTGCCAACCTCAGTTCTGTCTCGTATTACTGCGCAAACCTGGACATGTTGAGACATGTCTTGGCGGTGGCTTTGAACTCGAACTTGGGGGTATGGTCGTTGGCGCCTAGGGGTCGCTGTCCAATAGAAGAACGAATATTATGGTCTGGCTTGTACCTAGGTAAAGGGATATTCCGTGTATATATACAAAGAATATACAAGGGATATCAGACGATATACAAATATTATACAAGGGGTATCAAGCAATAAATATATATATTTGGTTTAATCTGACCCTTTGTAACAATTAGGCTACACTAATATTATACTATTCAGGGCTCTACGCTAACCTTTTTCCCAAGGAGCACATGTGCTCCTAAATGAAAAGATTTAGGAGCACACAAAGAAATTTAGGAGCACCCAAAAATATTTAGGAGCACAGTGAAAATATTTCAAGTAACAGAGTTTATTTTTTTTTCAAAAATAAATGTATATTTGTACTGTGCGTATCAAATAAACTATCAAATCAAACTACTGCTACAAAAGGTTCAGTTACTTAACTTTAGCTTTTGCCCCTTTTATGCATACAATGCATATGTTTTGGCTGTGTTGCTCTTCTAGAAAAATAATCCTTTCAGGGTTGCCTATTGAAATACTGTACACCTCCAGTACAGAAACATTGTTTATGAGTTTGCGTGTCAGGTAGACCATTGATTGACAGTCGAGTCTGCCAATTACATCACACCGCTTGCACTCCGCTGCAGCTGGACCCTATTGCCCATCTCTGCTGTTGATAACGCTAGCCAAGTTATTATACACACAGATACACAGTGGGCCAGTGACTTTGGTGTAGGGGTGTAACAATGCATCGATCATAAGGGGGAAATGCAACTGCTTCGATTTGAAAATGTTAGAATAGATTATCGCAAATGTGTACACGTTGTTATTGTCATGTCCGTTACAGCCAACACACCGACATACGCTACTGCATCAACGTTATGATTAACAAAGCAAGGCATTCGTTTTGTTACATTAACGTTATATTACTATTGCTATCGATAAATCTAGGTGTTCTAAAATCTATTGCTATTGGTAAGAGAGAGACTATAATAAGTTAGTGTCTCGGAAAACGAGAGCCTTGATCGCAATGGCGGAGTTTCAGGAAGTAAACAAGCAAAATGAGAGCTTCCGATTGGTCATTTGCTTTATTTCCCATGAAACCAGTCACTTCACTCTACTGTGATTGGACCGTTGGCTTGAGTGCAATGTGGGACTTGTAGTTTGTTAACGATTCTCAGCGGAGAAATAAAAAGTACGACCGAGGCTGTAATCTGCACTCGCACACCGTGCGCGTAATTGAGTTGAGGTTCGCACACACATATTTTTAGGGGCATATGCGAGCAATATGGTCGCACTGTAGAGCCCTGACTATAAGACGTCACCATCACTTTCGTACCGTGCCCTATTGTGGATTAGTTATGTTGGCGAAACTGATGAGTTATATTGATTAAAGAAAGTTGATTTAATAAAAAATAAAGACTAATTTAATCAGATTAATCACTTTATTCAAATTGGGGATTTAGTTTGAGGATAAAAGAAAATGTATGAAGTAATTTTTTTTTTTTTTTTACAGACATTCTAAGCTTCGTTCGGAATACTTCAATACAGGCCTGTACGCTGCGATGATATGATCGCGAATTGCCCCTTTAATTGGCCGTTGCGATTGGTAAATATTATCTGGGGGCGGGCTTGCGAGTAGTGCTTTCAAGCCTTGCATTCGCATTTCACTCCTAAATTATCCAAGGCGTGTGATGACGCCACTCACGCGAGCTCGTGGTGCTATGAAAGAATCTGTCGGCAATGAATGAACTTACTGCGATCACCGATAGCCTGAGTGAAAAAAAAGATTTGCGCGGAGTGAATCTGGGTCACGCTATATACTTGGAACTTGTAGTCTATCGTGCGATTAAAGACCATGTCCCTATCTGCGTAGTCTATACATCCAACACCAAATCCCATAATTCCTAGCGAAACGAAACTGTAGCCGCTTCCTTTAAATAATAATATGGCTCTTGCTCCGCAAGAACAACGGAGTGGATAATGGATATCAGTCAATTTTATGACAACCACGTCCGATGTGGAGAGATGATAAGATGATGATGATTGACGTGATGATGTGATGATTGATTGACGGGGACACGGAAACTTCTAACGTTCAGGATCAGCCATGCATTACGTGAGTACCCCACTATTAGGACGTGAAATACTGTCTACTTAAATTGACACCGCGGATCAATAAAGTATCAACCTATCTATCTAATAATGAGACGATATGCAAATAATATAATACTAATAATTGTCGGTTCCCCGTATATGAAATGAAATGACTGCTGGTAAAATCACTGTTTATTTCTCGTTTTGCATAGTATTACATTCCACTTCTATAAACAATCAAAGTCCTACCGTAAGAGCCTCATACGGGTCAATTAAACCTTTTTTATTAGTCTTTCCTTCGAGCTAAGTTGGACTGAACATTTCACTGTCAAAAGCGCAAATGTAAATAAGGTTGCGTTGCAACAGTTTTCAAAATAAAGGTCATATATACAAATACCTCTCAATTCTTAAAAAAAAAAGTCCCGGATATACATAAACATTAATTGGCATAGATCTCTATAAACGGCCCAACACATTGATCACTTTAGGCACACACTGAAACCAGTAACATCACAAATATGAAGCAGGTAATTACCCATACAAATAATAAACCTTTCATGAGGTTATTTACAATAATAATAATTCATTTGATTTCTAAAGCACTTTTCATTGTGAAACAAATGTATGCAGAGTTTCTTCTCCTCCTGATTAATGGTGTGTGTGTGTTGTGATGATCTCATTCAAGGAGCACTACACAAGCGCGCGCACACACACACACAGTTTGTTGTTTTTGTTCTATTAGTGATTTACACACTCTCAGTTGGTTCATTATAAAAGATACAAACCTGAAAACAAACGCACTTAAATGTTAAATAAAAGGACCACAGTAATGAGGCAGGAGGAACATATTTTTTTTTAATAATGGTAAAATTGTTATTAAAAAATTTGCCCCTAAAAAATATTTTTTGCCCCTAAATTTCTCATTTAGGGGCAAGTGTGCCCCTAGTGAAAAAGCTTAGCGTACAGCCCTGCAATAGAAGCTTCGAATGTTAAAAAATGACATTCGATACAGCCCTATTCTCCACTGGCTCCCAGTGAGGAAGAGAATCAATTTGAAAATTCTGCTTTTCACATACAAAGCCCTCAATGGTCTCGCTCAGGCCTACATTGAGGAACTCTTGGTCCAACACATCAGCTCCAGGTCCCTCAGATCAAACGACCAACTGTGTCTGAGGGTCCCGCGGGCCAAACTTGTGACAAAGTGTTTCCGGGCCTTTGCAGTGATGGCGCAGACACTGTGGAATAAGCTCCCCCTCAAGATCAAGTCTGACAACACTGTACTGGCTTGGGTGGTATGACGGTATTACGGTATACCAGGGTATTTTGAAATCCCGTCGGTATGATTTTCAATACTGTGACGTCACAGACTGTGCGCCAAATCACAGATGCGTTGCTTGTAGTGCACAGCACGTGCCAGCAGAGGGCAGGGCAGTCTGTCTTTCCCTCGCTCAGTCAGAGCTCAGCAGAGTCACACGCGTGTTCCTTTGGGTCTTTCATCTCGCATGTGTGTATTAATCTGCATGACAAATAAAGACTTATTCTTCTATAGAATGCGGTTATGGACCGGTGGCTGTCCATTTATTAAGGTCGAATGGATGGACCATGGGTCCACTTCCAGACATTGGATGATTGAGGAATCGGGAAACGGAGCGTTTTTCTAAAATGTTTTAATGGATTTGTGCATGAATGTGGACTCGGGACACGTTGTTTGGGTACCGGTAAGTAAATTATGTTATGGTTAAGCGTATGGAAGATGAACGTACGAGTTATGAATGCCAGGAGTGTATGTTTGGTAAACCATTCCAGTTCGACTGTGTGTGTGCGTATTGGCTTGGTGATTCACTACAGGGGTTTAACGGCTTAAGCTGGGTTTTGATTATCAGTTAATCAATGCAGAATACATTTTGTGCGTCTGTATGTGTAGTTGTGTACTACTGTCGTGAGTTTGAGAGTCACATTGGTCTAATTTCAGCCTCCGTTATACGTTATTTGTTCCGTATGACTCGTTTCATATGTGTGTGTCTCGAATGTGCGCGCTGATTTGTTTAAGTTGGTAACACAGGTCGCTAAGGAATTTAGGTTTGAGGTTGAAGAAAGTGCACTTTTAGGTTGAAAGAACGGCCCTAATGTCAACGTGTTTCAATATAAGCGTTATGTATGGTGATAACGAGTATATTGTTAACTTAGCTCTGCTCCGCTCCGCTCCCCCCCCCCCCCCCCCCCCCGCTGATGAAAATGAAAGTCATACCGTCATAATACCCATACCGGGGTATTATGTCAGCAAGGTATGACGGTATGAAAAAAATTATAGCGCCCAAGTCAAGGCCTTGCTTAAAAACCACCTTTTCGCTCTGGATGATCACTAGCTACTTTGCTGTTGTGTTGTGTGTCTGAGGTGAAGCTGAGCTGACTACACTGTGATCTAGCTGAGTAAAGTAAGTTAGTACCCAATCCATTGTATATTTTGGTAATTGTTTGTTCTCTGAATCAATCAGGCTCAGTTCACCCCATAGGGTTTGACTTGAGCAGCCTGTGCTAATTAGTCCAATCAGTCAGAGTCAAGGCCTGTGTTAAATACTGCTGCCTGTAGCTCACTTTGCACTAAGCTGAGCTGACTACACTGTGATCTAGCTGAGTAAAGTAAGTTAGTACCCAATCCATTGTATATTTTGGTAATTGTTTGTTCTCTGAATCAATCAGGCTCAGTTCACCCCATAGGGTTTGACTTGAGCAGCCTGTGCTAATTAGTCCAATCAGTCAGAGACCAGCCCCCTACAGGTGTGGGACAATATTCATTAGGGATTTAAGTGTAGTCTATCCAAGCGCCAGCAGAGCGCCAGCGACCGACTAAGACGGACAAAGACTTGGGAGTTTTCCGAGGAGGCAACCGAGTGCATTAGAGTGCATTAGAGTATCTACTGCCCCTCACTTGCCCTCCTCCAGCAGGCCACTCTTTTGTAACTGCATTTTCTGGTCTTGCCTTGTTAGCTTGTCAACTAGCTCGACCTACTGGTTTTAGCTCTTTAGCTAAACCTTCAATCGGCTTCATACACATAGCCAGGGACCGAAACTAGAGAGCGCCACCCGCCATTTGCGCTCAGTTTTTACGTTTGGCGCCTCCCACTGAGAGGTCTGACCGCCGTGTGGCGGGCAATCAAATAGTCATGTGAAAACCGAAAATCATGATCCAATTCTTTAGCGGAGTTCTCACTCGCTGTCTCAGCACAGACATGCAGCGCACCGTGCACTGCTGCTGCTCCTACCCCCTCCCCACCTGTTTCTGTATGCCTGCATGTAAACAGAGGCTATTGCCTCCGAGTCACCGTGACGTTAGTCTAGTCAGTGTGGGACCTTCGTGAGATAACGTTAGCTACCGTTACAAAATGACCCAGTCAACTATTCACTTAGTTTAATACATGAGGCATTGTGTAACGTTATCCAGCCGGCTAGCTACTGATAGCTCCAGACATCAACAAATCCTCCAGCAATAGTCCAGTGCATAATACCTCCGTTGGCTAGGTAGCTCACTAGTCACTACGAAATGTCGCAGTAAACTAAATAGTTCACTGAGGCGTTGTCCCAACGCCATCCAGCAGTAGCTACAGATAGCTCCTGGCATCAATGTCCTACAACAACAACATGCGTATTCGAGTCCCTGGCTTACATCGCATGAGGGCTGCTGACTAGGGTCCAGGTGCAGCGCAGGAGAATCCTTTCATGCTGAATGTAGGGTTTAGGGTCCAGCTGCAGCGCCGGAGAATCCTTGCTGGAGCTGGAGGCCACTCGAGTATACACACAGACAGTGGAGCTGTTTGCAGACAGCGAGGTGGCGATGTCTCGCAGACAGGGTTAGAAATTTAAAAAAAAATTCAAGGGCTTTTTTTGCCCCCCTTAATTGATTTTCGGGGGCTTTTTTTGTATTTCGGGGGCACTGAATTATTATAATAAACGGTAGGGGTGGGACGGTTCACAAAATGGACGGTTCGGTTCGTATCACGGTTTTGGGGTCACGGTTTTCAGTTCGGTTCGATATACGTAAATTTTTATAAAAAAAAATGTAACACTCAAATCTAAACATGCTTCTCATTTATTAAAAAAAAATAAAAAAGTTTACAGTGTTACAGTGTTTACAGCCTTAAATAATGTTTGGCACACAAAGACTGAACTGACTGAAAAATATAGGCTACATTTGTAGTATTAACTTAGTGCAAACAAACAATATGCTCAGCCAGCACTAGACTTTCCTTTCTTTAAGGATAAGCCTTATGGACCCAACTCTTTAGATGAGGGAACGGGTACATACGCACACAATACGCGGCCACTGATGGATCCATGGGGCTTGGATAAGTCCTATGGACCCAACTCTGACCACTAATAAAAACGTAACTACACTAGCGTTATAAGAGCTAACATTGCTACCTACCGTACAAGTGCATTGGTTTAGTGCATTTCCTACTTCCGGTTGCTACTGAGCGGACATGTTTGTGCGGACCTGTTCTCCCAAACTGGTAAGCAAATGACTGTTTTCATTTTTACGTTATTTTCATTTTTACGTTATTATTATTATTATTATTATTATTTTTTTTTAAACATTGATCTTAACTGATCACTGTGACTTTATTGCTTTTATCGTTA
This sequence comes from Notolepis coatsorum, assembly GCF_963971535.1. Classification (NCBI taxonomy): domain Eukaryota; kingdom Metazoa; phylum Chordata; class Actinopteri; order Aulopiformes; family Paralepididae; genus Notolepis; species Notolepis coatsorum. The sequence goes on from NC_140166.1 coordinate 162,114,477, forward strand.
TATATGCCTATGTTTGTGTACAGCACTTTGAGCTACATGACATGTATGAAAGGTGCTTTATAAATACTTACTTACTTACTTACTTTAATATAAACACAAAAAAACAATGTCAACCATGTTTAAATTCCCTGATTGTCAGTTCTTAATGGAAAGATTCGTGTTCTGCTTGAAATTATTATGTATCTGTCTACATTTATTTAGACTAACATTATTTAAATATTGAGTGCAACTGTGGTGGATTACGTAATTCGGTGAGTTGGAACTATCTATGGGTTGGCGCCGGGTCCCCACGGACATTTTAGTGTCACGCACCTTCAGCTCAGGCAATGTTATTATCAGCTCCGGTAGCTCCGGTAACGTTAGGAGGTGATGGCATGCAGTGGGAAAGCGGCAATAGTCCCGGTTGGAGTTAGTAAAACACAGTTGTATGTTAGCCTTCTTGGATGTTGAATAAACGCCTATCATTGTCTTTAAACACCCCGCCTCTCAGACTCCCATTTCCTCCTCTGCTAGCTAGTAGCTACGGTAACATTTCGTTGACTGTATTACCTCCCGGGCTGATTCTATAGTTAAAACGTGCGTCGTGTTGTACAAACTGCTAACGCTATGGCAAGATGTGTGTATGCCTATGTAATGTTAATGGCTATGTTTTTAAAGTCGTAATGAAGATTGATTTAGATTGTGCTTGCCATTTGTACACAAACTGACTAGCACCTGGCTCAGCTGCAGTGCTGCTGCTGCTGCAGCAGCAGCAGCCAGTGCTCACCTCCGCCAAATGAATTTTTTTAATTTGCGCGTCATCTGAACCGTACGATACACAGACGCGCCATTACCGGATAAATATATATATATAATTAGTAAACTGTCTGGGGCATTTTGTGCCCCCCTTAACTGATTTTCGAGGGCATTTTGTCCATTTTCAAGGGCATTATGCCCCAAGCCCCCGTTAATTTCGAACCCTGCTCGCAGATAACACAATCACAAGTATGATTATATAATATATATATTTTATTAAAAAAAATATTTTTATATAAAATAATAATAAAAAAAAAATTTATCAAAAGAAAGTTGGCAGGTAAGAAATATGCTTGGCGGGTAGATTCTTCCCATCTACCCGCCACTGGCCGGTGAGTCAAAAAGTTAATTTCGCTCCCTGCACATAGCCTTTAGCAGTTGATCCATAGTACTTCGTATTTGTATTTGTTCCTGCTCTACCTGGTGTCAGCATGGCTCTGTGTTCTGTCTGTCCCGCTCTTCTAGAAAGGTTAACTCGGTTAGAGAGTCGTGTCCTTGAACTTGAGTCAGGAAAACAGTCAGCTTTAGACGTCTCGGACACTATAGGCTTTTCTAAGGAGCCTCTAGCGAGGTCTTCTTGTCTGGAGAGTCCCAGACATAGTGCTCAGGACAAGGTCTTTGCGCCCAATACGGAATGGCAGTGTAACCGCTCGGCCTTGGCCTCAACAGCACCTGCTCCGCAACATGATTTTACACGTGTTGCGGGTTCCGGTCCCAGTACGCAGCGGCGTCCACTGAAACCCCGTCTTCCTGTCCTTGTGATTGGCGACTCCATCACCCGGCATATTAAGCTAGGCAAGCCAGCCGAGATCAAATGTTTTGGGGGAGCCAGAGCTACAGACATGGAAGCCAACCTGAGATTTCTGGCGAATAGCATAGTCAAGGGAAAAGTTAACCCACATCTCACACCCACTGAAGATAAATTCGACCACATTGTTATACACGTCGGAAATAATGACTGTAGGATGAAAGTCTCTGAGGTTACAAAGATCAACATAGTTAGGCTTTCTGACCTCGCCAGAAAGATGAGTCGGCATCGAGTAATCTTCTCTGGCCCCCTGCCTGTAAACCGGCATGATGATGAGTTCATGAGTAGGACAGCTTCTCTACACCGATGGCTGGAAAAATACTATAAAGAACAGGGCTTAGGGTTCGTGGATAACTGGTCCTCTTTCTGGGGGCGCCGTGGCTTGCTGAGAAATGACGGCGTGCATCCTAACATGCAAGGCGCCTCTTGTAACTGTGGCCATTATATGGTTTCATCATTTATGTTATTTCAGTTTGTAAGTGTAATATTTGAGAATGTATTTATGTTTCATTTCTTATTTTCTTTATTATTTAATTTGCTACAATTTATAATATATTCATTTTGACGTCTGGTCATATGTGGTGTCCCGTTAGGCTGCTGTTGTGTTGTTACATTTGGGTCTGATTAAGACACCTGCGAGCAAGCGGCAGGGATGTTGGGAGACTGGGACTCATTAAGACACCTGCAGCGGCAGGAAGGACAGAGACGAGTTGTACAGGCTCTCTAGATTCGAAGAGTGTACCTCTATGTGTAGTGTACCACTAAGACTGTTACCAAGAACAGAAGAACAAGACCCCTTTTTTATGTAGCATGCAGCCAACGAGTTTTCAAGGTGGATTGGAGGACCAAGCCTTTAATAAACCCGTCGAAAGGAAACCACTTGTGTCTGCAGTGCTTGAAGGAGTTATAGTGAAAACTCGACTGTTCATCGATGCAAGTGGGCGATGAAGCAAGTCCAAGTTTAAGGCCGGCGTCCAGCGGATCTTCCCCGACAATTGTTTGCTGCGCTGCCGGCGCGCCGTCATCAAAGGACAGATGAGTCACAAACAATACGCACTACACGCATAAACACAAAGAAGTAAGAAGATGCACACAGTATAATGAGCAGCGTTTCAAGATAAAGCCATAAAGGACTTGGACATTATAAGTTAAGAGTGGTCAGGTCAAGAAGAGTGCTTTGTAAACGTTTCTATAATATATTTGACTGTGAATTCTAATTACTGTGGTGTGCGTGCTAAAAACGTTTTGACTTATTTGCCTATATAATTTAACTGAAGCTAACCATTTGTACACATTAAGGTGTCAACGTTAAAGTATAAATATTTTCTGATTGAATTAATTTCTAATTTAAAGTGTGTTTTGGAAATTATAACCTATAAAAGGCACGTATAATTTATAGGTGAAGGCTATTATTGGCATCTAATATTTATGTTCCTAAGCGTTCTGAAGCGCTTAATATATATGTGGAGGTTATTTTGAAAACCAATTGAATTAAGCAATTTGATTTGCTCGGAGAGTACTGCATTTAATTCAAATTTGAGTACAAAACAGGCTAAAGGTTTAAAGGTGTATTTACTATTTTTTCTTTACAAATTTTGGTAAATTTAAAGTAGTGATTTACAATGACAGAGCCAATTAGGCCTGCAATTGAAGTAGGGGACAGTGTTAGGGATAGTGCAAATTCCCAAGACCGACCTGAAGAAGGTCAGGAAGAAGGTGCTGAAGCTCAGCAAGAGGTACCAAAACGATCTCAAAGAACCAGAACTCTAACAGAGAAGGGTAAAGCAATGCAGGAGGATAAGATCAAAGCGCTTCAACAAAGATTTAATTACATTTACAATAAATGGAGGACACAAGTTAAATCTTCTAAAGGTCCGTTATCACAATCAACAGAACATTTGTCTAATGAGCTGCTTACTGATATCATTACAGATGTCACAGGTCTTTCTAATGATGTGCAGCATATTTATGATCAACTACGTGACATCTCAACTCCAGACCAGGACACGCGTCTAAGAGTGGATCTGTGTGCAGGGATTTCTGAGATAATTGTGTCCAGAGCCACATTTAGACTGGGGGGAAGTGTGTTAGAAGAAGGAGAGAAAGAGTGGCCAGAAGCAGGCTCTCTCTTTGACTCAAGCACCTATAAATCTGGTTCTGCCACTTCTTCCAGGAAAAGTGCTTATAAATCTGGTTCTGCCACTTCTTCCAGAAAAGGCACCTCAGTGCATTCAAGCAGTTCTTCTGTAAAGCGACGAGATGCTGTCGCTGATGCTGCTGCAAGCCAAGCTGTTCTGGAAGTGTTAAAAGAACAAGAAAAAGAACAATTGGAAATGCAGTGCCTAGAAGCAGAAGCTAAAAAGAAGATAGCTGAGCAAGAGGCAGCAGGCATAAAGCGTCGTTTAGAACGAGAAGCAGAACGTTTAGAAAGAGAAACAGAAGAGGTTGAACGAAGAATAAAGAGAGAGGAAGAGGAAGCTAAAATTAAAGCTCAACTGGAAGAAGAACATGGAGCTATACAAAGGACTCTGGAGGAAAAGCGGAGAAAGATACAGCATTTGGAGGCAGTGAAAGGTCTTAATGCAGCACGAGCAAGAATTCTTGTGTACGATCAAGTGGAGGCCACAGAAGAGCGGAAAGACGTACTAGAACATGAGAGGGTAGCAGACAACAAAGTGCCTGCTCCCACAAGTCCTCTGTCCCTGTATACGTCTCCCGTACCACAAGTTGTGACCACCTCCTCAAATGACAGTACAGCAGAGCTTGTTAAGATGCTGGCAGGTGCTTTGAGTGTCAACAGAATTCCAATTCCTGAACCTTCATCATTCAGTGGGGACCCATTGAAATACAATGACTGGAAACTTTCCTTTGAAATACTGATTGATCAGAAGAGCATTGAAGACAAGGAGAAGATATACTACCTCCGTAGGTATGTAAGTGGACAAGCTAAGAAAGCACTTGATGGCTATTTCTTACTCGGAACCAAATCTGCCTATGTTGCAGCATGGAAGACTTTGGAGGAGAGATATGGTAATCCATTTACAATAGCAAAAGCATACAGAGACAAGCTCCAAGCATGGCCCAAGATGGGATCTAAGGACAGCTTTGAGCTCAGAGAGTTTGCAGACTTTCTCAGGAGTTGTGAGGCTGCCATGGTCAACATCAAGGCATTGGACATTTTAAATGACTGTAATGAAAACAGGAAAATTCTTTTAAAGTTGCCTGATTGGCTAACAGCGAGATGGAACAGGATGGTTATCCAAGAAGAAGAAGAGCGTAACCAATTCCCCTCCTTCAGCCAATTTGTAAAGTTTCTGACAAGAGAAGCGAAAATTGCCTGCAACCCTGTTACATCACTACAGTCACTAAAACAAGGTGAGACTGAAAAACCAAAATGCCCAAGATATCAAAGCTTTGAAGCAAAGGCACTGACCACATGTTCCAATGAAAAGACTGTCATAACATGTATTTTCTGTGAGAAGTCAGGGCATACTTTGCATAAATGCAGGACGTTCATGGAGAAAACTGTTTCAGACAGAGTCAAGTTTGTTCAAGCTGGAAAGCTATGCTTTGGTTGTCTCAAGTCTGGTCACTACTCAAAGAGCTGCAACAGTAGGAATGTGTGCGACGTGTGCCACAAGCAACATCCTACATGTCTGCATGAGGAGCGAGCCAAAGAAGGACAAAGACCACCACAAGCCAAGCTAAAGCTAAATGAAGAAAAGCCAAGTACAAGTCAACAATGGTACAAAGAAAGACCTCAATCGACACAATGCAAAGAAACAACCACAAACTCTACTTCACATAGAGTAATACTTCATGAAGCTAACACACAAACGACTGCAATAATTCCTGTCTGGCTTTCATCCACAGATCAACCAACACAAGAAGTCCTTGTTTACGCTCTGTTGGATTCTCAAAGCGACACAACCTTTGTTATAAGGGAAGTAGCAGAAGCGTTGGAAGCAACCAAAGTCAAGGTCAAAGTCAAGCTCTCTACTATGACCTCAAGAACGACAGTAGTAAGCTCTGAAAGAATGGACAACTTACAAATCCGTGGCTTTTACTCTGGTAAGAAGATATTGTTACCACCAGTCTATACTCGGGATTTCATTCCAGCCAACAGAACACACATACCAACAGATGGAACTGCAAAAGCGTGGTCCCATCTAGAGCACCTCCAAGGAAAGATTGCACCTATGCAGGACTGTAAAGTAGGTCTGCTCATTGGGTACGACTGCTCACAAGCCCTGCTTCCAAGGGAAGTTGTGTCTGGCGAAGAAAGTCTGCCTTATGCACAGCGTACAGACCTTGGATGGAGTATTGTTGGCCATGGGAATCCCTGCGTAGACTACGGCGACGCCATCGGAATCAGCCATCGCATAGTAGTGAGACAAGTAATGGCAGGTGTGAAATCTTCTGTTGTTAATCTCAAAACTGAAGTACACTATGTGAGCCGAACAAAAGTGAAAGAAATGACTCCCTCAGACATAAGAGTTCTTGAACCAGACTTCTCAGAAAGAACTGGAGAACATGACCCTGTGTCTCAAGAACATATCAAGTGCCTGTCGAAGTTGAGAGAGACCATCACGCAAAAGAACAATGGTCACTACGACATGCCGTTACCATTCAAAGAAAAGGAAAAGAAAAGAAAAGGAAAAAGAAAAAAGAAGAAAAAACGACCTGTCAGAGAACTCAAGGTGGGAGAAATTAAGGAAGATGATCCTGAACTCCACAAGGCTTTTGTGTGCAACACTAAAGCAAAGGAAAACAGATCATCATTGGATCGCCTACAGAGATTCTCGGAATGTGTCAAGTGTAGAAAGTACAGAAGATGTACTGAAGGACAAAGAGGGGGTGACTTACCACAAGATCGGAAGCAACTCCACCCTTCACTTACGCTGGCATAGACTGCTTGGCATAGACTGCTTTGATCCGATCTATGTGGAAGGAAGGAAGGATCTCAAAATATATGATCTCTTACTTACCTGGCTATGTTTAAGGGCCATACACGGGGTCAGATGGTAGGGTGAGAAAATTTAAATTGCGGGTGAGTGACACCACCTTAAAAGGTAAACCTATAACTAAAAGTGTTCCTTGATACCTGTACAGAAGGTTATAACGCTACTCGAAGCAGACTAATTTAATGTTTTGCCTAAAACTTATGTTAATGATGATATTTACATTTAGTCATTTAGCTGACTCTTTTATACAGGGCGACTTACAAGTTCTGTACAAGTCCCCAGGAGGGGCACAACTAGCAGCTGAATGACCACAAGAAATATTTAATTTAGAAGATAACCAAATTATGTTCAGAGAAATCCCACGTGTGTGCGATTTGGTGGGAGTGTAACTGTGGCCATTATATGGTTTCATCATTTATGTTATTTCAGTTTGTAAGTGTAATATTTGAGAATGTATTTATGTTTCATTTCTTATTTTCTTTATTATTTAATTTGCTACAATTTATAATATATTCATTTTGACGTCTGGTCATATGTGGTGTCCCGTTAGGCTGCTGTTGTGTTGTTACATTTGGGTCTGATTAAGGCAGAGGTTAGACTAGTGTATTCCTGGCGTTTTTTTATACGTTTTTGACGACGTATGATGTCCTATCTACACAGAAACGCGTATTTTGGCGTTTTTTTGTGGATACGGCTGAAACGCAAAATTGTGTTTGCGTTTGGAGATACGCAAAAAAACGAGTCGACAAACAGCGTGTAGTCAGCACGCTAGCCGTTGTTGCGAAAACGCCCATGCGCAGTAGATACCATCTGCGTGCCCTTCCGGTGACAGCAGAGTGTGTGTGTGTGTGTGTGTTTGGGACAGAGCTCCGTGTCCCAAAATAGCTTCAGCTACCATGTGTTGTCAAGTTATTGTTATAAGGACCCCAGTCCAAGCTACAACAGTCTGCATTCCCTTAACAATTGTTTGTATTGAGCCGTATTGTATTGTACCCATATGCAATATGTTAAATAAAGTTTACATCCATTCATTCTGCTAGCATTACCGATGGCATGAGCAGCTGGCTAACGTGAGCTATCAGGATTCAGACCCTGTTAGCTCAGAGTTCCTCTTTCAACTTAAGAAGCATTAAACAAAATGGCCCAGTCATCTATTCACCTTTGTTTAATACACACAGCGTTGTCTCTAATGTTATCTAACTACTGATAGCTCGCGATGTCATCAGTTTTGATGCTGGCTAAGTAGCGTGAGCTAACGGTAGCTTCTAGCCACAATACTCCATTGACGTTAGCATGCAGCTAACAATGCTACAATGCATCCGATCGTTTTTTAGCCTAAACTATCCGCTCTTGGTGGTCACTTGTGTTGATGTTAGTTTTGTTTCATCAACAAATGACAGGCAGAACACACAGTGAATGTATCCGTTTTGTTTATTGCACTTTTATTAGGCTTTGCTGAAAAAAGAATTGCTGCATTGAGCAAGATGGTGGCGCGGCATAGGCGCCTGCCTTATTTACATTTTCTTTGCTGGAGCTTCCAGGAAGTGTATTGGCACATTCGTTCTGATTGGTTGAAATTGCCTTCATGTTTGCCACCTACTGCCACCTACTGCTTTGGCAGTGTACTACATCAGTGTGCTCTGGTGACAAAACGAAAAAAAAACGAAAGTGTGACTCGAGGCGCATGACGTCGCGGCGATACGCGGCGATGCGTATAAGAAAACAATACGAAGATGATACGAAAGGTGTAACCTCAGCCTAAGACACCTGCGAGCAAGCGGCAGGGATGTTGGGAGACTGGGACTCATTAAGACACCTGCAGCGGCAGGAAGGACAGAGACGAGTTGTACAGGCTCTCTAGATTCGAAGAGTGTACCTCTATGTGTAGTGTACCACTAAGACTGTTACCAAGAACAGAAGAACAAGACCCCTTTTTTATGTAGCATGCAGCCAACGAGTTTTCAAGGTGGATTGGAGGACCAAGCCTTTAATAAACCCGTCGAAAGGAAACCACTTGTGTCTGCAGTGCTTGAAGGAGTTACACCTCTCTCTTATCTCGCAATATAGACAAGATTATAGCCTCGGGCTGACAGCCACCCCACAAGCATGCCAGGGTGCAGGCTCTTAGCGAGCCTGCTAGTCATGCTAAACCGATGGAGCCTGCCAATCCTTATACCTTTCTTGCTGGGTCCCTCCTCCACCAGGCTCCCCACTCCTCTCTTTCTATCTCTACCCTTAAACCGGTATACCCAATCAAAACTAGAATATCTCGTTACGCTTCGCGTTACCCAGCTCGTCCTTGTGCGATAAACCATGCCAACTTAATTGCGGTTAAACCTACCCGCATGGCTGAAAATCGCGCTGCTAAGTATACAGAGTGTGTGAAGGTTGGCCTTATCAAAATCCGCTCTCTGCCAACCAAAGCTCTTTTGGTAAATGAACTGATAACAGACCATAGTCTCGACCTATTGGGCCTCACTGAGACATGGCTTAAACCGAATGACTTTCTGCCCTTAAACGAGGCCTCACCCCCTAATTTTAGTAGCTCCCACATCGCACGCACCTCCAAGAAAGGAGGCGGAGTTGCTCTAATTTACGACTCTAAGCACAACTTTACATCCGACGCAAACTGTACGTTTTCCTCGTTTGAGGTGCTCCTGTTGCGTCCCTCTCCACCAAACAGAAAGTGTGGCGGTCTGATTCCTACCTCCACTGCATCCTTTGTAATGGCTGTCCTATACCGCCCCCAGGCCCTTACACCCTCTTCCTAGATGAATTTTCAACTTTCATCTCTGAGCTTGTTATGCGCTCAGATAACATTTTAATTGTTGGTGATTTTAACATTCATTCCAACAAAACTCTAGATCCCCTAAATAAGGCTTTTACCGACATCATTGACTCTGTCGGTCTCATTCAAATCGTTGACCAACCCACTCACAGTGGTGGGAACTAGAGTTGTTCCGATACCGATACTGGTATCGGAAAAGCCGCCGATACTGGCTAAAATGCTGGTATCGGTATCGGCGAGTACCCTCTAATGCTGCGCTCCGATACCATATGACGTAATTTATCAACAACACTGTGGTCTGTTGAGTAAGCATTATAAAACAAACGTGTGCTTAATCGATTAAAGTGTCAATGCCATTTGTCATTTTAACAGCAGATACTTTCTTAAATGTCATCGTCCCGACAGAGCGGTGTTGACGGCGAGCTCATGGGTTCGCTTGGTGGCTGGTGTTATTAGCATTGAACGGCTAACCGAAAGCTAGCTTTAACATTACCTTGGCTAAAGTTGGGGCTATTCATATAATCCAGCAATAATGGCTGCAGACCTGCAAGCAAAGTACAGCAAGTTGGCAAAGGAGTATTCCAAGTTAAATCACAATGTCACCAGTAACGTTACAGTCTTCTATGGTCTTCCCATATACCGGTAGCTCATGCTAGCTAACGGTAACGTCGTCATTGCACAATTGCACGTCGCGTACACAATTAATGACATGTTGCGGACAGCCATATCGGCGACAATGTTTAGCTTTTAGTGCCAAATGATAAGAGTCTGAGGCGGAGTCTCAAAAGAGAATGTTGAATATTTATTGTGCAAAAATCAAAACAGATCCGACTGCTACTGAACGGAGCCTTGTAGACAGACTGAGTAGGGTATATCTGCAGAGCCAGTGGGTAGCGAGTGCAGCAACGTATAATGTCCGTGTGGATCATTGGAGTAGGGTATATCTGCAGTGCTGAAGCCCCATACTCATTGATTAATGATACTAATACAAATCTATACAATCACCTGTTGTTGAATAAATACCATTACTTTCTAGTTATGACTAAAAAAACAGTATATATAAAACAGTATTTGTTAAAAAAAAAAAAATTATATTTATAAAAAATTTATATAATATCGTTTTTTTTTTTTTTTATGTATGCACTGGTATCGGATAAGTATCGGTATCGGCCGATACCCAAAGCTTAGGTATCGGAATCGGATCGGAAAGGAAAAAATGGTATCGGAACATCTCTAGTGGGAACACCCTTGACCTAGTCCTAGCCCGCGGTCTCACTGTCAAATTTGACCGTCTCCCCCTATGTTCCTGCTCTCGCAGACCACTACCTCATCAAATTTCAAATTGATCTGACGGTTTCTCGCCCAGACAGTGTAGAATCCTACATGAGCCGTCGTATTAACGCCTCAACTGTCCCAACTCTAGTTAACTGCCTACCAGACACCCTTTCTCCCTTCCTCTCTTACTCTGGCCCCCTTGATCTATTTACAGACAAACTTAATGCCGCCCTTCGTAGCATTCTCGACATTGTCGCTCCCCTTAAGCCTAAAATTAAACGTGCTCCGCAAAAACTAACTCCCTGGTTTACGGAGGAAACGCGCTTCTTTAAAAAGGCTTGTCGCAAACTTGAACATAAATGGCGTTCGACCAAACTCGAAGTATTCCGCCTCGCCTGGAATGATAGTTTACGTAACTACAAAAAGGCACTCTCACTTGCCAAAACCTCATATTTTTCCAGGCTCATAAATGAAAACGAAAACAACTCAAAGTTTCTGTTTGACACAGTTGCAAAACTTACGCAGAAACAACCAAGTGCCCTAAACCATGCGTTCTCGGCTAACGAATTCATGACATTTTTAACCAAGAAAATTGACCTCATTAGAGATGAAATAGTTGCTTTACTCAACAATCAAGAGTCCCTCCCAACCTCTGATGGGCCTTCCCCCTGACTTTGATTCCAGCCATACGCTATGCTGCCTTGAAAACGTCTCACTTAGTGCCCTCTCTAAACTGGTTGGCGCGGCTAAACCCTCAACCTGTCTGTTTGACCCTCTTCCAGCAACTCTCATCAAAAAACTCTTCCCAACTCTAGGCCCTGCCCTACTCACTATCTTCAACACCTCCTTGTCTACTGGCGTGGTGCCCCTGGCCTTTAAATCAGCCGTCATTAAACCACTACTTAAAAAACCGAACCTCGACCCTCTAATCTTGAAAAATTACAGACCTATCTCCAATCTTCCGTTCCTATCCAAAGTGTTAGAACGGATCGTCGCAACGCAACTTACTGACCATTTATCAAACAATAATCTTAATGAATCTTTTCAATCTGGCTTTAGAGCCTTACACTCCACCGAAACGGCGGTTACCAAAGTCACAAATGACTTACTGCTCTCTCTTGACTCAAACCTCACTTCTGTGCTCTTATTGCTTGATCTCAGTGCAGCCTTTGACACTATCGATCACTCGATTCTTCTAGGTCGGCTTGAGAATCATGTTGGCATTCGGGGTCTCGCACTAGCTTGGTTTAAATCCTATTTAACTGATAGAACACACTGCGTGGTCTATAATGATTTAACATCCGAGACCCTCCCAGTGCAATGTGGTGTCCCACAAGGCTCTGTCCTGGACCCTTTGCTATTTTCGATTTACATGCTACCCCTCTGCGATATCATACGCAAATTTGGCATAAACTTTCATTTTTACGCTGATGACACCCAATTATATATACCTATTAAGCCAAATGATTCCTCCAAACTACAAAACCTTGAGGCCTGCTTGCTTGCCGTCAAAAAATGGATGTCACAAAACGTTCTACTCCTTAATGCAGATAAAACTGAGATGTTAATTGTTGGCCCCCCAAACCACAGAGGCCTGTTTCAGGACATCTCCCTCAACTTTGATACCCGTCATGTATCCCAGAGCTCCACCATAAAAAACCTCTGAGTCATTTTTTATTCCTCCCTCTCATTTAATGCACATATACAATATGTCACCAAAATTGCATTCTTCCATCTTCGTAATATCGCAAAAATTCGCCCCATTTTAACTCGCTGATGCTGAAACCCTGATTCATGCTTTTGTCTCATCACGTCTGGACTACTGTAATGCACTTTTTTCAGGCCTAAAAATCTTCAACTCGTGCAAAATGCGGCTGCACGGATACTAACTAGAACTAGAAAATTTGATCACATCACACCAGTTCTGTCCGCCCTACACTGGCTTCCTATTCAAGCCCGATCTGACTTTAAAGTGCTACTCCTCACCTACAACATTTTAAATGGGCTTGCACCGCTCTATCTATCCGATCTCATCTCCCGATACTCTCCCGCTCGTGCTAAGCGCTCACAAAATGCGGGGCTTCTATCGATTCCTAGGGTTAAAAAGAAATCCGCCGGCCACAGAGCCTTTGTCTACCGCGCTCCCTACCTGTGGAACAAATTACCTGCCGTCATCAGGGGCGCCTGCTCTGTCGAAGCTTTTAAATCCCTGCTTAAGACCCATCTTTTTTCTCTCTCCTTCACCCTACCCTGATCTCACCTGGTCGGGGACTGACCTTTAGATTAATCTGTCTAGTTTAGTTAGGACGTTTATTTTCCCCCATGTCTGCTTTTCTGCAGCACCACAAACATGGGAACTCTCTAACTCCTCTCCCCCCCCCCTTCCCCCCCCCCCCCCCTCCCTCCCCCCCTCCTTCCCTCCCCCATCTCTCTGAGTGCCCGCCTCCTAGCGCTGACTAAGGTGATGGATGCCTCGGTAGGGCGGGCCATACTTTTTTTTTTTGGAAAATCAATCGAGTGGGGTGTCTAAAATGTGTTTTTTTGTGGGGAATTCAAATATGGGATTATTTTTCTAATCGGATAACTCCTACCTACATTGTTTTGGATTTCAAAATGGCCGATTTGACCATTTTTCACCCCTTGGCCATACATGGATGCCAACATGAATCTGAAGGAAATCCTAACATGCAAGGTGTCTAAATGATGTGTTTCTTAATGGGGAATTCAAATATGAGTTCATTTTTGGGATAGGATAACTCTAACCTACATCATTTTGGATTTCAAAATGGCCGATTTTACCATTTTTCACCCCTTGGCCATACATGGATGCCAACATGTATCTGAAGGAAATCCTAACATGCAAGGTGTCTAAATGATGTGTTTCTTAATGGGGAATTCAAATATGAGGTAATTTTTGGGATAGGATAAATATAACCTGCATAATTTTGGATTTCAAAATGGCTGATTTTACCATTTGAACCCATTGGTATTGTATTACAAAATTGCAAAGATAAAAAATATATGGGAAATCATTTATAATGACAAAGCCATCAAATGTATTAACAAGTGAACTGTATGGGTGGCTACGTGGCGTAGTGGGCAAGGCGCTCGCCACGAATGCAGAGACGCTGGGCTCGCCTGTTCGAGCCCAGCGCTCCACATTGCTTTCAGTTTAGCTGGTCATTCATACTAATACACATTGGCCGTATTAGGGGGTGGGAGACTGATGGGTGGGGATCGGGCGTTGTGGACAGCGACTCCTACAGGTCGGTTGGTGCGCCTGCGCAGTAGAATCAGGAAGTGTCGGGGGCAGCGTGAGCCTCCCACGCGTTACTCCTTGCCACTGAGAGATCGAGCTGCGCAGGTGAAAAGATGCGACTGCTGTTACCTCAAGTACCGGAGGGGACTTGTGCTATGTATGACTTAGTCCACATTGCAGCCGGCTTGTGGGAGGCAAGAAACAGCGTTCGTGACAGGGGAGGGTTGAATTGGATGATACAAAAATTGGGCTGGGAGAAAATATAGAAAAATGGGAGAAAAAGTGGATAAAAAAAAAACAAGTGAACTGTATATAACTGGATACAACTCCAAAGATCAATAATAATAATAATAATACTAACAATAATAAATTGTATTTGTAATGCACACAAACACCTAAGTGCTAAATCTCGATCTCCTGACTTCTTGAACTTTGCCAGGTTCCAATATCTTGATTGGACTCATTCTTGGATGGCAAGATCTCCTACTGTACTGCTTTAGCCACCAACCTACAAACACAAACTTAAAGTCAACGTCAGCCATAAATAGGTGAGCTCTTTCCAGAACTACTCAGCAGAAACCTCTGTAACCATTTTAACAAACGTCTCAATGTATTGAGAAAATCCATGGGGCTCCATCAATCCTCTATCTTCTTAAAACATTGGAAAGGCAGGGGGTGGAAAAGAAGGCAGAGAAAAGGAGAAGGGGCAAAGAAGAAAGCTTTGCAGCAGCAGACAAGGTTGCCAGGAAGGATGTTGAGAGCTTCCTTACAGTCCCTGAAGTTTAGCTCATTCCTGAAACTGACCCTGCAGCTTCAGCAAAGCTACGGAAAAATTATGATGAGATTCCAAACATCGCCCTTGCTAGTGTAAGGTATGGCATAGGTCTAAGGCCAACTGCAGCTATAGCAACTGCAGCTCTGATTGATGCAGGACTCATCTTAGAAGATGACACAAGTAAAGTGATTGTGATTGATAAGAACAAGGTTAAGAGAGCACAAGAAAAGTTGATGCAAGAGCTGGGGGAAGAGTTTGAGGAGAAGTGCAGGGAGGAGGGGGGGACCTTGGGGGGGAATTTGTTGGACCTTATGGTGTTCTTGTTCTGTTCTTGACTTATTGTTATGTTTTCTTCTTGACTTGTTTAAAGAAGACTTGTACGGCCCATGGGGACATTAACGTGTGTTGTCGGGCCTTATAAATAAATTTGATTTGATTTAGGTGTTCTTATGTTCTCTGTCTGTCCGTCTGCCTGGTTCCCTGTTTCTTTGTCCCGTCCATTTATTCGTATTCTTTTTTCCCTGGGCTGCGCCCCGGACCGATGTAAAAATTGTCTGGGGGGCGCATTATAAATGCTAATATCATATCATATCAAGTGGTATTTTTCTTTTGTTAATATAAATGGTCTACATTTTTAAATAGCTCTACACTCCCAGCAGCCATCACTGATATAGAGTGTCTGGTCAGTAACATGGGTCTCCCAGTGCCTCCTCTCAGCAGTAAACAGGCAATACATTTTCTGGTATCCCGTTCCCACTTTATCCAATCTGGAGAGAGAACTCCAAAATGCTCAAATGCTCTGACCAAAATAAGAAATACAACTTAGTTATAAGCAAATAATATGAGCTTGAAACACGTATATCTACAGGTGCAGTAAGCTAATTTGGCTCAGCCAGATTTCTTGAAATAAGTCTGTCACCTGAGCAAAAAAAGAAAAAGAAAGAACCGCCAAAGTAAACAAACATCACCATTTTCCTACTCATCTGACCGAATCTTACTGACAGCAAGTAGCACACGAGTATCAAGTTGCGTGAGTGAAGCCTCTCCTTGCGGATCTGAATGGAGCCTCCGACTTTTGTATCATCCTGGATTAAAGCCAGCGACCCTCAACATCCTGGGTTACAGGGCGGCAAGCGGAGACAGAAGACCCCAGGCCCCTGTGGTGGTGGCTTCTGATTTAAGGTAAGAATAAGTTAATTAGTTGTTTGAGCTGTGCATTTGAGGACTGACCCTAGTCGTATTTACTATTGATGTGTTTTTTATTAAGGGTTGTTATAAGTCTGTCCCATTGCATAATGTTCCTGTTGATTTGCATAATGTAGGAGCCGTTTCAGTACCCTGGACAGCGCTGTGTGTAGGTGCTGCTGTGGTGACACAGGTTTGGTTTCTTAAGCTGTTGATTTGGAGTGAAGTGAACAGCTCATGTGATGAGGATAGTGCTAAAAAGCCCTTCTGATCAAAGAAGAATACAATATGTCATGTACATATAATGGATTATTTACACGTGTGGTATTATATTCACTGTATTCATGTATACTGTTACTGTGTATATGATATTGACAGCGGTTGCATTTGGAGCAACATTTGTCTGCGCGTGTGGGGAGACTGGAAAACATATGATGAATGAACATATGAACATATGAATTGAAAATGGGGGACCCTGATGTAAACAAGACGAAAGTCTTTCTCTGGTCTGCATCCCCTTAACAATTGTGTGTATTGAGCTGTACTGTACCCATTCTGCAATCTGTTAAAGTTTTCAATCAATCAATCAAACATAGGCTGGCCTAGACTTGTTGATGTGCTCAGGCTGACGGAGAGCTGAAGTAGTAGTAGCATCATGTAGTATATAATGTAGCACTGACTCTAGCATGTAGTATAGAATGAGAATAGGGCTCCCCCGAAAGCCACTGTGTAATTCGAACCCTGTTTATAATATCTCTGTATTGTCCTCTGTCTATATGTTAATTGCCACTTTTCATAAATTGACATCCCTGAACGCCCAGGTAGCTAGCTAACAGCTAACGACAGCAGTCAATGAGGGACGCATCTAATAGTCTTCCCGGATAGTTAGATGTCCAAATGAAAATCCAAACATTACATCCCATCGGTTACAAGACGATACTTCCTCTAAATTATAATCTCTATAGTTTACACACACGAACCTGCTGCTCGGAGTAACTTTGACTTGATCTCCGGACAGTGGTTGAAGACCAGATCCAACATGTCTCTCTGGCGGTGGATCTCCTCTTCATACTGTGTTATTGTTCTCTCGAACACGCCGAATATCTCCTCTGCCGCCGCGGTCAGCCGCTGGTTGACCAGGGTCTTCACCAGGTGTAATCGAGACATGATTATTGATTATTAATAAGAGGATACGCGGCGCGAGATAAAAAGACAGAAAAGGGTCAGCGACTCGCGCCTGTGGAGATGACGCCATAGACCACCGCGCACCACTTCCGGTATTTTGAACGGGAGGGGCGTGAATTAATGTTGATTATTTAGCATGCCCTTCTTGGCGTACGTTTTTGTAGCTATATATCTATGGTTGTAGCTACGGCTAGCCAATATTTGAAGCTAAGGCTAGCTGTACCTACAACTACTTCTGCCAAGGCTCTCTAGAGTCTAATCAACATCCATTAATTTATCCCCCCTTCCACCCTCCCCCTCACGAGCTCCATGTAACGCGGAAGTGCACAAACGGATCCGCGCACACGTGTGACGTCATCAGACAAGTCGGACGCTTGAATGGATGAATGAATGAAAACTTTATTTAACAGATTGCAGAATGGATTCAATACAGTACGGCTCAATACACACAATTGTTAAGGGGATGCAGACCTGAGAAAGACGTTTGTCTTGTTTACATCAGGGTCCCCCATTTTCAATTCATATAGACATTTATGACATACACAACATACATGACATTTATGGCATAGGGACATATATAGGTATTTAGTACTGATACATTTGTGACATAAACGGTATTCAAATATACAGTACTGTTACCCCTAGATCCTGACAGAGTATATACATATGATGGGGAGGGGACGCGTGTAGCTTTATGCCAAGCAAGCAGTGCAAAAATTTACCGTAGTGGCATGCAGTAATGCGCCTTTCATTTTCGCGGAAATAGGCTGTCTATTGCCATTCTCTTTGACAAACTCTAACCTTAACCAGCTCCTTAACAACGCCTAAACTTAACCGTTCTAACCTTAACCAACTCCGAAACAATGCCTAACCTTAACCTTAACCTTAACCATGCCTAACCTTAACCATAGAAATTATATTGCCATTCTCTTTGACAAACTCTAACCTTAACCAGCTCCTTAACAGCGCCTAAACTTAACCGTTCTAACCTTAACCAACTCCGAAACAATGCCTAACCTTAATCGGCGAAAGAATACACGTTAAAAAAAAATCACGTTAAAAAATATTTTCGATGGGATTCGAACTCGCCAGCAAACAAGCCATAGGATCCACAGCCATGTGTCCTTGCCAATTGAGCTATTTGTTGGATACTGAATAAGGGGCGGTGACTTATATATATTGAGCTCCGCTCGTGTCGCATGCGCGGGCACCTTGCGCGAGCACGCCGGCGCACGCACGCACCTGAGCGAGCACGCCGCCGCCGGTGCACGCACGGTAGCATTTGTCTGAAAAGAAGGGCGCTTTACCGCACTAGCGTGCGGTGACGAATGCGGAAGCATTTTTGCACTGCTTGCTTGGCATTAACGTACAGGCGGAGGGGACTGTACATTAGGAGGGGGTGGGTGGGTGGGAGAGAAATATACATACGGCGGGGAGGGAATATATACATGCGGTGGGGAGGAGACTGTCTATTAGGAGATGGTGGGGGTTTTGGGCATTTACGGTGGCCAGTTTCGATTGATTGATTGATTGAAAACTTTATTAACAGATTGCAGAATTGGTACAATACACTGAATACAGTACAGCGCAATACACACAATTGTTAAGGGAATGCAGACCAGAGAAAGACTTTCGTCTTGTTTACACCAAGGGTCACCCATTTTCAATTCATCATAACATATATGACAGTCATACACGACATACAGATAGACAGTACTGCTACATCTATACATTTATGACATACCAGATTTACAAATACAGTACTGTTTGTGATACAAAAATAGTAAAAAAAAAGAGAGTATATACATTTGACGTAGAAACTGTACATTGGAGGAGGTTGGGTGGGTGGGTAGGGGGGGGGACACTGTACAACTGTACAAGCAAAACTGTACATTGGAATATCGACGAAACCTTACTTGGTCCCAAGAAGAGGGTCTCGTGTATTATTGGGTTAGGACATTTACTGTACATTTACAGGGGCCTGTTTCGAATTGCAGTCTCCTGTGCTCTTTGAGGGTGGTTTTGAAAGTGGGTAGTGATTCACATTCCTTTACAGCTTTGGGTAGGGCGTTCCACATTGATGTGGCAAGTTCAAGTTTCAAGTTTCTTTAATAGTTGTCATACAGAAGTACAGAATACTTTTATACAAAATGCTTCTTACTGTTACGCTCCAGAGACTGTGCTAGACAAGATACGTATGAAATAACATAGTAAATTAGCATGTAAATTAGAAGTAAAAAATGAGGTCACAGTGTTCAGTATAGACATGTACAATGTTCGATGCAGAATAGACGTAACTGAGTTACCATATAATATACAATATACTATGCAGTGTACTAATATACAATACTATATAGTGCAAAGCAGAAATGGGATGAGGTACAATTTAGGTACAATTTACAGTAAGGTGTACGAGTTGTAGTGCAAATCCTTTATCAATAAATATAAAGTGTGTTTAGGTGATCTAAAGTGTGGAGAGTGGGTGCTGCAGTGTGTTGTTTGTTTAAAGTGAGTGTGTGCGTGTGGATGTGTGTGCTGTGTGCATTTGATGGTTGTTGTATAGTGTTTATTGTTCGTTGAGCAGCCTGATGGCCTGGGGATAGAAGCTTCTTCTGAGTCTTTCTGTGCTCGCCTTGAGACTCCGGTATCGCTTGCCTGACCGCAGCAGTTCAAAGAGGCAGTTGTTCGGGTGGCTGGAGTCCTTGATGATTCTCTTAGCCTTACCCCTGCACCGCTTGTTGTAAATGTTCTGGAGGGTGGCGAGCCCCCCTCCAATTGTGCATTTGGCTGAACGTGTCACTCTTTGTAGTCTGCTTCGGTCTTGTGCAGTGCTATTCCCAAACCAGGAGGTGATGTTGCCAGTCAGGATGCTCTCTATTGTACATGAGTAGAAATTCTTAAGGATCTTCTGACTGACTTGGAACTTCCTTAGGCGCCTGAGGAAGTAGAGGCGTTGTCGTGCCCTCTTCACAACACTGTCAATGTGTGTGGTCCATGTCAAGTCCTCGGATATGTGGGCTCCGAGGTATTTAAAGCTGTTCACTCTCTCAACCGGTGCCCCGTCGATGCTGAGGGGGCTGTAGTCCTTGACCCCCGACCTCCTGAAGTCCACAATCATCTCCTTTGTTTTGCTGACGTTCAGGGAGAGGCTGTTCTCCTGGCACCATCCCGCCAGGACCTTGACCTCTTCCAGGTAGCCCCTCTCGTCGTTTGCAGAGATCAGGCCCACCACTACTGTGTCATCAGCAAATTTGATGATTGTGTTGTTACTCCGCTGAGCCACACAGTCGTGTGTGTACAGGGAGTAGAGGAGGGGACTCAGAACACAGCCCTGGGGGGCCCCTATGTTGAGGGTGATGGATGAGGAGGTGTAGTTGCCTGCTCTCACCACCTGGGGTCTGCCCGTCAGGAAGTCCAAGACCCACTGGCAGAGGTCATAGTTCAAGCACAGGTCCCTGAGCTTGGCTATGAGTTTGGAGGGGACTATGGTATTGAATGCCGAGCTGTAGTCGATGAATAGCATTCTCACATAGTTCCCCTTCCTCTTGTCCAGGTGTGATGCTGCTGTGTGCAGCACATGGGCTATGGCGTCCTCCGTGGACCTGTTGGGGCGGTATGCAAATTGCAGGGGGTCCAGGTTGATGGGGAGGGAGGAGCAGATGTAGCCCTTTACTAGCTTCTCAAAGCACTTCATGTCTATGGAGGTGAGAGCTACAGGGCGGTAGTCGTTGAGGCAAGCAGGCTTGGATTTTTTAGGTACAGGGATAATGGTGGACTTCTTCAGACAGGTGGGGATGACATCCTGTTCCAAGGACAGGTTAAATATGTCAGTGAATACCGGGGCCAGTTGGTCGGCACAGACTTTTAGGACGTGGCCGGGGATGCCGTCCGGTCCTGCTGCCTTCCTGATATTCACTTTTTTAAAGGTCCGCCTCACCTCATGCTCTGTTACCCTGAACACTGAGTCTCCATCAGCAGACCCCCCCCCCATTGCCGTGGCTTGTAGGCTGGTGTTGTTATTACCAGCCTCAAACCTCGCATAGAAGGTATTGAGATCATTTGCTAAGGAGATGTCACTGTTCAGTTTGAGGGAGGTGCCTTTGTAGTCTGTCATCGTTTTGAGGCCCTGCCACATAGCTCTGGAGTTAGCCTGTTCAAACTGGAGTTCAATTTGATCCCTGTAGTGCCGTTTTGCCTCTATTACTGTCCTCCTTACGTTGTATCGCGCCACCTTGTGGTCATTCATGTTGCCTGCCACCAGGCCGTCGTTGTATGCTGTGGTGCGCGCTTTCAGAGCTTCACGGACGGATTTGTCTACCCAGGGTTTATGATTTGGGTAAACTTTAATTGTGGTAGTGGGGATTGTTTCTTCCACCAAAGTACGAACAAAGTCCAGCACTGTCTCCGTGTAGACATTAATGTTATCTGTGTCACGGAATACACTCCAGTCTGTGCATTCAAGCGCAGCTTGGAGCGTCTCCTCTGACTCCACATCCCATTTATGCACCTCTCGCGAGACTACCGGAGTGCTCTTTATCCTTTGTTTATATTTTGGTGAAAGAAAGATGGCCGCATGATCAGACTTCCCGAAGCCACTAGCAGAATGAGCCTTGTGTCCACCCTTGAATTGCGTGTAACAGTGGTCTAAAATGTTACCGCCTCTGGTGTTACAAGTCACATGCTGATAGAAGTCCGGCAATACCTTTCTCAGATTGGCGCTATTGAAATCACCCACAACCACAATAGCAGCATCAACGTTAGCTGCCTGGAGTTTATTTACCTCGTCGTGGAGCTTCGAGAGCGCGTCGTCAGTGTTGGCTTGCGGTGGAATATACACCCCGACCAGGATGATCGACGTTAGCTCCCTCGGGAGGAAGAAAGGTCGACACTTGATGGATATATATTCCAGGTTGGGGGAGCAGTGGCTCGATAGTTCCTTCACGTTGGCTGGATCGCTCCAATTGTTGTTCAACATGAAGGCTATTCCACTCTGCGTTGTGTTCTGTATTTCACCTTAAAACCTATTTACTGATAAAACCAACACGGTCTGGAAGACGGCAGCGGAGCAGGAGAATGAAGAGGAGAAGTTTTCTATTTCCCAGATCTGTTTTTATTTCAGAGTCCAAAAGTGAACAACAATGGTCTGGTTCAATGGAAAAGGAATATGTGCAATGATCCAAGTATGCTACGGTACTATGCCACCGACCACTTGTCTCAGACTAATCAAAAGCAGTTAAAAGGAATGGTCTTCTGGTGTTTGATGAGTCTGGCTTCTCCTAGGGAAAAAGAGATTGTTTTCTCGTTTCAAAAAGCTTCTTCTTCGTCCGTTCCTCTGTTCGCCGTCCTCTTCCGGTGGGGGGTGGTGTGTGTCTTCTGTGTGTCGTGTGTTTTCCACACACCCCTTTTATCAATGAGCTGAAACCTCTCAGCGTGAGGTCATCAGTGACATCACACATTTGGTCTCATCCAATCACCAGCATTCACAGTTCAAATCTCAAAGAATTCCCTAAACACATATATTATATTTTTGTCTCAAGAGCATTTGGTTCTAGATGAAAATCACTGTTTGTCTCATCAGTCTAGTTTTATAGCATTTTTAATAATTCCTTTTAGCTTAAGTTAATATCTACTAACAGTTTATACTTAGTTATCATTAAAATATGTCCCACTTGATTCAACCAAGGCTCAGTTGCATACTTCAATGATTCTTCTCCTATTTGTACCACAGTGTTTCATATCATTCCATTCATCAGCCTTTATACAGTTCAACAGTAATAATTGCAAGTTGTTTTCCCATTAATGTAAGTATATTAACAGTTAAAATGAATCCAAGTTCCTTAAAAGATAGTTCCTCCTATATACCACTCAGACCAACTGTCTGCCTCTGTGTCACAAGGCAGCTACGTAAAAGAGATAACAACTACATGATATGTGCTCATCCTTTATTCAACATTTGGCCAACACCCGTTGTAAACAGTTTCTATTGACCACCTACTGTGTCACGCTCACATTCCAAGTCGCTTCACACACACCCTATCCTGAGAACAGTTCTTGATTACATCCTGTTCCTAGTATACTTTACTGTTTCTATTATTAATCATTAACTTTTATTAAACTAAAAGTGTATTACAGTCCTTTTGCCCATAGTAAAGCTTACTTTAATTAACTGACTATTTATTGTAAAATACCTATTCTCTGCATCAAAGATCTGTTCTTCTGTAACTTATAGCTGCCTCTAACTTGGCCCTTTGACCCTTTGGTTGACTGAATGGGACAGCTGTCTTCTGACCAAATCCTATGTACTTTTCTCCTAGGGACATTTTCCAGTACATTTTAGGAGCTATATTTATCAAATGATACGACAGTCCACACTCTGATAGAGATTAACTATCATCAATGAGCTAGTATAATATGCTAAATATAGATCATAACTTCTGCTTACTGCTTTTCACTACCTGGATAAAAATAAAACATTTTAAATCATACTTGGATAAAAAATACATACTGCAACCCACACTCTGATCCTAAAAAATAGAAAAAACATACTTTTTCTACATCCTTTTCCTATTTATAATTATACCCACTCAGGCATCTTTATTTTCAGTCCATTTTCATTCACCGTGTGCAGTTTTTGACGACCCGTTTTATCCCACTCTGATATTTATCAGACCTCGCTTACCAGGATCAATTTCCACTGGTTTCCATTAGGGGTGTCAAATTCTGACTTGGAGCAGGGAGAGGGGGGTCAATGTCTGCCGGATTGACCTGTCCACCCCCTCCTCATTTCTCAGAGACGGTGCAGATCAAGACTGCTGGTCTCACTCTGAATGCCACCAACAACTCTTGATTTCAAACAGGGAGGTGGAATCAGAAAGCCACCTTTTTGCCTTCCGATCCCTCCCCTTCTTCTGTCGAGGCCTTGTCGCCTCGTGCTGTCACTCAATAGGGGCATGACCCCCTGCTGTATGACCTGTTCAGTTGAAACAGGAGCTCTTCCCTCGGATGTCAGTTGCGTCGATCTCAGGTGGGGTGATGAGACCTCCCCTCTGGCGCTGTCACGGATGTTGAGGAGGTTGTGTTGTCTCCCACAGTCGTCGTTGGCTCGACCCCCGTCGACCCTCGGAATAGTGGAAGAGGTTGTGATTCTCTCCACCCTCCGCCTGGTCGTTGATAGGGGCGATAGGGGCTCAACCCCCTCCTTCGATGACACCCGGTCAGTTGATAAGGCCTTACAGCCCTTCTGTTGACAGCCGGAGCAGTTGATAAGGCCTTGCCTCTCCTCGTAGATTGCCTGTCGTTTGGCTTCTCTTGTTCCCTTCCAAATCCTCAGGACTCGGACACTGCGTTGGCCGGAACTCTCAATGCTTGAGAGTTAGGTTTCTCCTGGATCTCTTGGTACCCACAGTGTTATGGTTCCCCATGGAATCGCTGGGTAGACACTAGCCAGTGGCTTGGATCAACAGTACCGATGGAGTCCTTGGTTTTCCTCGTACCACACTCTGATGAATGCTGACAATCCAATCTCCCATCCGTATCCTGCAGTGAGTATATATCGCTTCGGTGGACAACGCAGGTTACTTATATCACAACAATTGATTGAGAATCCAAATTTTTACTCCCTCCGACACTCGTTACTGTTCTGAGTTTGACAACTTTCTTTTCTTTTCCAAATCATTTATCTATATATTTCATGGCTTCTAGATCGTTAATATTCACATGTCTCTCATTACTTTGTGCTGTATTCTATCACTAGACCAATGCCTCAAGTTCAACACAGTATACCCCACCACCCTTTGAGTGTGGAATATCATTTTCACAATCATACCTCTGTTTCCAGACAGTTTCCTCGGCTCGGACAGCCAGCTCTGACCAGACCCATCCTCCAACAGATCCTACACGCATGGCAACAAACCACAGTCGCCTTAAACACACATCTTCCACATACTCTGCCAGCCTCTAACAAGCCGTCAGAGTCCCCCACAAGCCAATTATCAATTGCACATGTCCACACCTTAAACAAAAGCTATTTGGCCAATGGCGACCAAAATCTACAGAGCTTATCTATGTACAGAGAATCATGTTTCCCCAACACTCACCACAAACCACGACACAACCTCCCAGATTCTAAATCTGGATTCTTAATGAGCGGAGAACAAAACCATGAACCAGCTCTAGTCCATCCACTTTGTTCTCAGTCAAAACAATAAATGAAAACAATAAACAAAAATTGTGCGTGTCGTTTTTCAACCACACCCTAAAAACCAAAATAAAAACTTCCGGCCTAAGGCAGAAATTGCTTGTAAAAAACTAGGAAAGAAAAAGAAAAATAAATAAACTCCTATATCTATTATCCATGATTGTTAATGTCCGTCTATCAATATCATCTTCTTAATTTCTTAATTGTGCAGTCCACCCTTTGACCAATCTGATTATCGATCAAGCATGGATTATTACTACTGATCACTATCTGAAGTAGTGTCACATCATTACTCTGTCTAATATTAAATGTTCCAAAAATCTGTTTTAACTACCATTTTGTTGTTAGTATGATTAGCCATGCAAATACCAGTTACTGCATATTCCACTTCTCCACGTTAGTCACACACCCTTTTAGTAACTTGCACACATAATCTAACCCATCTAACCTATCTATATCTCTTCTTTCCTATTTTTATTCTAATCAGTAGCATTTTTAATTTAATTTATTATTATTTTTAATACCTCTCTATTTTTTCTATTCAGCCGGTGGCCTCTGCAGACATGACCTTTGATAATGACCTATCACTCCACAGGTTCAGCAAGCCACTCCTCGTTCCTTCGGCTGTGGGGCCCTGTGGGCCCCCGCATGTAATCGGATGGCCCTGGGTTGGTCGGCCCCAGAGTCTGTCCTTGCTCTCTGCCATTACCGCTTTGACCCTTTCAACCTCCTTCCAGTTAAGAGTACCCTCCTCCCGTTCGGATGCACTCCTTCCGATGCACCTCCCCCCATAAGGTTTAGGTAGTCCGCTACGTCGGAACAACCAGCCTTGGCTGCCTTGCCCAACGCCGGCCCCTCTCCCCCAACAGAGATGCAGGTCTCCACTTCCGGTGGTAAGGACTCCTCTCAGGAACGGAAGAAGTCCCCTTATTTTACCTTCAGGTGCAGTTTAAGGCTGGGTCCCTTTCCAATCTTAGGAGTGACAGTCCAGATTCCTCTGAATCGACACCCCTTACCCTTCTGCTTCCCAGTGGTTCTTTTCAAACCAGCTGATCACAGAAGCACAACTCGCCTACTAACGCATTCGGTTTCGGCTTACTGTGGCCTGACTGTACATTGAGCCAGACGCATTTATGCCAATAGGGTCATAATGCTCTCTGATCGGCCGGTGACGCAGTCGATAGAGATCTCATAGTCCATCATCAAGTCAGGACCCCAAGCAGCTAATTGTCCGTAGTACCTATCAGCCACTCAGTTTTGAAACCTACGGTCTGCTCCCCACCCCACTTAGCTATGGGAATGGAAACTTTGACCGTTTTCACCAGCCTGGCCTGTTCACAGCAGGTGCTGTGCCCCTTCCGGTGCACTGCCCCACTTCTAGGTGTGGACCGTCGTCCACGTACCACCCAGTGCCCACACTTACTTACGTGCAACGTTTCCTGGGCCAACTAGACGGAAACACAGTAAGATGTTGGTCATCTTGCCAGACACGGGGGCCATTCAGTATCTCCCCAGTGACTATAAAAGCTGTTTAACGTGCCCAGGGAATCTTCCGATTCCACCGCCGCCTGCTAGGGAGTAGAGGTTCGGTGAGCCTACCCCCTCCCTACTCCATGGCTTTTTCCTCTGACAGTCCATCTTTCGGCTTGCCCCCCTTTGCCACAGGATCTGGCCATGTGACCAAATTCACCACAAAGCCAGCAATCTAGATTCACACCTCTTTGGTCTTTTCCTGGCATGTCCTGCTGTATGGGAGAGAAAGACACATACCTGCTCTTTTCAGCCGCTGTCCTTCGAGCCTGTTGTTGGGAGGGGCCTGGAAACTCACCCCTCCTGCGGTTCTTATTACCATGTTGCGGCCCAGTTCCCTGTCCGGGCAACGGAGCACAAGGCATTCCTTGATCATGGCGGCCTAGGTCTGACGCTCGAGACATGACATCACAAACCGTACCACGAGCAGTTCATTCTTTCTAGCCAGTTTTTGCTCCAGTCTCTGCGTCTTGTGCGCGGCTTGACCAATCGCCCGCTGTGTCTTCATCAGATCTCGATGAACTGCCTCATGTCGTTCGAACGCTTCTACAAACGCTCTCCGTTGTTTGTAGGTCTGCCCCCCTTCCTCCCTCTCGGCGCTGGCGGTCTGACTTCCCGTCTCTGGGCCCCGCCTCTCATTCTGGCTCTGGGGTTGGGGGGGTTCTGGACCAGGGGAACTTGTGGGCTGTGGACACTGTCCTTGATACAGGCCCTGGTTTCGCCCGTATCCGGCTCTCCTTCTGTTAATCCATTGAGGTCCTCCTCCTCTGGGTTGAGGACGATACTCTCCTCCTCGGGGTTGATATTCCTGGTCACAGTCCCTAGACATATGTCCGGCATTTCCGCACTCCCAGCACTCTATTGACCCTGGCTGAGGCCTGGATCCATTCGCTCCGCTTCTTCCGTTTCTATTTTGTCCCCTCGGCTGCCAGGGTGATCCCCTCGGCTTTTGTTGCTGTTCTTGCGCCGGACCCCCCTGTGTTGGAGGCAAATTCATCATTTCAAGTCCTTCTAACACGCTCGTCACATGAGGGGAATCAGTCATATTCAAATCAATCAGGTTAATGTCATTGCTCAATTGGTCAGTGAAGTGTCTGCAGAGGTTCTTGGCATTTCCCCACTATTGGCCTGTCAATTTTTGGCCATTTCTATATTGCTTCTATTTTTTATACTCCGGGTTATTGAAATAGACTAATTGTCAACACTAGTTTTTGTTATTCTATTTTCTTCTATTTGCTTTTAACAAAGTTGGTGAATTTGCTCTATTTTACCCATTCACACTACTTTCACTCACTCGTATTATTACCGTTTGGAAAAACAAGTTTCTCTGTGTTTAAAGCTATTTTTACAAACTTGAGTTAAAAATCACTCACACTTTCAGATTTTACCGGTGCAGACAGGAATTGACAAGACGCTTATCATACTATACCCCGGCTACAATAGCCAATTTTCCCCAGTTGGAGTTGGAATCGTCAGAACTGCCTCTGTCTGCCCCCGAGCAACTGTGGAGAAAGAAAGGAAAAAAACATACACTTAATTAGCAGTGGTATTTCCCTTCACAATCCATCATTATCTTTAAGCATGGAAATGTTGGGCATCTTTATACTAATATCACTTTAGAGAGAGTTAGTGCAATTTATTTGAATCATAACGACACAGCCTTAGCCTTTTTCCGTTGTCCAATTGAAAAACTGGATTTTTCCCAATCCCTTGTCGTGGCCTCTCACACGACTCTCTGAGGAACACAATTCTGCATCACTCTCCACTTCTGTTCCGATATTGTTGGTCCTCCTTTAGGACAATCAGAATTAGTTTTACAACCTATCATTTCTAAACATTTGTGATGGATATGGTAATGTATTTGACTAACATTTCTTCTTTGCTTAATGTATTTGTCATATTAATCTCATAAAACATTCTAAATCCTAACGTCAGTTTAATGACTATGTGTATATGTAATTTTAACATTTCCTTCTTGTTAATTTTTATAGTATTAGGAGTTTTATTTGCACCAACTGTTGGTGCATTATATGTGTATGACCGTCAGTCAATCATTGACATTGGATTAAGGAAAACTTACCGTTTGGATTGCTCTCTGGATCGGATCGCTGAACAGCAGAAATGGCCTGCCGAGATCCTTTGTTATGCCGGCCACGGACAAAAGCCGCCGCGAAGACGAGGAAAGAGAGCCGGGGTCCGGAACAGACTGAGGTCCAAACGACACAGAACCACATTGCCCAGCATATTGTTGGCCAATGTGCAATCGATAGGAAACAAATTGGACGACATCAGAGCAAGGATCCAATTCCAGAGGGACATTCGGGATTGTAACGTCCTCTGTTTCACAGAAACTTGGCTGAGTCCAGATGTCCCGAATCATGCAATAGAACCGGCAGACCACTTCTTCGTTCTACGAAAAGACCGGACGGCATTAGAGTCACTAAAGAAGAAAGGAGGCGGCATCGCCTTCATGATAAACAAGGAGTGGTGCGATTTAGGCAACACAAAAGAAATGTCTAACCACTGCTCCCCAGACCTGGAGTTTATCACGATAAAATGTCGACCCTTCTTCCTCCCAAGAGAGTTAACGTCCATCATCCTCATCGGAGTGTACATTCCACCACACGCGAACACTGAGGTCGCACTTTCAAAACTTCACGACGAGGTAAACAAACTCCAGGCAGCTAACGTTGACGCGGCCATTTTGGTCTTGGGGGATTTCAACAGCGCGCGTCTTAAAAAGGTGCTGCCGAATTTCTATCAGCATGTGACCTGTCCCACCAGAGGCGAGAACATATTAGACCATGTATACTCACAATTTAAGAATGGGTACAAGTCACAGGCTCTTAGTCCATTCGGTAAAAGCGATCACGCAGCAATTTTTCTTTTGCCTAAGTACAAACAGTGTCTCAAGCGAACGCCGGTGGTCTCGCGAGAGGTTAAGCGTTGGACCGTGACGTCAGTAGAGTCACTCCAAGCAGTGCTGGGAAGCACAGAATGGAGTGTACTCCGTGATAACACAGCCAATATTAACGAATACACCGAAACGGTGATTGACTATGTCTGTACTCAGGTAGAAGTAATAATCCCCACCACCAAAATTAATATCTACCCAAACCAAAAGCCCTGGGTAGACAAATCCGTCCGTGAGGCTCTGAAAGTGCGCACATCAGCATACAACACCGGGCTGGTGACAGGCAACATGGAAGAACACAAGATGGCAAGATACAACGTCAGGAGAGCAGTAATAGAGGCAAAACGGCGTTACAAGGATAAAGTTGAACTTCAGTTTGAACAGGCTGACTCTAGAGGCATGTGGCAGGGCCTCAGAACAATGACAGACTACAAAGGAACCCCCCTCAAACTGAACAGTGACATCTCCTTAGCAAATGATCTCAACTCCTTCTATGCGAGGTTTGAGGCTGTGAATAACAACACCAGCCTACAAACCACGGCAATGGGGGGGGGGGGTCTGCTGATGGAGACTCAGTGTTCAGGGTAACAGAGCATGAGGTGAGACGGATCTTTAAAAAAGTGGATATCAGGAAGGCAGCAGGACCGGACGGCATCCCCGGCCGCATCCTAAAAGTCTGTGCCGACCAACTGGCCCCGGTATTCACTGACATCTTCAACCTGTCCTTGGAACAGGCCGTCATCCCCACCTGTCTGAAGAAGTCCACCATCATCCCTGTACCCAAAAAATCTACGCCCGCTTGCCTCAACGACTACCGCCCTGTAGCCCTCACCTCCATAGCCATGAAGTGCTTTGAGAAGCTAGTGAAGGGCTACATCTGTTCCTCCCTCCCAATCAACCTGGACCCTCTGCAATTTGCATATCGCCCCAACAGGTCCACGGAGGACGCCATAGCCCATGTGCTGCACACAGCAGCATCACATCTGGACAAGAGGAAGGGGAACTATGTGAGAATGCTGTTCATCGACTACAGCTCAGCATTCAATACCATAGTCCCCTCCAAACTCATAGCCAAGCTCAGGGACCTGGGCTTGAACTATGACCTGTGCCAGTGGGTCCTGGACTTCCTGACGGGCAGACCCCAGGTGGTAAGAGCCGGCAACTGCACCTCCTCATCCATCACGCTCAACATAGGGGCCCCCCAGGGCTGTGTTCTGAGCCCCCTCCTCTACTCCCTGTACACACATGACTGCGTAGCACAGCGGAACAACAACACCATCATCAAATTTGCTGATGACACAGTAGTGGTGGGCCTGATCTCTGCCAACGACGAAAGGGCCTACCTGGAAGAGGTAGAGAACCTGTCACAGTGGTGTCAGGAGAACTGCCTCTCCCTGAACGTCAGCAAAACAAAAGAGATGATTGTGGACTTCAGGAGGTCGGGGGTCAAGGACTACAGCCCCCTCAGCATCGACGGGGCACCAGTTGAGAGAGTGAACAGTTTCAAGTACCTCGGAGCCCACATATCCGAGGACTTGACATGGACCACACACATTGACAGTGTTGTGAAGAAGGCACGACAACGCCTCTACTTCCTCAGGCGCCTAAGGAAGTTCCAAGTCAGTCAGAAGATCCTTAGGAACTTCTACTCATGTACAATAGAGAGCATCCTGACCGGCAACATCACCTCCTGGTTTGGGAATAGCACTGCACAAGACCGTAGCAGACTACAAAGAGTGACACGTTCAGCCGAACGCACAATTAGAGGGGGGCTTCCCACCCTCCAGAACATTTACAACAAGCGGTGCAAGGGGAAGGCTAAGAGAATTATTAAGGACTCGAGCCACCCGAACAACTGCCTCTTTGAACTGCTGCCGTCAGGCAAGCGATACCGGAGTCTTATGGCGAGCACAGAAAGACTCAGAAGGAGCTTCTATCCCCAGGCCATCAGGCTGCTAAACGAACAATAATCGCTAAACGAACAATAATCACTATGCAACAACCATCAAATGCACACAGCACACACACCCACACGCACACACACACTCACTCAAACAAACAACACACTGCAGCACCCACTCTCCACACTTTAGATCACACAAACACACTTACACTTTATATTTATTGATAAAGGATTTGCACTACAACTCGTACACCTACTGTGAATTGTACCTAAACTGCACCTCGTCCATTTATGCCTTGCACTATATAGTATTGTATATTAGTACACTGCACAGTATTGTATATTGTATGGTAACTACGTCTACGAACATTGTACATATGTCTAAACTGAACACTGTGACCTCTTTTTTTTCTTCTAATTTTTACTATGGTTTTATTTCATACTTATCTTGTCATGCACAGTCTCTGGAGCGCAACAGTAAGAAGCATTTTGTACAAAAGTATTCTGTACTTCTGTATGACAACTATTAAAGAAACTTGAAACTTGAAACTTGAAACTATGTGTAGCGCTTTTTATTTCTATCTGAGAAATTCTAAAATGTATTCCTCGCTTACATTACACTTCACATAACAGTATTCACATAATTACTAACCACATCTCCCCCCTCAACACCAAAACAATTCGGTGTTGACTATAGCCACCAACATCTCACGAGGAAAAATGAATTTCCAGTGGCTTATACCACTGAATCCCAGTGTGTTGCACAGTGTCCAGCTGTCCATGTTATAAACCATAGACCTTGGACCCAAAAAAAAAAAAACAGATCTGGGAAATAGAAAACTTCTCCTCTTCATTCTCCTGCTCCGCTGCCGTCTTACAGACCGTGTTGGTTTTATCAGTAAATAGGTTTTAAGGTGAAATACAGAACACAACGCAGAGTAGCTTAAATAGAGGGTTATTTTAAGGATGCTTTGTACTATAGCGTATTGTATATTAGTACATTGCATAGTATATTGTATATTGTATGGTAACTCAGTTACTTCTATTCTGCATCGAACATTGTACATATGTCTATACTGAACAGCGTGACCTCTATTTTTACTTCTATTTTACATGCTATACTATTTTATTTCATACTTATCTTGTCTAGCACAGTCTCTAACAGTAACAGTAAGAAGCATTTTGGATAAAAGTATTCTGTACTTCTGTATGACAACAATGTATGCCTGTCAAATGTTAAATGATAAATGATTAAATGATACACACTGAAATCTACGCTCTCTCATCCTGCTTTCCACAACGCGACAATATTATTAAACAGCATCTCTGTCATTGAAGTGGGAAAAGTGAGCATTAAACAGCAGCTCTGTCATTGAAGTGGGAAAAGTGAGCATTAAACAGCAGCTCTGTCATTGAAGTGGGAAAAGTGATTAAACAGCAGCGCGTCTGCACTCAGAAGATGGCGCGACAATATTGCTCTGATTCGCAGCGGCCAATCAGGCGAACCCGGAAACCGAAATCCAACTAAATCCGTTGCGGAAGTGATACACGCGACCTGGACACTGTATTCTGAATCCCGACTGACCGGAGACAGGGGGTTTTGCCAGAGACCACCTGTTTACCTGTCATCCGTCATCATTCATTGATGTGTGGATTTAGTTCTCCCTCTAGTGACTGTTTGATGTAATAAAGTTGTTTTGTTTTTGCCCCTAGTTTAGGGAATATAAAGTTATTATGGTATGGAATGATAATATTTTTAGTTGTCATTATGAAATGATAATGATTTGTGATTAATTATCAAAGGGGGGAGTTGTCGTGGAATATATTATCATGTCATTATAGACAGCTTGACTGGTTCACTCTGACCAGCTATGTAATGTGTGTGTGTCTCTTTAAGAGACTCCAAGATCCCCAGCCATAGCAAGGTTGTTGTTGCTTCCCGTGACTGGGAACCATTTTTGTTTTACTTTCATATGTATAATATTACGTCTGACAACTGTGTATTTAATATACGTCTGACCAGAGCTCTTGGTCATTTTATGGCCAGATGCTACTGTGTGAACATGTTGTCTCTGACTGTAAACTGAACTTTCATTGTGGCCACAGTGAAATAAACTTTTCTATTATATAATAATGACTCAGAATGATTAATAAACGGCTCATCGTTTTGTCCTTTAATATTTCCCATTACATATGTCATGAATGTCTGGATGTAACAGTACTGTCTATCTGTATGTCATGTATGTCATATATGTTATGATGAATTGAAAATGGGGCACCCTGATGTAAACAAGACGAAAGTCTTTCTCTGGTCTGCATCCCGTTAACAATTGTGTGTATTGAGCCGT
Source organism: Notolepis coatsorum (assembly GCF_963971535.1). Classification (NCBI taxonomy): domain Eukaryota; kingdom Metazoa; phylum Chordata; class Actinopteri; order Aulopiformes; family Paralepididae; genus Notolepis; species Notolepis coatsorum. The sequence goes on from NC_140166.1 coordinate 162,148,403, forward strand.
ACTGTATTGTACCCATTCTGCAATCTGTTAATACAATTTTAAATCAATCAATCAATCAATCAATCAACCAATCAATCAATCAATCAATCAATCAATCAATCAATCAATCAATCAATCAATCAATCAATCAATCAATCAATCAATCAATCAATCAATCCCACAGCCCATAGACATAAAGGCTGAAGTGCAAAAACCCTACTGTTTTTGTGTGAATTTCTTTTTGTTTTCTCCTTCAACATTGGTTTAGCAAATTCCAGTGAGATGGTAAATGGTAGCAACATGAACTTTGACCCATTTATTGGAAGTTGTGTGCAAAATCGTCTCCAACAAATACGATCCTAATTGGCATAAAGGGGGCACTATAATTGAAGGTCAAACTTTTGAACTTTAAAAGGTCAGAACTCCTATACCATGAGTCCGATTTACACAAAACTTGATACAGACATCCACCTCTATACGCTCTACAAATTTGCCTCAAGGACACATAAAGTCCGCTATATTGGATTTTACGCCATCTTGGATTTTACGCAAAACACATTTTTGACATCTCCTCCTAAACCAGGGGTTCTCAAACTTTTTTATACCACAACCCCATTTTATTTTGGAATTTTTGTTGGCAACCCCACACTTAATGTATCGTGTAATTTCAACGTGGAAATAAGGAATATCAAAATAAAAGCACACATTGTTGAACTTGATCATGCATATTTATTAGAAAATGAAATTACAGCACTATGTTGTCAATGAAATTAATGAATATTATCAACAAAAGCAACGGAATTGTTTCTGTACACATTTATAAAACGAGGCATTTTTAGCCCAAATATGATGCCAGAACATAAATAAATTAAAGAAAATGCGTTCACATGCGCTTTTCAAGAATAATAAAACAAGACTTAATGGGAAGGGTGTGCTTGTACTAATTTTCAATAATGCACAAGAGGCAGAAAGCAATACATACAAAAATTACAATAACAAATGCAAAGACAAATCAGACAATAGGACACATTTGTTAAAGTAAAACAATTACATTCCAAATAATTAAGATGCAAAAGCACATTTAAAAATGTTTCAGTGTCACCAGAGAGTCAATATTTAAAGTGATTTGTAGTTTATTCCATGAGTCCGGAGCACAAAAGCTAAAAGCAGTCTTTCTGAGTTCAGAATTGACCTGAGGAACATGTAGTGTATTCCAGTCCTGAGAGCAGGTTCGATAAACTCCTACATTGACGAACATGTAGTGTAATCCAGTCCTGAGAGCAGGTTTGATAAACTCCTACATTGAGGAACATGTAGATTTACATTTACATTTAGTCATTTAGCTGACGCTTTTATCCAAAGCAACTTACAAGTTCTGTACGACAACTCATCAGGAAGGGCACAAATCTATCAGCTGAGTAACAATATTCATCAAAGTGTTGAGTGCTACAGTGTAGGTTAGTATATTAGTACTTGTGCATGACAATAAGGTTAGTTAGGGTTAGATTTTAATTATAAAAAAATATATATATGTAGCAGTCTGGAAAATATGGTATATTATTCAGAACTGCTGACTGTGTTTATATCCCTTTTTGTACACAAAGACATTCTAACTAGTGTCATTGATTCACACGAACAATGACACAAACGTCCCCGTCCAAAGAGCCTGTGAATACGGATCATAAATGACAGTATTGATTCATATTTTACAGTGCGTCTCCTCTTGTGACTGGCAGGCGGGACCAGCAGGGGGCAGTAGCAGGCAGAGAGTGGCGGAGAGAGCTGAGAGATGATAAAGGGAGGAGTGCAGCGGAAGTCGTTCTCTTCGGCAGTGAACTTGACAACGAGAAGTCACGTCTAACGGGGGGGCTCTGGATAGCCCCGTTGCTGACTTTATGCCGGAGTGCCCCGTGGAACAGTGACGGGTAATAGGAAGTACTGGCTAGTGGATACGATATCCTAGCAGTACCAGTGTTATGATATGAACAATAAGTGCAGAGTCAGGCACTAACAGTCGAGTTATACCTAGTTACAGTGAGCGGTATAGGTAGCGTGCGGCTAAGGATCACAGTAGCATTGCTCGTGGTATACTTAGTTACAGTGACGGTATAGTCTGCGTGCCAGAGACGTGCGGGACCTCCAAGCAGTCTGCCCGGGCGTCAACAGCTGTCTGCACCGGAGAGCAGCAGCACACCTGCTCCAGGCTGCCTGCAGGACACGGGGAGTTCTTTACCACCAGCAGAGGTCGCCCAGCACCAGCTCAGCCAGCACTGCCTCTCTGCTATAGCTCCGCCTGCTAGCACCTGCGGCGCGAGTGTTCGACGCCATCTTGCCACCAGGACGGTGGTGGAGCGGCGCGGCCGCCATTTTGGTAGAGTAAACATTAGGGCTTCGGCGCCCAGGATCTATTGCACCTTACACAGTGTGGAGCGGCCTGCGGGTGAAGTTAACGTTGCTAACTGCAGACCCCAAACATTACATTACATGCCGGCATTAGCATAGGGCTTTTGTTTTGGTAATTGTGGGCCCACACTTTTGGTTTTATTTCCTTTTCTTTGAGCGTGATACAATGTGTGTGTATTAATATTTTCCCATTCAATTAACCATTCCCTGAGGGGGGAAGTTACAGACCTGGTGCATTATAATTAAAGCCTTTTGAGGTATTATTCTGACCGTATAATTAAAGCCTGTTGAGGTATTATACAGGGTGAAGACCCAGACGTGGGTGGTGAGTCAAACACCGTGAAGTATATTATCCCTGATAGTAACCCAGAGGTGGGTGCATAATATACGTGTTTATGAGGTATTGAGTTGAACAGCAGGGGCTATAGTAGGACTTCAGCCCAATTGGCCACTAGTATTAAATAATTGTAACTGAACAGTACAATTAACATAAAGACTTGAATGGGGTTCTGTGTGCGTGTCCATTCCTGTGCCCTGCATTAACTCTTTTGGTGTGGGTAACGTATATATATGGTTAACCCCTTCCTACCCAACTCTCCCCTTTTCATTGTAAGGTTTCTAGGGTCATTGAGGGAGGGTACTGCTTGCGGGGGGAACTCAGAGTATTTGATTACAATTCAGTCACGAGGTGTGGGAGGGTCTAAGGAGCGACTGGGAGGAGTGGGAGCGTGTTGGGGAGTACTGCTGACCGCCCTGCGACAGGGAAGGAAGACCAGAGTACCAGACCAGGTTGGTAAATCCCGGGCCCCATCCACTCACACTACCAGCCTCCAGTCGACGCCCCAGGCCCAAAGACGAGGGTGCAGCCAGACAGAGTTCTGCTGTGTCCAGCTACCTCCTGACTGCCAGCAACCATTCCCACGAAGCAGGGATAATCCACCCTGCTACATTTGGCGTCACGAACAGGATCAACATCCTAACTTACTCCCTTGACCGAGACCCGTAGAGAGACCCACGATGCCAAAGGGGGAGACGCACGTCGCGCAAGAGATGGCGGCGAAGTTTGAGCAACTGCAGGAGCAGTGTCAGACTCAGGCGGCACTGCTAAAGCAGCAAGCCGCAGCGATGAAGGAGTTGACTGACCAGGCCCTCCACACTCAGGTGGCCCTACAGGAGCTACGAGAGGGCCAGGCCGCCGCCACCTTGATACAGAAAGGGGAGACCCACGTCGTGCAGGAGAGGGAGGCGGAGTTAGAGCAGCTGCAGGAGCAGTGTGAGACTCAGGCGACACTACTGACGCAGCAAGCCGAAGCGATCAAGGAGTTGATCAACAAGGCACTCCTAGAGAAGCGCTACACTGAGGCGGCCCTAAAGGTGCAACGAGACGGCGAGGACGCCGCCGCCGAGGTAAAGAAAGAGGAGGCCGAACGCATGGAGGGACTGACCGCACAGGTGGAGCTGTTGGCGAACAGAACCCACATACACGCGGACCTCCTGGACCGACAGGCGCTGGTGCTGGAAAAGACCCAGCACGAACAGCGGGAGCAGGCCGGACGCCGAGCTCCGCTTGCCTTGGCACCGGCCGGGATCCAACAGCTCCCTCCAGCGCCCCTCCCGGTGGTGTACGTCCAACGAGAGCGGAAGTGCAGCGAATTTGGAGGTGAACAAGAGATGGGGGAACTGCCTGTGGAGGACTGGATCCAGGCGATGAGGGCCCACCTCCGGGCCAGTCGAGTGCCCGCGGAGGAACAAGCGGAGGTCGTACAGCTACACCTCAAAGGCGAGGCGAAGCAGACGGTACGCTTCCTGACGGGGGAAACCGCCCCCGACACGGAAGCCTTGTTCAAGATACTCAAAGAAACCTATGGGGACAAGGTCCTGGTCAGCATTCGGCTGGGGGAGTTCTTCGATCGAAGACAGGCCGCCGGCGAGACCACACGCCAGTTCGCCTATGACCTGCAGGAGAGGGTCCGTCGCCTACGACGTCGGGCGCCTACGCTGGTCGGCGATGCCACCGCCCTGCTGCGGGAGCGGTTTGTGGTGGGCCTCAGAGACGAGGCCCTGAGGAGAGAAATGCGGAACTACATGAGGGAGGACGGTACGCGGCCGTTTCCTCAGGTACTGCAGGCGGCGATAGACTGGTCCGAAGAGGAGATGGTCCTGCCCCCCACAAGGGGTGCCGACAGGGGCATGATACGCGGCGTCGTCGTGAAAAGACACGAGCCACCTCTGGACATAGCCGTGCTACAGGAGTCCATCCGACAGCTCTTCGCCGGCCAAGAGCGGTTGGGCGCGCGCATGGAACAGCTCTTCCAGGCGTTTCAACAGGAGCGAGACACACCCCAGAGAGGCTTCGCCGGAAGCCGACGGAGGAGAGACGTGCCCTCTACCCCGCGCAGACTACCCCGCCGGAGTGAGGATGGGAGACTGATCTGCTACAACTGTCAACAGCCCGGTCATATCGGCCGCGAGTGCCCCCGCGGGATGGAAGAATCACGCCGGGCGGAAGTACCGGGCGGTGAGGTCCCTCTCCCACCAGTACAGGACGCCACCCACACAGCAGCAGGCGGGTCGCCCGACCTGGCGACCGCCAGACCATGGTCTGGAGGGGGAGGTGTGGGGGTGTGCCGTAGAATTCGATACCACTGCGGCCGGCCAGACGAAAGCGCTGGCGCCCGGCTGCGCATCCCGATGCGGTCAGAACCGGAGTCTGTACCCAAGAGACAGAACAGGTCGGAAGGAGGTCAAGGGGGCGAGGACGGCCCGGACCAGGGGCCTCGTCGGCGCCGCTACCGCCGCAACTTCAACTACCGCTGCAGACGCTCGCCGGCCGGCGACCAGCCGGGCCCCGAGAGCGGCGATGGAAACGTCAAGAGGACGTCAGTGTTCACGGTTCGTCCCGAAAGAGGGGGTTCCGAAAGGACCGTGCAGAGAGATCGGAGCAAGATCTGCCCCTTCCCGGCCTCCGACCCGGAAGAGCGGACGAGAGCTTCCCGAAGGAGCCCGATGAGAGCGCGGAGCTCATCCGAAGCAGACGTGGGGGGTGCCTTCGTTTACCCTCGTGAACCGCACCCTAGGGCGTGTAGCAGCAGCGCCGCTACAACAGCAGCTGAAGCAGTGCCGAACGAGGGAGGAGAGGTAGAGTTGGTCCCCTCAGGCGAGGACGGCGAGGGCGGCGAAGACGACGGAGACGGGGGCGAGGAGGGCGCTGTGAGCGGCCCCTCAGAGGCCTCGGAGGGCGAAGCCGTGGCCGAGGACCCGCCAACAGAGACGGAGGAATCTGACACGGAGTTAGACTGGTGGGGGGTTAAGCAAACCCGGGCCCAGCTGAATGACAGAGGTGAGCCACTCGCTCGGTGTTTCCAAGACCATGTGCGAAGGTGTGTGGGAACGAGACGAGTGGTGCACCTGTATGTCTAAGGGAATATGGCACAGAATCAGACGCAGGGGGGGTTGAACGAACCCGGCCCCAGAGGAGCACCAGAGGTCGGCTACCCGCTCGGTATCGCCAGGACTACGTGCTCAGGAGTGTGTCCAACTCCGGAGGGAGTGTGTAAAACTGTTGGCATAATGCGTAATTGTCAACCGATGTGTGAAACTGTTGGTCTCAGGACCGTTGTCATACATGTGTGGTTTTGTTGTTAACTTGCAGAGGACTTAGCAAGTTCAAAGTGGGGGGAAATGTAGCAGTCTGGAAAATATGGTATATTATTCAGAACTGCTGACTGTGTTTATATCCCTTTTTGTACACAAAGACATTCTAACTAGTGTCATTGATTCACACGAACAATGACACAAACGTCCCCGTCCAAAGAGCCTGTGAATACGGATCATAAATGACAGTATTGATTCATATTTTACAGTGCGTCTCCTCTTGTGACTGGCAGGCGGGACCAGCAGGGGGCAGTAGCAGGCAGAGAGTGGCGGAGAGAGCTGAGAGATGATAAAGGGAGGAGTGCAGCGGAAGTCGTTCTCTTCGGCAGTGAACTTGACAACGAGAAGTCACGTCTAACGGGGGGGCTCTGGATAGCCCCGTTGCTGACTTTATGCCGGAGTGCCCCGTGGAACAGTGACGGGTAATAGGAAGTACTGGCTAGTGGATACGATATCCTAGCAGTACCAGTGTTATGATATGAACAATAAGTGCAGAGTCAGGCACTAACAGTCGAGTTATACCTAGTTACAGTGAGCGGTATAGGTAGCGTGCGGCTAAGGATCACAGTAGCATTGCTCGTGGTATACTTAGTTACAGTGACGGTATAGTCTGCGTGCCAGAGACGTGCAGGACCTCCAAGCAGTCTGCCCGGGCGTCAACAGCTGTCTGCACCGGAGAGCAGCAGCACACCTGCTCCAGGCTGCCTGCAGGACACGGGGAGTTCTTTACCACCAGCAGAGGTCGCCCAGCACCAGCTCAGCCAGCACTGCCTCTCTGCTATAGCTCCGCCTGCTAGCACCTGCGGCGCGAGTGTTCGACGCCATCTTGCCACCAGGACGGTGGTGGAGCGGCGCGGCCGCCATTTTGGTAGAGTAAACATTAGGGCTTCGGCGCCCAGGATCTATTGCACCTTACACAGTGTGGAGCGGCCTGCGGGTGAAGTTAACGTTGCTAACTGCAGACCCCAAACATTACATTACATGCCGGCATTAGCATAGGGCTTTTGTTTTGGTAATTGTGGGCCCACACTTTTGGTTTTATTTCCTTTTCTTTGAGCGTGATACAATGTGTGTGTATTAATATTTTCCCATTCAATTAACCATTCCCTGAGGGGGGAAGTTACAGACCTGGTGCATTATAATTAAAGCCTTTTGAGGTATTATTCTGACCGTATAATTAAAGCCTGTTGAGGTATTATACAGGGTGAAGACCCAGACGTGGGTGGTGAGTCAAACACCGTGAAGTATATTATCCCTGATAGTAACCCAGAGGTGGGTGCATAATATACGTGTTTATGAGGTATTGAGTTGAACAGCAGGGGCTATAGTAGGACTTCAGCCCAATTGGCCACTAGTATTAAATAATTGTAACTGAACAGTACAATTAACATAAAGACTTGAATGGGGTTCTGTGTGCGTGTCCATTCCTGTGCCCTGCATTAACTCTTTTGGTGTGGGTAACGTATATATATGGTTAACCCCTTCCTACCCAACTCTCCCCTTTTCATTGTAAGGTTTCTAGGGTCATTGAGGGAGGGTACTGCTTGCGGGGGGAACTCAGAGTATTTGATTACAATTCAGTCACGAGGTGTGGGAGGGTCTAAGGAGCGACTGGGAGGAGTGGGAGCGTGTTGGGGAGTACTGCTGACCGCCCTGCGACAGGGAAGGAAGACCAGAGTACCAGACCAGGTTGGTAAATCCCGGGCCCCATCCACTCACACTACCAGCCTCCAGTCGACGCCCCAGGCCCAAAGACGAGGGTGCAGCCAGACAGAGTTCTGCTGTGTCCAGCTACCTCCTGACTGCCAGCAACCATTCCCACGAAGCAGGGATAATCCACCCTGCTACATATATATTAAATTTCAGATAATGGTTGAAGAAGTGCGTCTTTAGTCGACGGCGAAAGATTGGACAGGTTTCGGCTGTCCTAACTGCGTGGGCAGTTCGTTCCACCATTGTGGGGCAAGGACTGAGAATAGGCGGCTTCTCCTTGATGACCCTCCCGGAGCTCGGATAGGAGTGGGTCTGAGACGGCCAGAAGATGCAGAGTGTAGGGGTCTTGAGGGTGTGTAGTTAGAAACCATTGACCGGAGGTAGGCGGAGCGGTTCCCTTTGCCGCATGGTATGCCAGGTCGAGGGCCTTGAAGCGGATTCGTGCGGCAATGGGGAGCCAGTGCAGATCCCTAAGAAGTGGGTGACATGGTCTGACTTCGGTAGGTTTGAGATCAGGCGGGCCGTTGCGTTCTGAATGAGTTGAAGAGGCTTGGTGGCAGTGGCCGGAAGGCCAGCAAGCAGTGCGTTGCAGTAGTTGAGGCGGGAGATGACTGTTGATTGGACGAGGAGTTGGGTGGCTTCTTTTGTCAGGAAGGGGCGGATCCTTCTGACGTTGCTCAGGAGGAATCTGCAAGTTCTGGTTGTCGCTGCAATGTGAGGGGAGAAGTTCAACTGGTCGTCGAGGACAACACCAAGGTTCTTGTAGTGTAATCCAGTCCTGAGAGCAGGTTTGATAAACTCCTACATTGAGGTCTAATAGTGAAGTAATGTAAATTGGTAATTTGTTTAGGAACGCTTTGTAAATAAACAACAACAATGGTGATTGGTATGGTCTCTCTGCCTCACAGAGAGAGAGGGCCAGTCAACCTTTTCAGAGAGTACAATGATGGATACTGTAGGTATCACCAGTACTACATCCAAGAACAGAGTGATATATGTAATGTAGGTATCACCAGTAATACATCTAAGAGCAGAGTGATATATTACTGTAGGTATCACCAGCAATACATCTAAGAACAGATTGATATATGTAATGTATGTATCACCAGCAATACATCTAAGAACAGATTGATATATGTAATGTAGGTATCACCAGTAATACATCTAAGAGCAGAGTGATGTAATGTAGGTATCACCAGTAATACATCTAAGAGCAGATTGATATATGTAATGTAGGTATCACCAGTAATACATCTGAGAGCAGATTGATATATGTAATGTAGCTATCACCAGTAATACATCTAAGAGCAGATTGATATATGTAATGTAGGTATCACCAGTAATACATCTAAGAGCAGATTGATATATGTACTGTAGGTATCACCAGTAATACATCTAAGAGCAGAGTGATATATACTGTAGGTATCATTCACCAGTAATACATCTAAGAGCAGAGTGATAAATAGCATCTAAGGGCTTAAAGGAACACACCAACATTTTGGGAAATTAGCTTATCGTCTTCTCCAGAGAGAGACAATAAGATAGATACCAGTTTCCTCTCTGTGTGTTCAGTAGAAAGCGATCTGGCTGCATGTTAGCCTATCTTAGCACAATGAATGACCGGTTAGCCTTCGGGAGAGGTATTAGTTGGACAATGCCTAGTCATGTCTGCTTCCATTCATTGTGCTAAGCTAGGCTAACATGCAGCCAGATAGCTTTCTACTGAACGCACAGAGGGGAAACTGGTATCTATCTTCTTGTCTCTCTCTGGAGAAGACGATAAGCACATTTCTCAAAATGTTGGCGTGTTCCTTTAAGGGTGGTAACAGCAGTATATATTACGTCACCATAATCCAAGACAGATAATAATACAGTTTCAATATTTTTTGTTCCTACTAGGCCTAAACATTTCTATAACATCTATATTTATATAAAGACAGCTAAACTTTGTTTGCAGCTTTTTAACCAGATTATCAACATGAATTTATCATCAATCCAGATAAATATTTATAATATGGAACTTTTGGTGTACCAAATAAAGTGCTAATCTGAAGTTTGCTATAATCAATTTTCTTAGCTCTTTTGAATAGCATATATTTAGTTTTATCAGCATTTAATACACATCAATAAGTGCCTCTTGAAAAACATTAAAAGAAAGTTGCTGATTTTCAACAGCCAGTTGTATGGAATCAGCCCAGCAATACAAAATAGTGTAATCTGCATACATATGGACATTACATGTATTTAAAGATGAGATCATATCATTGATTGAACATTACCCACTAGTTGTGGAACCATCTATAAGCATTGGGGTCACATCCAATACTTCTTAGTACTACATAGTACTGATCGACTGTATCAAAGGCTTTTGACAGGTCATGAATAGAGCAGCACAATGCTTCTTTTTATCCACAGCAGTCACAATATCTTTTCAAATGAAAGATGTTGCAGAAATGGTGCTATGGTTAACCCTGAAACTAGACTGGTGAGAGCTCAACACAGTTAGAAAAAACATACAACTTACATACATGCTTGGCTGATGCAGGCGAGGCAACGGTTGGCTTAGCTGGCTAACGTTACCAATTTCCCTTCTTGCGTTCAAAAGGTGTAACTTTATACTGACTACCTATTGTCATGGACAAACAAACAACAACAACTTTGGAAATGAATTCAAATAGAATAGTTGTCATTATATTAGATGCGGGTCCTTGGCCTGCTGTCAGCACGCACAACCAAGATAGGCTGATCAGCCCAGTAGTATGCAGGATTAGCTACGGACAGACACACACGACCCAAAACATAATCTCTGCCCCAGGCTTTGGCAAAGATAAAACTGTATAGTTAGTACACAATGAATTGAGTGATAATTATTGTGAACCATCTATTGTTGTCGTGCTGTCCCTGTCCCCTTGAAAGTGTGTCTGTCATACGGTGCAACTTTTGTGTACACTATTTTTTGTTAGCTGTAAGACCAGGCTTAGTATGTTTGAGGTGGTATCATGCTACATAAAGCAGTTTGTGGAATCCCAGCAACGTGGTTGATGTGAGTGCATCTAGCCCAGCCGTCTGGTTTCCCCCTCCGCTTCCCTGTTATTGCAGCCATTACAGCTCTACAGACCCCTTACTGCATGTGACTGAACCCGAATGCCTGACGTGCCTGCACGGTCTACTGTAGGCAAAATCCCAGCCAGTAGTTTCTCAGTGGACCGATGGTACAGGTGTAATTTAATGCTATCCATATATATCACGCCGGTTAGGGTATCTTATGTATACTGCACCTGTGTATACTGCATACTTTACTTACTCATAGTAAATATTTATTGTATTTAGAATATTAGTATATTTAGTGTTTATTGCAACCATATTTATTGTAATGTATAATTTAACTGATAGGGCATACAGACCCTCATCTGCAACTTGTATCACACTGCCTACTTGCTCATATGCATATATTCAGAGTTAATTATATTATGCCTATTTTTACCTTTCTACTGTATTATAATTGTATTGTCTGTATTTATGCCTTCTACTATTAGCCTGCCCATACCTGTACCCCCATCCCCCATGCTGCTATGATGCCTGAATTTCCCCAAGGGGATCAATAAAGGAATATCTTCTTCTTCTTCCTCTCCTAGGGTGAAACCTGTACCTCCACCCGGTTTTTGAACCGCGATACCAGCTCTTGCCCGTATGAAAGGTGGCGGCAGTGCTATTAATGGAGCCTAATCAGAAGCGTGCGGCTCAGGCGATGGGTGTTGCGGTCTCGTTGAGGAGTGAGTGCAACAGATGTCTCCAGACATCTCTGCTTGATTCATATAGTAAACCTTTCTGTGTGAAGAATGCTGGAGACAATGCTGTTTAACACAAAGCCTCGCTGTGAAAAAAAAAGAGTGGGATTAAATCCATTTAGCGTTTACTTGGCAGAAATCCTGGCTCATATTATTGTACCAGGACGGCCCTAATCCTACTTTGTACTCCAGGGTGAGTGAGCGCCATGTCTTTACATCCTTCTAAAAGAAGCTGCAGGGAATAAAGTAGTCAGGGTTTAGCGAAGCCGCTCCACAGGAGATTATTATTGTCATAACTATAGACAAGTATATTGCAGAATGGCCCCAATTCTCAATCCACCTTTTGACCCATGCCCCTAATCTGAACCTATTGAGGAGGGGTTGAGGTCTTTAGTTTTATGGGAATAGCACTGCTGTGAGGCAAGATGACTCAGAACCTCACTGGTCTCCTTGCTATTTTGTAAGGCAAACACATCGAGTCTGTGTGGACAGTGGAAATCGGACAGTGCATTCACAAGTAACAAATCATTTCCTGTTCCTGTGTTTTTGCAAAATTGTATTGGATCTGGCTTGGATAATGGTTTGGGCTACCAATTATCCAAATGACACATTTGAAAATGTTAGTCCCCAGATTCCAGACAGCAGGTCTGGCGAGAATCCGGTGAACAGGCTAGGGGAAGTAGGGAAAACAGTGTTTTCCCAATCATTCAAAATGACAGAAATTCCAATATGGCGAAATTCATAGGTCTTTATGGCAAAGTTCTTATACATGAGTAGACACATCTCTGGATACCAGTTACATGATTGTATGACTAATGGATTAGGAGATAAACTAATTGGAAAATTGAATGCGGGTGGTCTGGCAATCCGGAGGTTCCTGGTTTGATTCCCGCTCCTCCCGGGCAACGTGTCGATGTGTCCTTGAGCAAGACACTTAACCCCTAATTGCTCCCGATGAGCAGGTTGGCACCTTGCATGGTTGCCTCCGCCGTCGGTGTGTGAATGTGTGCGTGAATGTGTGAGTGAATGGGTAAGATATGAGTAACAAATTGTAAAGCGCTTTGGATAAGAGCGCTAGATATATATATACAAAAAAAAAGCAGCCATGTGTAGCAGTCTGAAAACATTGTATATTATTCAGGACTGCTGACTGGTGTTTTATATTCCCTTTGTACACAAAGACATCATTGATATTCACACGAACAATGTTCCGAAGAGCACTGGAATATGGATTATAAACGACAGTACTGGATCATATTCTACCATGCTTTTCCCTTGTGACTGGCAGGCGGGACCAGCAGGGGGCGGTAGCAGGCAGAGAGTGGCGGAGAGAGTTGGGAGGAGATAAATGGAGGAGAGAAACGGAAGACGCTCTCTTCGGCAGTGAACTTGAACAACGAACAGTCGCAGCGAACGGGGGCTCTGGAGAGCCCTGTTGCTAAAGTTATGCCAGAGGGCCCCGTGAGATAGCCACGGGTGATAGGAAGTACTGGCTAGTGGACACGATATCCTAGCAGTACCAGCGATAGTGTGTGAACAATTAGTGCAGAGCCAGGCACTAGCAATCGAGTTATAGTAGTTACTGTGTGCGGTATAAGTAACGTGGGGCTAACGGAGTATCCAAGTCCTTAACCATCGAGTTATAGTAGTTACTGTGTGCGGCAGGGTTTCCGTTAGAAAAAATTGTTGCCGGCCTCAATCTACCGGTCAAATGAGAGAAATTCCGGTCAGAGTTTATTGAGCTTAAAAACAATTGATAGGCAAAAGAATGACAACAAAACAAAAGAATGACATCATCAAGGCATGTAGATTTGTTACGTTCTGGACACCGACCTCGGTCGGTGACCACCCACATTCCTGGCATATGTCACTGGGCTTGTCACCTGTCATTTCCCTGTCAATTAGTGCTGTCACTTAGGGGTGGTTCCTGATTGGCTGTCACGGGGGTGTGTGTGGAATGTTGGTATTTTGTCTCTATTTAACATACCTCTCTTCTGCTTGTCCATTGTCAGGTCTTGGGTAATCGGGAGTTATTGGCGATCAAATTGGCACTGGAGGAGTGGAGACATTGGTTGGAGGGGGCGGCACATCCTTTCATTATTTGGACTGATCATAAGAACTTGGCTTACATCCAAGGGGCTAAACGCCTTAACGCTCGCCAGGCCAGGTGGACGTTGTTCTTCACACGATTTCGATATACCATCTCCTATAGACCCGGCTCCAAGAATATCAAACCTGACGCGTTGTCGCGCCAGTTTGATCTTCCTGGGCGGGAGGAGCAGCCCCATCCCATTATTCCACCGGCCTTGATTTTGGCACCCGTGTCTTGGGGCATAGAGAAGGTGGTAAGGTCGGCGCTAACGCGGGAGCCCGATCCTGGTGGGGGTCCTCCGGGACGGTCGTATGTTCCCAAGGTGGCGCGCTCACGCTTGCTACAGTGGGCACATGCGTCATCCCTCACCAGCCACCCAGGGGCAACCAGGACCCTGGAATTTATCCGTAGGAGGTTCTGGTGGCCGACAGTGGAGGGGGATACGCGTTCCTTTGTGGCGGCCTGTCCGGTGTGCGCACGTAGTAAGACCTCTCGACGGGCACCGGCGGGTCTCCTCCGACCACTTCCTATTCCTAAACGACCCTGGTCACACATATCTCTGGACTTTATTTCTGGTCTTCCCCTTTCGGACGGATTCACCACCATTTTGGTGGTGGTGGATCGGTTCTCTAAGGCGGCTCACTTTGTCCCTCTCCCCAAGCTTCCTTCGGCCCGGGAGACTGCTGATTTAATTATACAGCATGTCTTTCGGGTCCACGGGCTGCCAGTAGATATCGTGTCGGACCGGGGTCCTCAGTTTGCCTCCAGGTTCTGGAAGGCGTTTGCCGCCGGCCTCGGCGCCTCTGTCAGTCTGTCGTCTGGGTTCCATCCACAGTCGAACGGGCAGACGGAGAGGGTCAACCAGGATTTGGAGGGGGTCTTGAGGTGTTACGTTGCCGGTAGTCCGGCAACGTGGAGTAGGAGGTTGGCTTGGGCTGAGTACGCGCATAATACCCTTCTCTCCTCTTCTACCGGTATGTCTCCCTTTCAGTGCCAGTATGGTTTTCAACCTCCTCTGTTTCCCGAGCAGGAGCAGGAGGCGGAGGTGCCCTCGGCCCAGGCACATGTGGCTCGCTGTCGCAGGACGTGGAAACAGGTTCGGAAGGCGCTACAGAAGGTTTCGGTTAGTACCCAACGGCAGGCTAACCGTAAGCGTCGTCCGGCTCCAGTTTACCGTCCAGGGCAGCGGGTTTGGCTTTCCACCCGGGATCTCCCTCTCCGGGTGGAATCCAAGAAGCTGGCTCCTCGCTTTATAGGACCATTTAAAGTGATTCATCGGGTTAATCCAGTGGCTTACAAGCTACGACTTCCGAGCTCTATGAGGGTTCATCCGACGTTTCATGTGTCCCTGTTGAAGCCATTCCTCTCATCGCCCTTGGCCCCGCCACTGCCTGTGGTTCCTCCGCCCCGGTTTATTGGCGGTCAACCCATTTACACGGTGCGGAGGATACTGGGTTGTAGGCGGAGGGGTAGGGGGTTTCAGTTCTTGGTGGATTGGGAGGGGTACGGGATAGAAGAGCGTTCTTGGGTGCCTCAAAGGGATATTTTAGATCCCAGCCTGATCGTTGATTTCCGGCGGCTGAATCCCGAGGCTCCTAGGTGAACGTCTGGTGCCGTTCGTCGGGGGAGGGTACTGTTACGTTCTGGACACCGACCTCGGTCGGTGACCACCCACATTCCTGGCATATGTCACTGGGCTTGTCACCTGTCATTTCCCTGTCAATTAGTGCTGTCACTTAGGGGTGGTTCCTGATTGGCTGTCACGGGGGTGTGTGTGGAATGTTGGTATTTTGTCTCTATTTAACATACCTCTCTTCTGCTTGTCCATTGTCAGGTCTTCACTAATTGCGTTCGGGGATAACGCGGACGGTTCTACTGTGGACCTCCAATAAGCTCCCATTTACCTTATCTTACACTTGTGCTTTTAGCACTTGTTCTCTCTTAGAATTTACTCTGTGTTCTTACTATTAAAGTCGAACCTGTTCAAGAGTAAACACTCTCTGTCTCTGTGATTGCCTTCAACCATTGGAATTCACCTACCTGCATTCTGACATAGATTTATAATATTTTTACTTAAAACTAGGCTACTTTTGCGTATAAAGTCATTATATTCCAAATAAAATAAGTCCCGAGACTCGTGCTGCTGCCGACTTTAAATCAAATAGGTGTCTGTGGGCAGTCGCCCGACATTAATAAACAACAGTCTGTTATAATCACATTTTTATGAGCTAACGAATTCCGTTATATTGGACATTTGTATTAATTATATCAAGTGAAGAACTGAGAAATTTGACAGAGAGAGACGGCAACATTATCGTGGGTTTGCGTGACGACTCTCTCTCTCTCCACCTCCCAATGACTTATTTGCAAGAGTATGTCGATGCAGAGCAGCAGATTCAGCTGTTATTGGCTCTTTTCTGGGGACCGCACAGCAGCGCCCCCCACCCAACATTGAATTGAAAATGGCTGAATTGGAGTACTGCTGGAGTACTGCATTGTGCTGCTGCTGCTCCGGCTCTGCAGCTTCACAAACGTTCGCACACCCAGCACTAAGCTCTCGCTGACAACGTCGTTGTCATTATTAGAAGCAACGATGAAACAAATGTAATGATTGTTTCGTTCATCGCATAGGCTATTTAATTTTAGCCTATTTTAATACAATTCAAATAATCAAATTGTGCTTAGACTCAGGGAATTATTTTCACCGGACATTATGACCGGAGAGATTAAATATGTTGGACTTCAACAGATTTTGCCGGTCAAATACCGGTAATTACCGGCTAACGGAAACGCTGGTGTGCGGTATAGAGTGCGAGCCCCAGGACGAGCGTGGGCCAACAACCGGTCTGCTCCGGCTGACTTCAATCAGACCTGCACCAGGCTGCCTGCAGCTTACGGGAGTTCCTCCCGTCCAGCAGGGGTCGTCATCGCTCAGCACACGCTCTCAGCCGGCGCTGCCTCTCTGCCCAGCTCCGCCTGCTAACATCCTCGCCGAGAGCGTTCGACGCCATCTTGCCTCCCGGACAACAGTGGAGTGGCGAGGCGGCCATTTTGGATGAGTACAAATGAGCATTGACGCTCCCGAATTATTATACAGTACACAGTGTGGTGCAGCCTGCGGGCGAAAGTAACGTTGCTACTACCATTCCATAGGGGTACCCCAAACAATATATGCCGGCATTAAGATAGGACTTACTGGTATTTTGTGGGCCCACTCTTTTGTTTTCGTTCCTTTTCTTTGAGCGTGATAAAATGTGTGTTTCCTAATATTTCCCATTCGGTGAAACCTGCTATTTCCTCCCTTATGTTCCCCTTTCCTTCCCCATATTACCGACCTGGAGCAGTCAGGGGTGTAAAAAGTACCCAGAAATTATACTTAAGTGAAAGTATGGGTACTGTCTCACAATCTGACTCAAGTAAAAGTCTAAGTATCTGGCTAAAAACACACTTAAGTAAAAGTAAAAAAGTCCTACTTTTAAATGTACTTAAGTACTAAAAAGTAAAAGTATTTGTTTTATTGTTTTTAAAGGGATAGACCAGGGGTCTCAAACTCATTCCATCGTGGGCCAAGTTTTCATTTTAACTATACAGTACATTGCACCAGGTGAGTTAGTTGAAGAGGTGAGCCAATTAGTGAAATCATCAGCTGGTGTTTAGGCAAGGCTGGAATGAAACCAAGCAGACACTCTGCCCACAATGGAACGTGTTCTGCGATAGACAATGCTGAAATGAAAGAACAGAGGACACTTTTTTTGCATAAAAATTATTTAATGCACTTCTCCATTGAAGGTAAACTAACATGGACGGCATTCACATCACAGCATGAATAATATCACAATATTAAAGACAGAATACTGTAGTATCCTGAATAATATGACAATATTAAAAACAGAATGGTGTATCCTGAATAATATCACAATATTAACCACAGCATACTGGATTATCCTGAATAATATCACAATATTAAAGACAGAATACTGGAGTATACCCTGAATAATATGACAATATTAAAGACAGAATACTGGAGTATACCCTGAATAATATCACAATATTAAAGACAGAATACTGGAGTACCCTGAATAATATCACAATATTAAAGACAGAATACTGGAGTACCCTGAATAATATCACAATATTGACCACAGCATAATGCGGATTTTGTACTCCAAGTGAATGTCGTTTAAGGCACTGGCCAAAACATTGAAAGTATGGGAGCCCTTCAGTCTTCTGCAGGCAAGTGCAGCATAACGCATCTCAAAGCTTTCAGTGTCGATCCAGTGAGGGGTTACCCCAATGAAACGTCTTTGTCGGGCTGTCCAGCAATCTGTTGTTGTCGCGATCCATTCAACTTCACTCATAGCAGCAGTGACTTTCTCTTTCATGGTTTGAGCAGCTTTGCTGATCTTCGAGCGGACAGTGGGCCTCGTAATGACGTTAGTGCTTGGTCGAAAACCATTTATCAGGTTTTTGAATGATGGCAACTCAACAACACAATAAGGTTGGAGTCCTTGAACTATGTATTTTCTATGTAGATAGGGCCATGGATGCTCGCCCGTGCAGGCGAATCTGCAAGATCTCACGCCGGCCCAAGTGAGCCGACTAAATCAAGTACTGGAGAAACACAAGGCGGTGTTCTCCGTGGATGACGGAGACTACGGTTACACCACCACGGTCACTCACTACGTCCCCACCGGTAACGCATCCCCGGTCAAGCAACGGCACCGCCGAATACCGGCCCACGTGTTTCAGGAGGTGAAGCGGCACGTACAAGACCTGGTGGACCAGGGGGTGCTAGTAGAGAGCTGCAGTCCGTGGGCGTCGCCGGCCGTGATCGTCATAAAGAAGGATGGCTCCGTGCGGTTCTGCTGTGACTACCGCCGCCTCAATAACGTGACGCACCGAGATGCGTACCCCCTACCTCGTATTGAAGAGTCCCTAGACGCCTTGGGGCAGGCCAAGATCTTCTCCTCACTCGACCTCACCGCTGGCTACTTCCAAGTGGCGGTGAAAGAAGAGGATCAAGAGAAAACAGCCGTCACGACGCCCTTCGGCCTCTACCAGTGGACCCGCATGCCCTTCGGCTTGTGTAACGCGCCCGCAACCTTTCAGTGGTTGATGACCGCCGTGCTGGGAGACCTGGCCTTCGACGTCCTGCTTGTCTATTTAGACGACGTCTTAGTGTTCGCCCGTGACTTCGAGAGCCATTGCCAGACAAATGAGCATTGACGCTCCCGAATTATTATACAGTACACAGTGTGGTGCAGCCTGCGGGCGAAAGTAACGTTGCTACTACCATTCCATAGGGGTACCCCAAACAATATATGCCGGCATTAAGATAGGACTTACTGGTATTTTGTGGGCCCACTCTTTTGTTTTCGTTCCTTTTCTTTGAGCGTGATAAAATGTGTGTTTCCTAATATTTCCCATTCGGTGAAACCTGCTATTTCCTCCCTTATGTTCCCCTTTCCTTCCCCATATTACCGACCTGGAGCAGTCAGGGGTGTAAAAAGTACCCAGAAATTATACTTAAGTGAAAGTATGGGTACTGTCTCACAATCTGACTCAAGTAAAAGTATCTGGCTAAAAACACACTTAAGTAAAAGTAAAAAAGTCCTACTTTTAAATGTACTTAAGTACTAAGTATTTGTTTTATTGTTTTTAAAGGGATAGACCAGGGGTCTCAAACTCATTCCATCGTGGGCCAAGTTTTCATTTTAACTATACAGTACATTGCACCAGGTGAGTTAGTTGAAGAGGTGAGCCAATTAGTGAAATCATCAGCTGGTGTTTAGGCAAGGCTGGAATGAAACCAAGCAGACACTCTGCCCACAATGGAACGTGTTCTGCGATAGACAATGCTGAAATGAAAGAACAGAGGACACTTTTTTTGCATAAAAATTATTTAATGCACTTCTCCATTGAAGGTAAACTAACATGGACGGCATTCACATCACAGCATGAATAATATCAGAATATATAAGACAGAATACTGTAGTATCCTGAATAATATGACAATATTAAAAACAGAATGGTGTATCCTGAATAATATCACAATATTAACCACAGCATACTGGATTATCCTGAATAATATCACAATATTAAAGACAGAATACTGGAGTATACCCTGAATAATATGACAATATTAAAGACAGAATACTGGAGTATACCCTGAATAATATCACAATATTAAAGACAGAATACTGGAGTACCCTGAATAATATCACAATATTAAAGACAGAATACTGGAGTACCCTGAATAATATCACAATATTGACCACAGCATAATGCGGATTTTGTACTCCAAGTGAATGTCGTTTAAGGCACTGGCCAAAACATTGAAAGTATGGGAGCCCTTCAGTCTTCTGCAGGCAAGTGCAGCATAACGCATCTCAAAGCTTTCAGTGTCGATCCAGTGAGGGGTTACCCCAATGAAACTTCTTTGTCGGGCTGTCCAGCAATCTGTTGTTGTCGCGATCCATTCAACTTCACTCATAGCAGCAGTGACTTTCTCTTTCATGGTTTGAGCAGCTTTGCTGATCTTCGAGCGGACAGTGGGCCTCGTAATGACGTTAGTGCTTGGTCGAAAACTGTTGTGAAGGATCAGATTAAACCGAATATGTATATTTATTTATATATATATATTTAATTGTATTTGTATATCGTTTGATATCCCCTGTATATTCCTTGTACAATATGCATTGAATATCCCCGTTTCTACTAAACAGCCCATAATAGTTTCATTCTACCATTGGACGAGAACCTGGCGCCAGGTTGCCATACCCCTAGGTCCAAGTTCAATCGTGCCGCCTAACATGTCGAGGCAACCCCCGGTTCCGCGCAGTAATATGCCGGGCGAAATACGAATGGTACTATTTGTTCATAGCGCATATATATATGGCGCTCGTAAAGTAGAACTTTCCTTTTAGTCCAGTTCTTTACCCTCCAACAGAGTCACAGACGCAAAAGCCTCCCCACGACGCACGTGCGGTGTAGTAAGGCCTACTTGGCCCAGAATAGGCATTGAGATATCGTGTAGATTAATAGTTGAATGGTCATAGTTTGGCACCATACCGTCGAGTTGGACGTATTCTATTAAGCTAATAATAGTCTATTTATGTATGGTGCATCGTTCGGTTAGAGTTCTACAGTTATCAGTACCCCCATCGTTCCTGACGTTATCTGGACGCTTAACCAGGCTGGTCAGACCCCTAGTGGTGATTGCATCCGAGGAGCTCCGGGCCAAGAGCGACTGGACCTGTATATTGGATTACTCTACCCAGACTACGGCGAGCCTTCCACGGCTTGGATTATGCTTTGTGTGCTTTGATTATTCCATGGATAAAGGCCAACACTGCCGAGTGTTGGAATTACCCCCCGGAGAGGACTCCAGGTGAGACGGCGCTCTACACGTGAGGTCGCCTCACGTCTCTCCGTTGTGGACCGGCAGATACCGTTCCACAGAGGGTCCAGCTGTATTCGTCTGCGGCCCGAGGTTCTGTGGGCACCGTGTCCAAGACTTTGGATTCTCCCAAGACACCGTCGGCCAGATGGGATACCGCCAGCGGCTTCTCTAACCCCCCCCTCCTACTGTCTTACAACCAGCGGGACCCCCCCCCCCCCTTAGTGTATCCAGCTATAATCATTTAAGTACCATCGCTATCGTTTCCTAAATATTCCAGGTTGTATACTTACTCCCTGCGCAACCAGAGATTGGACATTCAATGTTGATTTACCTACGAATACTCATTTGCCATAAAAGTGCATATTCCATATTTCAAATCATAAATGTAATTAAGTGATCGTTGTATACACCCTTTGCTGTATTAAACTTTCGATTTGGTACATTTGTGTTGGTTTGTTTCATCAGGTGGGAAAGTATTCATCATACTTATATCTTGTACTGGGTGGCCAGAAGTTAAAGTACATGAGGTAGTGGTATTAAATATCATATCTAACAATACAGTCAGGGAATTGTACCCCTCAGTTACAATTGGTCCTTCGAGCCGGAGGGTAACTAGTGTAATATTAATATAGTGTTATTAATATCGAAATGGCCTATGATGAACACTCCACGAAACGATCCTCCTAACCTAGAACGCCCGCGGCGCAGACGACAGACACCTCAGTACTTAGAGGCTTACACTGTCAGTCAACTACCTAGCCTTCGACAAACGGTAAACGTGGTAAAAGTAGAAAGTAAAATTATGTCTGACCTTAACGACCAGGTTTCCCCGACCACAGAGGCCCTAGTAGGTCCTAATGTAACTGACCAAGCCCACGGTGGGGACCAGGAGGGAATTGACATGCCTTTACCCCCCGCCACTACTAAAGAAGTAGTCCCCGACAAGCCCCGGGAGGAAGACAACCCTACAGAGAGAGAACTCTGCACGGAGGAAGAGGAGGAGAGCGCCGAGGAACTAGAGCTCCAGGACTCCCCAACGAGTACCCCCAGGAGCGGCTCACGCAGGAGCGGCTCACCTCCACTACCGCCTTCCCCCAATGAAGCGGAGAGGACACTACAACAGGCGTTCCTCGTCAGCCTGACAGCCTCCGCCGAGCGCGATCGGCTCCAAGCACAGATGCTTGGCGAGCGCGAACACCTCCAAGCACAGCAACGGAGCGAAGAACAGCGCACACGCCTGGAGATGAGACGCTTCCAGATGGAAGAGAATATGGCAAGAGACCGAGCAGACACCCAGCGTGTCGCTGCCGGTGCCCAAAGAGACGCAGAGCGCGACAGACTACAAGCGCAACTAATAGAGCAGCTGATCAAAAGGACAACTCCCTCTCCCTCCGCCAGGGGCTCAAGGAACTCGTCGAGACAACAGTCAAGAGCAGCGTCACCACAACGAGCAAGCGACCCTGAACTTGACCAACAGACCGAGTCTAGACCCCCCGCAGACCCCCTTCCCATACCGGTCCAAGCGAGACCCAGCTACAAGGAAGGAGCGGCATACACTGCGGAGAAGCTAAATAAACGATTACAGGATCTGGAAGATTTGATAGAAGAAGAAGAGGGAGAAGAGGAGAACCAAGCCCGACGACAGCACAGTACTCCACCGGACCAGGAGGTCCCATACAGTCCAGGCTATACCCCCGCGGCGCTGCGCTACAGACCCCCGACTCTATTCACGGGTGAGCACGACGCACGACCAGCCCCGAGGAACAGTACCTGGACCAGCGGGCCATGGTACCCTGCTAGTACCAGCCCACAGCGAGGCGCAAGAGGGGACTCGCCCAGGAGGTCTCTCCCCCAACGCTCGCCGATGTATCAGCCATCCACGGCGTCATACAACGCCACGCCGTCATTCCCAGACTTCGCCTATGAGAGTCGAGCACAGTACACGGAGCTCCGGATGTGCTTACATTTACATTTACATTTAGTCATTTAGCTGACGCTTTTATCCAAAGCGACTTACAAGTTCTGTGCGACAAGACAGCAAGAAGGGTATAACTCTATCAGCTGAGTAACAATGTTCATCAAAGTGTTGCGTGTTACAGTGTAGGTTAGTTTATTAGGACAGGTGCATGACATTAAGGTTAGTCGGGGTTAGATTTTTTTTTTTTTTTTTTTTTTTTTTTTTTTTGTCATTTCAGATAATGGTTGAAGAAGTGAGTCTTTAGTCGACGGCGAAAGATTGGACGGGATTCGGCTGTCCTAACTGGGATGGGTAGTTCATTCCACCATTGTGGGGCAAGGACTGAGAATAGGCGGCTTCTCTTTGATGACCCTCCGGGAGCTTGGATAGGAGTAGATCTGAGGCGGCCAGAAGACGCAGAGCGTAGGGGTCTTGAGGGTGTGTAGTTAGAGACCATTGACCGGAGGTAGGCGGGAGCGGTTCCCTTTGCCGCACGGTATGCTAGGTCGAGGGCCTTGAAGCGGATACGTGCAGCAATGGGGAGCCAGTGCAGGTCCCTAAGAAGTGGGGTGACATGGGCTGACTTCGGTAGGTTTGAGATCAGGCGGGCCGCTGCATTTTGAATGAGTTGAAGAGGCTTGGTGGCAGTGGCCGGGAGGCCAGCTAGCAGTGCGTTGCAGTAGTCGAGGCGGGAGATGACTGTTGATTGGACGAGGAGTTGGGTGGCTTCTTTTGTCAGGAAGGGGCGTATCCTTCTGACGTTGCTCAGGAGGAATCTGCAGGTTCTGGTTGTCGCTGCGATGTGAGCAGAGAAGTTCAACTGGTCGTCGAGGACAACACCAAGGTTCTTGGCGGTCGGCGACGCGGTCACAGCTGCATTCTCGACTGTGATGGAGAGGTCGGTCAGGGGGGAGGATTTGGCCGGCAGGTGGAGCAATTCTGTTTTGCTTAGGTTCAGTTTGAGGTGGTTGGTCGTCATCCAGGCGGAGATGTCGGACAGACAGGCCGAGATCCGCTCAGAGACGTGGATATCTGAAGGAGGGAAGGAGAGGAAGAGTTGAGTATCATCGGCATAACAATGATATGAGAAGCCATGAGATGTGATAATGTTACCCAGTGATTTAGTGTAGAGGGAGAAGAGAAGGGGTCCTAGGACCGAGCCCTGGGGGACACCCGTCCGGAGGGGGCGGGTGGCCGACAGAGTCCCTCTCCATGACACTTGGTAGGAGCGGTCATTGAGGTATGATGTCAGCCATGTCAGCGCAGATCCAGCCACTCCCATTCCTGCGAGGGCCGCGAGGAGGATCTGATGGTTGACTGTGTCGAAGGCTGCAGATAGATCTAGGAGAATCAGGACAGAGGAGAGGCCTTTCGCTTTTGCTAAGTGAAGTGCCTCTGTGACCGCAATGAGGGCCGTTTCTGTGGAGTGGCCAGTCCGGAAGCCAGACTGATTGGGGTCTAGGAGGTCATTCTGTAAGAGATAAGCAGTAAGTTGGTTGGATACAGCACGTTCAAGTGTTTTAGAAAGGAAGGAGAGAAGAGAGACAGGGCGATAGTTGGCTATGACGGTGGGGTTCAGGGTTGGTTTTTTTATGAGGGGCGTGACTCTGGCTTGTTTTAGGGAGGTGGGGACCACCCCCGAGTTGAGTGAGGAGTTGATGGTTGCAGTTAGGAATGGGAGGATGTCCGGTGCTATGGTCTGGAGGAGTGGGGAGGGTAGCTGGTCCAGCTGGCATGTAGTCGGACGGTTCGACGTTACCAGTGTCAGGGTCTCGGCTTCTGTAATGGGAGAGAAAGATGACAGAGTGAAGGATGAGGTTCTCGATTCAGCGTTTGGAATGGGTGGGGGTTGGGAGAAGGAGCTGCGGATGTTCTCCACTTTTTCCTCAAAGAAGATCGCAAAGTCTTCGGCAGAAAAAGATGAGGGAGGAGGAGGTGGGGGGGGAGTGAGGAGGGAGGACATGGTAGCATGCAGTTTGCGAAGATTCTTGGCAGAGGCCTCGATTCTATGGTGAAAGAAAGAAGCTTTGGCATTAGTAATGGTTTTGGAGAATGTTAACAAGAGGTTGTGATATGTGTCGATGTCAGCAGTGAGGCGTGACTTTCTATACTTCCTCTCAGCCGCTCTCAGGACCTGTCTTTGTTCTCTCACTGCATCCGTCAGCCATGGACTGGGTGGGGAACGGCGGGCAGGTTTCTCAACGAGGGGACAGAGCTTGTCGAAGGAGGTTGCAAGGGCTGAGAGGAGGGTGGAGGTTGCCATCTCTGTGGGGAGAGCAGAGAAGGTGTCACTCAAAGGTAGAGCGGATATTATGTCAGAGGAGAGGGTGGAGGGGGATAGGGAGGGCAGGTTGCGTCTGAGTGAGACGGTTTGAGTTGGGGTGAAGACTTTTCGGTTAAGCATGAGAGTTAGTGAGAAGGATATGAAGGAATGGTCAGATACATGTAGGGGAGTTACCGTGGTGTTAATGATGCTGGAGTTACGGGAAAATATGAGATCCAAGGAGTTGCCTGCTTTGTGGGTGGGAGGCATGGCAGTGGGAGTCAGGTCAAATTGTTGTAGGAGGGAGACCACTGGGACCGACTGAGATGAGTCAGGCAGGTTGAAGTCGCCCAATAGAAGGAGCGGGGTACCATCTTCCGGTAAGGAGCTTAGAAGCATGTCCAGCTCATCTGTGAAGTGATCGAGGGGACCTGGAGGGCGATAGAGTGTAACAATGGTGAGATTGAAAGGATTAGAGACAGATACTGCATGATATTCGAGGGAGGAGAGTGACAGTTCTGGGAGTTGCGTTAGGTTTGCTGCTTAGAGACAATGATGGTGGATGTCGCTGATGAACGCCACAAGTATGCAATATTATTGAAGCACCTGAAAGTACCGCGAGCGCATAATATAGCGCTAGCCTATGCTACCTCCTCGACCCCATACACAGCGGCCCTTGCAGCGCTGGATCAGAGATATGGACGTATATGGGATTACGTAATCCAGGAGATAAGGCATATTGACCGCCTACCCCCAGCCACAGACAATCGCTCACTAGACGACCTGTCAATCAAAGTGCAGTCCCTGGTGGGGATGCTGGGAGCTCAACGGGAGAAGGGCATGCATGAGCTGTACGCCAACTCTAACGTTGAGAGGATTTTGGAGAAGCTGCCACCCGCAAGACAGGAGCGCTTTCGGCGGCAGAGGGACTACCGAGATCCCGACGGCCCCGAGCCATCCCTCCTTGATCTGGCCGACTTCCTGGCGAGAGAGGTCAGCAGCTTACGACTGGACACCTTCGGGCGGAGCACGCCAAGCTCCAGAGAGGGACCCAGGAGAATAAATGATGGAAGAAGATCGGTGACTGTCATGCACCAATCAGAGTCAGTACCGAGCAGTAAGAGTCACAGCACCCCCTCGAGAAAAGAGAAGTGGAAGATAGCGTGTCCCTACTGTGAGAAAGAACACTGGCTGTCACAATGTGACTCATTCACAAAGATGAATGCAGAAGAAGTGAGCCAATGGATAAAGTCCAACCGGCGCTGTTATCGATGTGCGCGGCCCCACATGGCAGCCGAATGCCGCCTAAAGAAAAGGTGCAGCCGATGCGATGGAGCCCATCTAGATATACTACATGATAGTAACGGAAGACGGCCTATGCCTGCACCACGGAGCGGCACCAAGGCAAGTGTCATGTACATTGACCCCGCCAGCAGCAACGGAGCTCAAGTGCTCTTAAAGGTAGTCCGTGTGACATTGAGCTACCAGGATAAAGTCATGGACACTTACGCCGTCCTTGATGACGGGTCAGAGAAGACCCTTCTGCTCGCCTCCGCTGCGACTCAGCTGGGACTGCGGGGGAGCAAGAACGAAATGACGATTCGGACAATAAGAAGAGATTTAAAGACGATAAAGGGCGAGAATGTCTCCTTCACTATCGCAGCCAACGGGCAGCCAGAGCGACGGTACAAGATCACAAATGCTTTCACCAGCCAAGAAATAGGACTATCACAGTACACCTACCCTGTCACCAAGTTGATGGATAAATATGTGCACCTGCGTCACTTACCTATCCCGCTCATAGACGGCGCTACCCCGACCCTGTTGATAGGCTCCGACCATGCAGAACTCATAGTCCCGATTGACCGGGTCCATACAGGCCCCCGAGGCTGTCCTGCAGCAGTCGAGACCCGCCTAGGATGGACATTGCAAGGCCCCCTCGCTAAATCTCTCAACCGAACAGCAGCCACTAGCTGCTTCCACTCCAGAACGACAGAAGAAGACACCACTCTCCTGCAGCATGTCGAGAGGCTATGGACCCTAGAGACAATGCCCTTTAAGAACGAAAAGAAAGACATTCGCTCTAAAGAAGACATTTACGCCATCAACCTACTCGAGCAGGGGACAAAGAGAGTCACAGTCGGCGGAGTGATGAGATACGCAACTCCACTCCTGAGGCGAGAGGGAATGCCCACCTTTCACGCAAAGAAAGACGCCACGGAGAGCTATCTACTGAACACAGAGCGGCGCCTAGCCAAAGACCCCGTTCAAGAGAGTGTGTACCGAGCTGAGATTGAGAAGCTAATCACAGCGGGACACGTAACAAAGATTGACATTAAAGAGGCCGATCAGACGACCGAATCATGGTACGTGCCGCATCACAAGGTCCATCACAATGGCAAGGATCGCATTGTGTTTAACTGCAGCTACCAGATCGGATCCCAGAATCTGAATAAAGAGCTCTTGCCCTGCCCCACACTCGGCCCCTCCCTACTAGGCGTGCTACTGCGCTTCCGCCAGGACAAGGTGGCTATAAGCGGGGATATCAAAGGGATGTTCTTGCAGGTGAGACTAGTAGAGGAGGACAAGCCTCTGCTACGGTTCCTATGGAGAGAGAAGATCGGAGATGAGAACCCGTCCATCTACCAGTGGGAAGTACTCCCCTTCGGAACCACATGCAGCCCGTGCTGTGCTACATTTGCACTACAGAAACACGTCACAGAGGACCCAGCAGCAGATGAAGAGGTCCAACACAGTGTGAAGAACAGTTTCTACGTGGACAACTGTTTACAAAGCGTCTCGACTCAAGAAGAAGCCGAGGCTCTCCTAATCAAGTTACGCGCCTCCCTAATCAAAGGAGGCTTTGATCTCAGGCAGTGGGCCAGCAGTGACCCGCACGTATTGCGCAGCCTCTCCTCCGCAGACAAGGCTGCCAGCAGCGAGACCTGGATGGCGACAATCCCAGGAGAAGCCCAAGAAATGACACTAGGATTAGTCTGGCGCTTCAAAACAGACTCGCTCCACTATAGACACAAACCCTTGGCTCCAGAGCAAGGAAGGTCGGCGGCGATACCGACCACCAGACGGAGTGTGTACAGAACACTCGCCAGACAATATGACCCGTTGGGATGTATTCTACCTTACACCACCAGGGCAAAGATGATTGTACGAGCACTATGGGACAAGGACCAGGGCTGGGACGACCCAATACCCGCACACCTTGCCTCAACATGGAGAGAGTGGGAGACGGAACTCCGCTCACTCCCAGGTGTCAATATACGCCGCAGCTACTTCCCATCCACAGTGAGGCCAGAGACATGCGAGATTGAGCTACACGTCTTCAGCGACGCCTCCGAAGTAGCCTACGGATCGGTTGCCTATTTGCGTGCCCAAGAGATGGGAGGAGAGATACACACTGCTTTCATACTGGCCCGCTCAAGAATAGCCCCACGTAAGCAACAATCTATCCCACGTCTAGAGCTCTGCGCAGCCCTCGCAGGAGCGCATCTAGCCACGTTAATCCAACGTGAACTCACCATTCCGGTGCATAGAACAATCTTGTGGTCAGATTCCACGACAGTACTCACATGGATTAAGTCTGATTCATGCAGATACAAAGTCTTCGTGGGAGTCAGAGTCACCGAGATTCAAGAATTAACAGAGGAAGCAAGCTGGAGGTATGTGGATACCAAACACAACCCAGCTGACGTCATCACCCGGGGAATGTCCCTGGATGACCTAACCCGTCGCAACATCTACAGTGACGGACCAGCATTCCTCCAGCTCCCGGAAGGAGATTGGCCTACGCCCACCCCGAGGGAAGCAAGTAACGAGGAGGCTGAGAACAAGAAGCCTATGTTCTGTGGACTGAGCACTGTCGCCTCCACAGACCCCAACATAGATGACTGCATTACCCTAGAGAGTGCGCAACAAAGGACATTCCTGCGGCACCACCCAGAGATTCAGTCCACCACTGACATGTCAGCAGCTGACTACGAAGAAGCAGAACTTCTTCTACTACAACGAGCCCAGAGAGACTCGTTCCCCGATGAGCTAGACTGTCTACAGGGAGGAAACCCCGTCCCATCAGACAGCAGACTGATTCACCTGGCACCAGAGAGTGACGCACATAATCTCATCAGAGTGGGTGGTCGCCTGCGGAGAGCCCCCGATCTACCAGATGACATTAAGCACCCGATCGTCTTGAACAGCCGACACAAGGTCACAGAGCTGATCATAAAGAAATACGACGAGGATGTACACCACGCAGGAGCAGAGAGAGTCTTCGCGGAGATCAGACGTCGTTATTGGATATTGCAAGGGAGAGAAGCAGTACGGCGCTTCCAGCGAACCTGTCTAGACTGCCGTAAGTGGCGCGCGCAGCCCAGCATACCACGGATGGCTGACCTACCCCCCTGTCGCCTCCGAATCGGCGACAAGCCATTCCACTCCACAGGCATGGACTGTTTTGGCCCGTTGTATATAAAGAGAGGAAGAGGCACCGAGAAGCGGTGGGGTATTGTATTCAAATGCATGACCACCAGAGCGATACATATCGAGCTCCTTCCGACCATGAGCACAGACTCATTCCTTATGGCCTTCCGGAGATTCACATCACGGAAAGGAAAACCGTCTACATTGTTGTCTGATCACGGGACCAACTTCAAAGGCGGAGAAAGAGAGCTGAGAGAGAGCTTCCAAGCTATGGGCCCAGAACTTAAGACCCACCTCGCTCCAGCCCAGATTGACTTCCAGTTTAATCCCCCGAACGCACCCCACTTCGGTGGAACCTGGGAACGAGAAGTACGTTCTATAAAGACAGCCCTGTATGCCGTACTCGGAGCCCAGACTGTGGCAGAGGAAGTCCTAATGACAGTCCTCACGGAGATCGAGGGAGTATTGAACTCAAAGCCCCTCGGTTACGTCTCCAGTGATGTAGCAGATGTCGACCCAGTCACCCCCAACACACTCCTAATGGTGCGGCTGGACCCCGCGCTACCCCAGACAATGTACAGGCCTGAAGAAGCGAACGGCCGAAGAATGTGGAGGTACAGCCAAGTACTAGCTGACAAGTTTTGGAGCAGCTTCCTACTTCACTACCTACCGTCTCTACAGACCCGCCAGAAGTGGGTAAAAGAGAGAGACAATTTGACAGAAGGAACAGTCGTCATGATAATTGACCAGTCACTACCCAGAGCTATGTGGCCGGCTGGCCGCGTAAGCAAAGTGATCACCGGTGCCGATGGCAAGGTCCGAGCAGCTGAAGTACTCGTCCAAGGGCGCACTTACACACGTCCCGTGGCGAGGCTCATAGAACTGCCCCGACTCCCAGATACTATCGATGACGACCATGACCCTATGACTTTGTGAGTTGACTGACCCTTACAGCGGACCTTGAGTGGAAGACAGTGCGGTTAATCTGTCTCTGCTTAGCTAATTAGGTGGGACTAATTAGGGGGCGGCTGTTGTGAAGGATCAGATTAAACCGAATATGTATATTTATTTATATATATATATTTAATTGTATTTGTATATCGTTTGATATCCCCTGTATATTCCTTGTACAATATGCATTGAATATCCCCGTTTCTACTAAACAGCCCATAATAGTTTCATTCTACCATTGGACGAGAACCTGGCGCCAGGTTGCCATACCCCTAGGTCCAAGTTCAATCGTGCCGCCTAACATGTCGAGGCAACCCCCGGTTCCGCGCAGTAATATGCCGGGCGAAATACGAATGGTACTATTTGTTCATAGCGCATATATATATGGTGCTCGTAAAGTAGAACTTTCCTTTTAGTCCAGTTCTTTACCCTCCAACAGAGTCACAGACGCAAAAGCCTCCCCACGACGCACGTGCGGTGTAGTAAGGCCTACTTGGCCCAGAATAGGCATTGAGATATCGTGTAGATTAATAGTTGAATGGTCATAGTTTGGCACCATACCGTCGAGTTGGACGTATTCTATTAAGCTAATAATAGTCTATTTATGTATGGTGCATCGTTCGGTTAGAGTTCTACAGTTATCAGTACCCCCATCGTTCCTGACGTTATCTGGACGCTTAACCAGGCTGGTCAGACCCCTAGTGGTGATTGCATCCGAGGAGCTCCGGGCCAAGAGCGACTGGACCTGTATATTGGATTACTCTACCCAGACTACGGCGAGCCTTCCACGGCTTGGATTATGCTTTGTGTGCTTTGATTATTCCATGGATAAAGGCCAACACTGCCGAGTGTTGGAATTACCCCCCGGAGAGGACTCCAGGTGAGACGGCGCTCTACACGTGAGGTCGCCTCACGTCTCTCCGTTGTGGACCGGCAGATACCGTTCCACAGAGGGTCCAGCTGTATTCGTCTGCGGCCCGAGGTTCTGTGGGCACCGTGTCCAAGACTTTGGATTCTCCCAAGACACCGTCGGCCAGATGGGATACCGCCAGCGGCTTCTCTAACCCCCCCCTCCTACTGTCTTACAACCAGCGGGACCCCCCCCCCCCCTTAGTGTATCCAGCTATAATCATTTAAGTACCATCGCTATCGTTTCCTAAATATTCCAGGTTGTATACTTACTCCCTGCGCAACCAGAGATTGGACATTCAATGTTGATTTACCTACGAATACTCATTTGCCATAAAAGTGCATATTCCATATTTCAAATCATAAATGTAATTAAGTGATCGTTGTATACACCCTTTGCTGTATTAAACTTTCGATTTGGTACATTTGTGTTGGTTCGTTTCATCAGGTGGGAAAGTGTTCATCATACTTATATCTTGTACTGGGTGGCCAGAAGTTAAAGTACATGAGGTAGTGGTATTAAATATCATATCTAACAATACAGTCAGGGAATTGTACCCCTCAGTTACAAAAACCATTTATCAGGTTTTTGAATGATGGCAACTCAACAACACAATAAGGTTGGAGTCCTTGAACTATGTATTTTCTATGTAGATAGGGCCATGGATGCTCGTCTTGTCCGTCCACGGCATCGCCGACCGTTTCGTCCTCTTCATCACTCATTGTGGCCATCTTCTATGGCTTGTCACTCTGACTGTCTATTCTTCTGATAGCAGGTGTTTAATCAAAGATCCCCGCTTTCTAGTCTTGCACAAGGACCAATCAGCATGGGTATGGGCGGGTTAATTTTCCATTGATGGGGATTTGAGTGGCTGTTTACCTGCGGTCGCAGGATTAATAACGTTAATGTTAGTTTGGCCAGATAAACAATTCAAATATACTAATTAAAATGGTTGGACCTGCAAGATTTGTACTTTGTAGGTCTGCATTTTAAATGTAAGGAGTAAAAAGTTGTTTTTTCTTCTCTGAAATGTAATGGAGTAAAAGTACAAAGTATACAAACCTAATAATACTCGAGTAAAGTACAAATCCTCCAAAACAGTACTTAAGTATTGTAACGAAGTACAATTACTCAAGTACTTTACACCCCTGGGAGCAGTATATGTAATCCTAGGGGTGGACGGTATAAACGGTATACGGTATAAACGGTATTAATTTGCTCTACGGTATGGATTTTGACTATACCGTGTAACCGGTAGAGTAGCTCTAAAATAGCAATGACGTCATGTAACCACAGCGCGACTATTTCAATCGCATTTGCCCCTAAAAATAGATAGAATTAGTCATAGATAATAGATATGTGCAAACTTCGCGCAGTGGGTGTGTCAACACGCAATTGTCATTTCATAATAAACACATATCACTGCGGCGCACAGCAAGTTTCAATTTCAGTTCCTGGCATTTTTAACCAGTGGAGAAAGGTAAGAGATGTCCCTATCGTTTTTCTTATAAGAATTATTCTACGTTAATAAAACATACCTGGTGATCAACTACAGTTTGCTGTAAACATTATGATATGCGTGTAGTGTTATGATAACGACGGCTGCAGCGGGAGCCGGGAGGACGGCGGCAGCAGTGGATTTGCGAATAGCATGCAGCTGCAGAGCCGCAGAGCCAGCGGCGCTTTCAGGTCAGGTCCGCTCAACAGCGCCCCCCCACCCAACGGCTGAAAGCTGTGACCAGACCTGAAAGCGCCGCTGGCTCTGCGGCTCTGCAGCTACATATGCTTCTAGCAAAATCCAGCATCCAGCCCGGCTGTTTGCAATGGGAGCAGCACGGACTCGGGACTTATTTTATTTGGAATATAATGACTTTATACGCAAAAGTAGCCTAGTTTTAAGTTAAAATATTATAAATCTACATGCCTTGAGGATGTTTATATTCTTTATATAGCCTGCCTATCAGGCAAAAAAAATTATTCTAACGGAAACACTGATACCGTGATATATTCCGTTACCGTCTATGCTTCAAATTATACCGTGATATAAATTTTAGACCATACCGTCCACCCCTATGTAATCCCTTAGGGAAGGTGGATACTGTGTCCAGCCCAGACGTGGGCAGCACTTAGTCTGTGTACAGTGGACAGTACTTAGTCCGGGTACCGTGAGAGCACTTGGTGCTTAGGTGTAATTATATAATTACCAGATTGAAATCGTTGTGTGATGATACCCATGGTGCAATAATCACCAGACGTAGCAATGTTGTAACTAGGCCATGGTATAATAACACTCAGACAGAACGGGAGCACGGTGTGTGTGTCTTTTATTGAGTCTGATTCTAATCCTTTGATGCGGGTAATATCTCTATTATTAACCCCTTCCTGTTCAACCTCCCCTTTTCCCATTGTAAGGTTTCTGGTGTTACTGAGGGAGGGTACTGCTTGCGGGGGGAACCCAGTTATTTATTTACCATTCGGTCATTAGGTGTGGGGGGGTGTTAGGGGACAATCAGGGAGAGTGAGGGCGTGTTGGGGAGTACTGCTGACTGCCCAAGAGAGAGGGAGGAAGACCAGAGTACCGGACTAGGTTTGTAAATCCTGGGCCTCACACACCCCACTGCCAGCCTCCAGTTGACGCTCCTGACCCCAAAGCCGGAGGTGCAGCAAGCCAGAGTGCTACCGTGTCTCGCTACCTAGTGACCGTGTACCACAGTTCCCATGAAGCAGGGATAATCCACCCTGCTACATTTGGCGTCACGAAAAGGATCTACATCCTACTCCACTCCCTCGTAAGTGACGACCCAGAGACCTAAGATGTCAGACAGCGACACCCCGAAGCCGGAGGCCAAAGCCGGGCCGTCCCGGGTGAAGCAAAGAGATGACTCGCCGTCCCCGCTAAAAGAGGAAGGAAGGGAAGCCGAGACGGTGCAGACCTTGACCGCCGAGGTGGAGTCCCTAAAGGGTCAACTACAAGACCAGGCGGGCGTCCTGGATCACCAGCACGAACAATTAGAGCAGGCCCGACGCCAAGAGTCGCTTGCCTTGGCACAGGCCGTGCTCCAACAGCTTCCTCCCGCGCCCCTCCCGTTGGTGTACGTCCAACGAGAGCGGAAGTGCAGCGAATTTGGAGGGGAAAAGGAGAGAGGGGAACCGCCAGTAGAAGACTGGATCCAGGCGATGAGGACCCACCTCCGTGCCAGTAGAATACCTGAAGAGGAACAAGCGGAGGTCGTACAGCTTCACCTCAAAGGCGAAACAGACGGTACGCTTCCTGACCGAGGGAACCGTCCCCGACACTGAAGCCCTGTTCTCGCTCCTTGAGGAAACCTACGGAGACAAGGTCCCGGTCAGCATTCGCCTGGGGGAGTTCTTTGACCGAAGACAGGCCGCCGGGGAGACGGTGCGCCAGTTCGCCTACGACCTGCAGGAGAGAATCCGTCGCCTACGACGTCGGGCGCCTGCACAGGTTGCCGACGCCGCTGCCCTGCTACAAGAGCGGTTTGTGGTAGGCCTCAGAGACGAGGCCCTGAGGAGAGAAATGCGGAAGTACATGAGAGAGGACGGGACGAGGCCGTTTCCTCAAGTCCTGAAGGCGGCGATCGATTGGTCGGAGGACGAGCTGGTCCTCCCCTCCGACAAGAGCTGCCCCCGGGGTTTAGTACACGCCGCGGCCGCGGAGAGACGAGAGGCCCCACGAACGTCGACGCGCTGCAGGAAGCTATTCAGCAGCTCAAGGCAGGACAGGAGCAGCTAGGTGCGCGCCAAGAGCAACTATTCCTGGCCTTCCAACAGGAACGTGACGCGCCCCGGAGAGGTGCCACTGGGCGGCGACGCCAAGACGACGCGACCGCCGCCACACGGGAACCACCCCGCCGAGATGAAGAGGGCAGGCTGATCTGTTACGCCTGCAATCAGCCGGGCCACATCAGCAGGGATTGTCCCCGCTCAGCCCGCGGGCCATGCCTAGCCGCTAACCCCGCCCCCGAAGCTCCGGGCCCGACAGGGTACCGGCCCGGGCCACGAAGAGCAGTGGACGCCGTCGCAGCCGGAGTCACTGACTCGGCTATGGAGGGCATTGGGACGCAGGACGTGCACGGGGAGTGCCTCACCCTAGACGTTCAGATCGACGGGGTCGAGACCCGCTGCCTCTTCGATACAGGCGCCGAAGTCACAACCATGAACGAGAGTCACTTCAGAAGACACTTCCCGCAGTCGAGGTTGACCCCCTCCAACTGGATCACCCTCATTGCCGCCAATGGGTTGGAGATCCCAGTGGTGGGGTGTCTATACGCCGAAGTGAAGTGCCTAGAGATGACGTTTGTGGGTAAATGCATATTCATCCTAAAGGACGACCCCACCCGAGTGGCACCAGGAGACGCCGTCCAGGGACTTCTGGGCATGAACGTGCTCGGCGGGGTAGACGGCCTGTTCAGAGGAATCAAGGGGATGCGCCTGGCGAGTCGAAGACGGGTCGACGCTAAGAGCATCGCCATCCGCCGTATAGTCACCGCCATGGCCCAAGAAGCCCGAGAGTGTACCGCCCCGGGAAGAATGGGGTACGTCAAAGTGGCCGGCCGAGAGCCGGTGGTTATTCCCCCACACAGCGAAGTGATCGTCTCAGGCCGCTGCGAGACGACGGTGGGGATGCGGCGCCCCGTGATGCTAGAGAACACGCCAAGTGCTAACCTGCCCCCCGGAATGCTGGTGGCGAACGTGGTGACCTACGCCCGACAGGGAAGAGTGCCGGTGCGGGTGTTGAACCCGACTGACGTTGAGATGGTGCTCAGACCCAGGTCCAGGCTGGCGGAGCTCCACTGCCCCCGTCAAGTGCGGCCTAAGGAGAGGGTGCCCGTGGAAGAAGTAGATGGAGGCGTCCGAGTGACGGCGATTGAGGTTCGAGACAGCCCGCCAGAAGTAGAGCTGTACGGAAGGGTCCGAGGACTGGCCGTGCCCGTGCAGGCGAATCTGCAAGATCTCACGCCGGCCCAAGTGAGCCGACTAAATCAAGTACTGGAGAAACACAAGGCGGTGTTCTCCGTGGATGACGGAGACTACGGTTACACCACCACGGTCACTCACTACGTCCCCACCGGTAACGCATCCCCGGTCAAGCAACGGCACCGCCGAATACCGGCCCACGTGTTTCAGGAGGTGAAGCGGCACGTACAAGACCTGGTGGACCAGGGGGTACTAGTAGAGAGCTGCAGTCCGTGGGCGTCGCCGGCCGTGATCGTCATAAAGAAGGATGGCTCCGTGCGGTTCTGCTGTGACTACCGCCGCCTCAATAACGTGACGCACCGAGATGCGTACCCCCTACCTCGTATTGAAGAGTCCCTAGACGCCTTGGGGCAGGCCAAGATCTTCTCCTCACTCGACCTCACCGCTGGCTACTTCCAAGTGGCGGTGAAAGAAGAGGATCAAGAGAAAACAGCCGTCACGACGCCCTTCGGCCTCTACCAGTGGACCCGCATGCCCTTCGGCTTGTGTAACGCGCCCGCAACCTTTCAGTGGTTGATGACCGCCGTGCTGGGAGACCTGGCCTTCGACGTCCTGCTTGTCTATTTAGACGACGTCTTAGTGTTCGCCCGTGACTTCGAGAGCCATTGCCAGAAGTTGGACCTGGTGTTTGGACGACTGCGGGAACCTGGGCTCAAACTCAAGCCCCGAAAGTGCTTCCTTCTGAAGACCGAGGTCAAATTCCTGGGACACGTCGTCTCCGCAGCCGGCATACAGTTTGACACCGACAAGGTGAAGGCATTGGAGGACTGGCCAGCGCCACGCTCAGCGAAGGAGGTGAGGCAGGTTATCGGGTTCCTGTCCTATTATCGGCAGTTCGTGCCCCGCTTCGCCCCCGTGGCCCAGCCCCTGCATGCCCTGATGGGAAAAGAAAAGAAGGGGTTCGCTAAAGGCCGGCCCGAGGCCTTCAAGTGGACTCTGCAGTGTCAGACGGCCTTCGATCATCTGCGAGAGTGCCTCTTGACGCCTCCGGTGCTGGCCTACCCCGACCTCCAACTCCCCTTCATAGTGACCACAGATGGGAGCTATTTGGGACTGGGAGCAGTACTAAGCCAGAAGCAAGAGGGCGTGGAGCGAGTCATCGCCTTTGCGAGCCGAGGTCTGCGGGGGTCCGAAAGGAATGACCAAAATTACAGTGCGTTAGGGAGGGGGTAGGCGCCCCGAACCTCTAGCGCATAACAGGCGGCGGTGGGACTGCGAAGTCCCGAGGGCACGTAAAATATGTAATATAGTGCTGGGGAGAGACTGAAGGGCCCCCGTGTCTGATGAGGTATGAATCAACATACCACCGTGGTACCGTCTAGTCGGCGTGTGTGTCGCACACGCAAGTGTGGGGGCAACACGTGGTACGTGGATGACAGTCCACACCTAGCAGAGACGTGCACGGGCACCTCTGTGAACAGGCAAGGCGGGTGAAAACGGTCAAAGTTTCCATACCCAAAGCAAAGTGGGGTGGGGATCAGACCGTCGGTTCTTACCTGGGTGGCCAACAACCACTACAGGGTCTAGGATCGCTATCGACTGGGTCACCTGCCGGTCGGATCGCATATGGCAGTAAGACCATGGTGATGGCCGCCGCGTTCGGCTCAATGTACAGTCAGGCCACTGTAAGCTGAAACCGAATGAGTTAGTAAGCGAGTAGTGTTTCTGTGATCGGTGTTTTTGAAAAGAAAATGCCGGGAAGCAGAAAGCTAAGGCTTGTCGGTCCAGAGGAGTCTGGATGGTAAAGCCTAGGGGTGGATAGGGACCTAGCCTGGAACTGCGCCCTGGTGAGGGAGGTTCAAAGGGTCTAAGCGATGTTCACCAGATTCATTATTGCCATACCGACCAAAGATCAGACGGCGAAGACCACCGCCGCCGCCATCATCAAGCATTGGTTCGTGTATTACGGTTGCCCTGCCCGACTCCATGCCGACCAAGGGCATAATTTCGAGTCGAGCGTCATCAAGGAACTCTGCCGACTGTACGTAATCTCCAAGAGCCGCACCACGCCTTACCATCCTCAGGGGAATTGGCAATGTGAGAGGTTCAACCGGACAATGCACGACATGCTGCGGAGTCTGCCCGCAGAGAAGAAGCGAGACTGGAAGGAGCACCTACCCGAGTTGGTACTCACGTACAACTGCCATGTGCACTCCTCCACGGGGTACTCCCCCTTCTACCTGCTCTTCGGAAGGGACGCCCGAATGCCCCGAGATGTCCTGGGGGGCCGAGACGTCATCCAGGAGGGAGCGGGGGACCTAGACGAGTGGGTACAGAGTCATCACGAGCGATTAAAGGCCGCTGCCGAAGCCGCCGAGGCCACGGCGAAGCAGGCGTCTCATCGACACAAGAGGATTTCCGACAGGAAGAGCAGAGGTGCACTCCTGCGGGCAGGGGACCGAGTCCTGATACGCGACCACCGGACCCGGGGCCGTAACAAGATACAGGACAAGTGGGAGCCTATGTCGTACGTGGTAGTGAAGCAGAGCCACGAAGGGACACCCGTGTTCACAGTCAGGCCCGAAACAGGGGGCCCCGAGAGGACCGTGCATCGAGACCAGCTCAAGACCTGTCCGTTTCCAGCCTCCGACCCAGAAGCAAGGGGGAGGGCCCCTCGACAGACCCTCGTGGCGCTGCGGAGCTCGTCCGAATCAGACAGTGGAGATGCTTTCGGGTGCCGCCGAGAACCGCATCCTAGGGCGTGTAACCACCCCAGGCCCGTGCGGGACGTCCCGGAAGAGGCAGCGAACTCTGGGTCGGACGCGGAGTCGACCCCATCGGGAGAAGAGGGGGAGGAAGGCGGAGACGGAGTCGAAGAGGAGGCCGCGGGCGGTCCACCGATGGCCCCGGAGGGCGAGGCCGTGGTCCATGGCCCACCTACAGACACAGAAGAATCCGACACGGAGTCGGAGGTGGGGAGAGTGGAACCCCCCAGAGTGGAACCAGCCCGGCCCCACAGGAGCACCAGAGGTCGGCTACCCGTTCGGTATCGCCAGGACTACGTGCTCAAGAGTGTGTTTGTTGAACAGTGTGTCCAGCTCATGAAGGAGTGTGTGAAACTGTTAGCATAAGGTACGAGTGTCGATCGATGTGTGAAACTGTTGGTCTCAGGACCGTTTTCATGCATGCGTTGTTGTTGTTGTTAACTTGCAGAGGACTTAGCAAGTTCAAAGTGGGGGGAAATGTAGCAGTCTGAAAACATTGTATATTATTCAGGACTGCTGACTGGTGTTTTATATTCCCTTTGTACACAAAGACATCATTGATATTCACACGAACAATGACACAAGCGTCCCCTTCCGAAGAGCACTGGAATATGGATTATAAACGACAGTACTGGATCATATTCTACCATGCTTTTCCCTTGTGACTGGCAGGCGGGACCAGCAGGGGGCGGTAGCAGGCAGAGAGTGGCGGAGAGAGTTGGGAGGAGATAAATGGAGGATAGAAACGGAAGACGCTCTCTTCGGCAGTGAACTTGAACAACGAACAGTCGCAGCGAACGGGGGCTCTGGAGAGCCCTGTTGCTAAAGTTATGCCAGAGGGCCCCGTGAGATAGCCACGGTGATAGGAAGTACTGGCTAGTGGACACGATATCCTAGCAGTACCAGCGATAGTGTGTGAACAATTAGTGCAGAGCCAGGCACTAGCAATCGAGTTATAGTAGTTACTGTGTGCGGTATAAGTAACGTGCGGCTAACTGAGTATCCAAGTCCTTAACCATCGAGTTATAGTAGTTACTGTGTGCGGTATAGAGTGCGAGCCCCAGGACGAGCGTGGGCCAACAACCGGTCTGCTCCGGCTGACTTCAACCAGATCTGCACCCGGCTGCCTGCAATCAGTCTGCTCCGGCTGACTTCAATCAGACCTGCACCAGGCTGTCTGCAGCTTACGGGAGTTCCTCCCGTCCAGCAGGGGTCGTCATCGCTCAGCACACGCTCTCAGCTGGTGCTGCCTCTCTGCCCAGCTCCGCCTGCTAACATCCTCGCCGAGAGCGTTCGACGCCATCTTGCCTCCCGGACAACAGTGGAGTGGCGAGGCGGCCATTTTGGATGAGTACAAATGAGCATTGACGCTCCCGAATTATTATACAGTACACAGTGTGGTGCAGCCTGCGGGCAAAAGTAACGTTGCTACTACCATTCCATAGGGGTACCCCAAACAATATATGCCGGCATTAAGATAGGACTTACTGGTATTTTGTGGGCCCACTCTTTTGTTTTCGTTCCTTTTCTTTGAGCGTGATAAAATGTGTGTTTCCTAATATTTCCCATTCGGTGAAACCTGCTATTTCCTCCCTTATGTTCCCCTTTCCTTCCCCATATTACCGACCTGGAGCAGTATATGTAATCCCTTAGGGAAGGTGGATACTGTGTCCAGCCCAGACGTGGGCAGCACTTAGTCTGTGTACAGTGGACAGTACTTAGTCCGGGTACCGTGAGAGCACTTGGTGCTTAGGTGTAATTATATAATTACCAGATTGAAATCGTTGTGTGATGATACCCATGGTGCAATAATCACCAGACGTAGCAATGTTGTAACTAGGCCATGGTATAATAACACTCAGACAGAACGGGAGCACGGTGTGTGTGTCTTTTATTGAGTCTGATTCTAATCCTTTGATGCGGGTAATATCTCTATTATTAACCCCTTCCTGTTCAACCTCCCCTTTTCCCATTGTAAGGTTTCTGGTGTTACTGAGGGAGGGTACTGCTTGCGGGGGGAACCCAGTTATTTATTTACCATTCGGTCATTAGGTGTGGGGGGGTGTTAGGGGACAATCAGGGAGAGTGAGGGCGTGTTGGGGAGTACTGCTGACTGCCCAAGAGAGAGGGAGGAAGACCAGAGTACCGGACTAGGTTTGTAAATCCTGGGCCTCACACACCCCACTGCCAGCCTCCAGTTGACGCTCCTGACCCCAAAGCCGGAGGTGCAGCAAGCCAGAGTGCTACCGTGTCTCGCTACCTAGTGACCGTGTACCACAGTTCCCACGAAGCAGGGATAATCCACCCTGCTACACATGTATGTGTACTGAATGTGCATCGCAACATAGCCCAATACGACTCGAATCAACAAAACGTTTTGTGACAACTTGATGCAAGATTGGGCGCCTTGAGAATGCCTAGAGGAAAGACGAAGAAGTCAATGCAGTTTGAGTTACTTGAGGAAGACGGACATGACCAGTTAGCTCCCCAGGCTAGCAGTGCTATCGAGGTTAATAATAATAATAATAATAATAATAATAATAATAATAATAATAATAATAATAATAATAATAATAATAATAATAATAATAATAATAATAATAATAATAATAATAATAATAATAATAATAACTTTATTTGTATAGCACTTTTCATACAGAGGTTGCAGTTCAAAGTGCTTCACAACAGTAAAAAATACAGGCATAAGCGAGCATACAAATTTAAAATGTAAATACAAAGAGATAGAGAGGTAGCAAGGTTAGGCAAATCACAGTTCTTCAGCAATACAAATAATAAAATAGAATAGATTAGACAGAGTAAAAAAGTGCGGTTTGATTCAGTTTAAAATAGGCTAGAAATAATAAGATAGAACGGACAGTAAAAAGTGTGATAAGATTGTTCAATAAAGAAAAATATATAACAACGGAGCAGTGTATCGCTCTTAGTACTTTGAGTTTCCATCGCTCTTAACACTTTGAGTTTCTTTACAAAGTACAGTTCTAAGTTACCTTATAGAACAACAGAGCAGTGTGTCGCTCACAACAACAGAGTATCACTCTAACATCATAGAACCAACATATGAATTTCATTGGAAGTGTATGAAAGTAGGTAGGGTAAGAATATAGCAAGGTATGGTAAATCACAGTGTTTCACATTAGGATCTAGCATCCCAATAGGCTCTTAGCTGTTTACAGTTTGATTCAGTAATACAAATAATAAAAATAGTTTAAAATGATTCAGTTTAAAAATAGTCATAAGTAAGAACTTAGTAAAAAGTGTTATAAATAATAATAATAATAATAATAATAATAATAATAATAATAATAATAATAATAATAATAATAATAATAATAATAATAATAATAATAATAATAATAATAATAATAATAATAATAATAATAATAATAATAATAATAATAATAATAATAATAATAATAATAACTTTATTTGTATAGCACTTTTCATACAGAGGTTGCAGTTCAAAGTGCTTCACAACAGTAAAAGATACAGGCATGAGCGAGCATAGCAAGGTAAATCACAGTGTTTCACATTAGGATCTAGCATCCCAATAGGCTGTTTACAGTTTCATTCAGTAATACAAATAATAAAATAGTTTAAAATGATTAAGTTTAAAAATAGTCTAAAAATTATAA
The DNA here is from genome assembly GCF_963971535.1 of Notolepis coatsorum. NCBI lineage: Eukaryota > Metazoa > Chordata > Actinopteri > Aulopiformes > Paralepididae > Notolepis > Notolepis coatsorum. Next base: position 162,191,305 of record NC_140166.1, read on the forward strand.
AATAGAACGGACGTACAACAACAGTAAAAAATACAGGCATAAGCGAGCATAAAAATAAAAAATGTAAATAGCAAGGTTACAGTAAAAAGTGTGATAAGATTGTTCAATCAGATGAAAATGGCCCAGTTAGGAGAATCAACCTTGGCTAGGCGGTGAACACCATGTACCTAACTGGAATGTTAAACAACTTTGAAAAGATTTAGGTCAAAAGTCATCTTCTCCTCACAACAGAGCATCAAGTATTTGCCCCACAGTGAAATGACTGAGCAAAGAGATAGGTTTTAAGCTGTCTTTTAAAGATGTCTAGCGAGTTGGCTTCTCTGATGTTTTGGGGTAGTTTGTTCCACAGTTTTGGGGCATAGTTGATAAAGGCTGCATTACTGATCCTCTTTTGACTGTTTCTGGGAGCCTCTAGTAGTCCAGCAGCTGATGATCGCAGTGTTCTTGCTGGCGTGTAATTTATTAGAGTGTTGGCGATGTAGCTAGGTCCCTGTCCATTTAGAGCTTTGTATGTAAGGAGAAGGACCTTAAAGTCAATTCTAAATGTTACAGGAAGCCAGTGTAAAGCAGCTAAGACTGGACTAATGTGCTCTCTCCTTTTGGTTTTAGTTAGCAGTCGGGCTGCAGAGTTTTGGATTAGCTGAAGCCTCTCTGTGGTTTTCTTAGGGAGACCTGTGAAAAGTGCATTACAGTAGTCTAACCGGCTAGATATGAATGCATGAATTAGCTTCTCAGCATCGTTTTGATGATAAATGGTCGTACTTTTGCTATATTTCTGAGATGGAAGAACGATGTTTTCGTCACTTTGCTAATATGAGAATTGAAGTTCAGTTCTGAATCTATGATAACCCCGAGACCAGTGACCTCAGATTTGATCCAAGGGGTTAGTCCTCCCAGGTTCTTTATTAATGTTTCTTTTTTAGTTTTGGGGCCGATAATTAGAATTTCAGTTTTGTTCTCGTTTAGTTTCAGGAAGTTCTTACTCATCCATTTATTTATTGCCAGTAAGCAGTCTGTAATGGAGCTAATCGCTGTATCATTTGGTTCAGCAGATATGTACAGTTGTGTATCATCCGCATAGCTATGGAAATATACATTATGTTCTCTGATCATATCACCCAGCTGTAACATGTAAAGGGAGAAGAGTAAAGGACCTAAGCAACTCCCTTGTGCAACTCCATAGTTGTTGTCGTATATATCAGACATGTGATCTCCTAGTTTAACATAGAATTTCCTCCCTCTGATGTATGTTTTAAACCAGCCTAGCACATGTTCTGAGAAACCGACATGGTTTTCAAGACGATCGATTAGAATATCATGATCGATTGTATCAAATGCTGCACTGAGATCTAGCAGGATAAGGATGGAGATCTTATTCTCGTCAGAATTTAGCCTGAGGTCACTGATTATTTTGGTGAGGGCAGTTTCAGTGCTATGATATTTTCTGAAACCCGACTGAAATTCTTCTAAGATGTTGTTTCCTTCAAGAGAGGAATTTATTTGAACTGAAACTATCTTTTCAAGTACTTTACTAATGAATGGTAGGTTGGATATTGGACGATAATTTGCCATTACATTACTATCCAAGTTAGGTTTTTTTAGTAATGGCTTTACAACTGCTGTTTTAAAGCCATCTGGGAAAATACCAGAAGTGTTTATGATATCTAGCACAGGGCTTGAAACACTATTAAACACCCGTTTGAAGAAAGCTGTAGGTATAGGGTCAATGTCTGAGGTGGAGGAGTTACATTCTGAGACAGTTTTGCAGAGTACATCTAATGTGATGATGCATGTGAATCTTCTCATGGTTACATTGCGCGGTTTGCTGCAATCAGCTTTATTTCCATCATGAGTAATGCTGGCCCTGATCAAGGTTATTTTGTTGTTAAAGAATAGTGCAAGTTCTTCACACTTAACCGTTGGTGACTGAGGAGGTGTAAGGGCAGTGTTGAGTAGTACATTAATAGTGGAAAAAAGGATTCTGGAGTTTCCAGTGTTTTCTGTAATGATTTTAGAGAAGTAGTCTTTCCTTGCTAAGCGGATGGTTTTATTATAAGCAGTTAAAGCATCTTTGTATATATCACAGCATATGGTGGTTTTTGTTTTTCTCCATTTTCGCTCCGCTGCACGACATTTCCTTTTTTCTTTGTTGACCGTATTATAGTTCAACCAGGGTGAGGCTCTGGTTTTCTTCTTTTTCATTTTTAGTGGGGCGACAGAATTTAATACAGATGACAGTGCATCATTGAGATTTTCTACCATTTCATTTAGAGAGCTGTCATGATTGTGTGGTTCATGTAGTCTGATAAGATCAATGAACTTTGATTCAGCCTTGTTGTTTAGGAGCCTCTTTTGAACTATGATTTCTTTTTTTGTTTTAGTAAGGGTTATTTGAGTATCAAAAAATATACAGTGATGGTCGGAGAGAGGTAATTCAGTTATTGAGAATTTTTTTATGCTTAGCCCAGTTGTTGTTATAACTAAGTCTAATGTATTCCCAAGCCTGTGAGTTGCATTTGTTATATGCTGTGTTAGGTCAAAGCTATCCCGTAGATTTTTTAGTTCTATAGTTTTGGAGTCTGTTTAAAATGGATGTTCAAATCTCCATTTAGGATCACCTTATCATATCCGGTAACACAGTTAGTGAAATCAGTTCAGAGAGCTCCTGTATAAATATTGGTGAGTGTCTCGGCGGGCGGTATATTGTGACGATAATGGTTGCTTCTGTTTTGAGCTCAATGGCAAGATATTCCATCGACATGAACTCACCTAGTTCTGTGATTCTAAACAAGAGTTTTGAGGAGAAAATTGCTGCAACCCCTCCCCCCTTCTATTTTTTCTGGGTATTTGAAGAAAATTATAGTCTGGTGGACAAGCCTCTATCATTATTGATGTAGCTGTGTCATTATTTAGCCATGTCTTTACTAGGCAGATGCAATCTAAGTTATTTTCTTTAATCAGATCATTGTTTTATTATTCAGTGATCTGACATTTAGGAGGGCTAATTTTATTTGTTGGACTTCTTTAGAGGAGGTCTGCTTTGGCTTGACCTTGATGGCCCTGAGGCTAATAGCAGGTAAACGCATTGATGGTGTATAGTTTTTACCATGCCATTGGCTGGTTATGATTACCGGTATGTTTTGAGAGATGGCATGGTAGTTGTACTATACTGTACTGTACTCAGGATGGGTTGATTTGATTGGCAGACTGTCCATCTCCTCTAGTGCATGATGACGAGCTGATTTGATTAGCTCTTTCGGGGACATTAGATCAGACGAGATGGCCTTGTGTGATATGGGGGGGGGGGGGGGACGCCTTGTGCTGCTGCTGCACCTCGTGGCGAGATTGTGTCCTTCGTGATTATCTCTCGTGCTTGTATGAGTTTGATATCCTTGGAGGCCATTCAGGCATGACGCATGTTTGCTGCCAGAAGCCTCGATCCTAAGCGATTTGGGAAGAAGCCATTTCTTTGAAAGCGTTCTGGGTTATTCCAGAAAACATTGAAATTGTTAATGAATTTCAGGCCGTGTATAAGACAGGCAAACCATGAATTAAAATTAAGGAGTCGACTAAAGGCTTCTTGTCTTCTGCGAAAGCATGCAATTGGTCCACTGATGGACACATCAGTGTCTATGTATACAGACTGATGTTTGTCTAGTGTGTTCATTAAACGTGTGAAATCCTCTTTTTGAACAAATGATTTTTTATTTATATATTTTTTGACATGACATACAAACCTTTACAGTAGAAATCCACTATAAAACACATACATGCTCTTACTCGTTCTTCCCCCCCCACCGGACCCCCCTTGAATACATCCATTATTCCGTTTGATACCAAGGATTAATAGTTCATATAATGTTTTATCCTCTCCACCACCCCTAACCAGATTTCTATTCTGGCTTTATTAATACCTAGAATTTGTGCGGTAGATATCTCCAGGTAAATCACATCAAGATATGTAAGAATCCATACCCTCCAGCACATTTTATCAGGTTGAATCCAGCGTGATGCTATTAGCTTTTTGGCAGCCGTAGTACCGGACAAGATTAGCCTCTTTATGTGTACAGAGTGTGATACATGAGAGACATCATTCAGCAGCAATACAGAAGGCATTACAGGTATTGTCAAATACAAAAATCCTGATAATAGTGTGGTTATTTCTTCCCAAAATATCTTAACAGGCGGACATTCCCAATACATATGCAAATCCTCTTTCAATGTCTCTGTGCCCGTCTTCTTTCGCAGGATGTCAAACGATCCAGAGTGAATGACAATTTTTGTTATGCCCGGTCTGATGAGTGTTGGAAGTATTTCGGCCAGCTCTTTCACAGATGTGTTGTCTAGACATATATTTTCTGTGTTTGCCATTTCCACATACCTTGTTGTGGAATCTCCAATCAGTATGCAGTCTGTTTTCTGTGTGAGGTTAGCATTTTTCTTTCCAACAGTTCTGGGGACGTTTGTTTTTGGATTAGGCCTAGTCTGCCGGTTCTTACCACAGTCCTATGGCCTTGGTGAAGCCTCGCTAGCTGTACCACTAGCCTTCTCAATAGCCGTCATGTTAATGCTAGTCTCGTACCTTCGGCGTCGGCTACCGCGACGTTCTCCCCGGCGCATGGTAGTCTCTTCGCTGTTAGCCGTTAGCTCAGTCTGGGTCGTGTTTGCTAGCCGCAACGCTCGTGGTTCTGTTTTCCTCATCGTCTCGTCGTTAGCGTGTGCTCCGATGTGCCGGCTGTTAGCTTCGCTAGCATTAGCGTGAGCTCCGGCATGCCAGCTGTTTGCTTCGCTAGTGTTAGCGTGAGCTCCGGTATTCCTGCTATTAGCGTCGTTAGCGTGAGCTCCGTTATGCTCGCTGTTTGCTTCGCTAGCGTCGTTAGCCACGCTTCTAAGTCTCTTTGCTTTGGGTGTTGATATGCGTGTTTCCGAGAGTAGGTTGAAACAATTTCCTGGCGGTACCGGGGGTGAGGTAATAGTTGTGTTCCTGGTTTGTTTATTTCTCCTTTTATCCTTGACGGTGGTCCACTGCTTTGGTTTAGCTCCTAGGTTGTGCCAAGGACCGTCTTTTGGGTGGTGCTGTTCTGTAGCTAGCCTAGGCCAGGTCTCAATCATGGTATCGTTGGCTATATTTGTAGTAGCTTCAAAAATAGAGTCAATGAGTCGCTCATCCTGTTGGATTTGGTGCAGGATAGAAACTCGAGCCTCCAGCTCTACAATCCTCTTACTCATCCTCAGGCAGCTAGTACATTCTGTGGGAGAGCCGAGTCCCGGCATCTTCCCTTATTTCTTGTCTTTTCAGGTTAGGCTAAACTGAAGCTAAGCTAGGTACTTAGCTGGTTTAAGTTTAAGTTTATTTGGATCCCCATTAGCCACAGCAGTGCTGGGGCTATTCTTCCTGGGGTCCATAACACATAAAATACAGTTACAGACTTATACACTCACAACATTTACATGTCATACAGACAATTAAAACAACAATAAAAACCCTAATCAAATTCAATACAATACAATATACAATATATACGCCTTATGAATTCATAATACAATACAATAATACCTACTCATAATTAATTCATAATACAATACAGCATAATATACTATTTAGCTTTTACATACATTATCTATGTTCATATCAGCCAATTATACAATATTTTAATAATATATCCCTATCAGACACATGCCTTTTCATCCATATATACCTATCTCTTTATCAGACACATACATTTTCATTTACGTACACACTATCTATTAGGGAATGTCAATTTCTTTGGTTGAAAATGTTGTTTTACCACGATTTTGAAACGACATTTACTATTCTCCTGCTTAACATGTCTGGGAAGAGAGTTCCATTCCTGCATACCACGGAACATGACAGTTCGCTTCATTGCATTCGACCTCACTTTTGGAAGTGTAAAACCTCGTGCAGAAGCATGTCTGGTGGAATGGTTGTGTCTGTCAAGACTTATTGATAAATTGTTATATAAAATTGAGGGGATCTTTGTAACAAGAATATTCCTAGTGAATACAAGGAGTGAGCAGAGTAATTTATGTTTGACAAGTAACCAAGTTAAACAACTGTGCATCGCTGCAACATTAGTTCTGTACTCACAGCGAAGCGCTATACGTGCTGCTTTGTTTTGTACCATTTGTAATTTTTTCAGTTTATTCGTCGTTACATTCGACCATACTGCAGGACAATAGTCAAGATTTGACAAAACCAGAGCTTGAATTACCTGTTTGATAGAATTTAGTGGTAACAAATGAGCACATCTTTTAACAACAGAAATCCCTCTTCCCATTTTCACTACTATATTGTTTATATGGTGTGACCATGACAATTTACTGTCTAATGTTACCCCTAGGAGTTTAGTCTCCTGGACTTGATTAATTACCACATCACTTATCAAAAGTTTCAAGACTGGGTTCGTTCTTAGAGTATGGTTTGAACCGAAAATGATGCTACTTGTCTTTGATATGTAAGCTGGTGATGGTGGGTCTTGTTTTCTTTCAGCCGGGGTCTTTATGAAGTATTCTCGCCTTTCATAAATATCTTCGCCTTCAGCAGTGCCCGACATAGTCCTTTGTGTGTAGCTGATAAGACGGAGACTTCTTCATCTCGCTGGTCCTCCCACGGAGAGATCTCGCTACTCGTCCTTTCGGCGAAGTACTGCGGTCATAAATCTAAATAAATAAATTCACAGTTCTGGAGAAGTACCATAGGAACTGGGAGTTAACGTACAGAGTATTTAGAGTTGAATACTCACTTTAAACACTCACGTTATCACTCACTCAACACTTTATATGTATCTATTATTAAAGAGATTTGCACTACATTCATACCTATTTGCACCTTATCATCAACATCTGTCTTCTTATTATTACCTGTTTTTTTTGTGTATTTTATTATTAGTATTATTGCACACTCGATGCAGGCATTATGTTAATTGAGTTGTTTTCTCCCCACGTAGCTTTATGATACCTTTAATTTATTACTTGCTAAATTGCTGCTTAAGCAAACAGGGCATGAAAAGCACACACACACACACACAAACACACACTTCTCATTCACTCTGTATTGTATATATGTATATAACAACTTGAAACTTGAACTTGAAATTTCATCATTACTCACTGTTGTGTTCTCTAATATTACATGTTGAAGCTGTACTCCCAAGAGTCTCCACTATACCCTGCTGTACCATGCTGTAACCTAACGTGCTTGACTAAAAGGCTAACGAGTAACCTGCTTCCTGAGTCTTATTACTACACCTCTACCTACATACAAAATACTACGTACACTACGTACAACATAACACTCACAATTGAAAATCACAGAGTCTCTTCTGGGGTTTCCTCAATGGTGCTGGAGGTGGATGCCTCTTGCAACGTTTTCATGAGTCTGTACAACCATAATTTGTGTTATTTTGGAATAAAACAATACAATCACAAGAGGCATTAAATGTTGTAGTTTGTCTAAAGTTAACTACCGTTTCCTTGGTGGGGGTCGGGGTACCCACTTGTGCAGCAGGATTAGGGAAGTCGGCAGTAGGCTTTCCATGCACAAAATGCTACAAAGATGACGGCAAAATATAAATGAATGATTGCCTGTTGGCTTTCTTGTTTGTACTTTGACCACAGGTAGACTAATAAAGGAGCTCAGCTGTTCAGATATTATTATGCATCAAGTGATATACATGGTCAAAACGACCTAGAAGCACACAGTTTACAGTTGTAGTCGTGTGACTTTAGCTAACGTTAGTAGTACCCAAGTTAGCCAGGTGAACCCAAGGCCAACCTTACCTAGCTAACGTTACTTAACTTTAGCTAGTAGCTATTTACCATTTAGTAGTCATTGTGGATACTAGTAGTATATAGTATATATATAGTATACTAATAGTATTTTCTTTTCCAATTTGTGAATGTAATCTTTGCTAGCTAGCTACGTTAGCACGTATTTACGTTGGAACAAACGTATTTGTGTTTGTTGATATTCGCCATATTCAGCTGGGCATGGGGCCTGCCGCATTTCTTTATCCACTGTCGGCATCTCTCCTCTCGGGTTTTCGGTTTAGGAAAGGGGTAAAATATCACCCCCCCCCCCCTCTAAGCTTATGGGATATCTGCTGTCGGATTTGCAAACACCATAAGCACAACGCTTCACCATTTTTGCAATGAACTTGAACGCTGCACACATGAACACAATTAAAAGCTTGTCGGACCTCCACAGGGAGCCGCGCACGTGATCGAATATGATTGGACAACAGGCATTTAGGGGCGTGGCTTTGTGATAGGGTTTTGTTGAATGATTTAATTGAGTTGGGAAATCCATGGATTAGTTTACCACTTAAGTTGTGGAGTAAGGTAATAGAAGTACAAGTACACAAATTTGTTATCAACAATGGATGAACATTTTACTACAGAAGGCTGGGATAAATTAATGTGAAGTCATGACATTGTTTGTATGAACCCTAAAAAGGAAAAAAAAATAAAAGGAAAGGTCACCAGAATCAACAGGTGTCATCCTCTCTAGGGCACATACATAAATGTGCACCCACTCCTGACTCAAAAGGCCCAGTCTGAAACTCCATAAGTTGTTAATTTATTCTTTTGTAGGCGAGGTGCGCTGAGGAGCCGTTTAGCCTCCTTGGGCTTCCATTGTGTATTTCGGTAGGGGTCCGCCACGTGGCGAGAGGAAGCCAAATGAGTTCTATTCATATTTTAATCGTGTTCATGTGTAATTCTCTTGCAAACATTCCAAAGGAAATTTGTGAAAAACAGACAATCTGGCAGCGTGCGTGCGTGCGTGCGTGCGTGCGTGCGTGCGTGCGTGCGTGCGTGCGTGCGTGCGTGCGTGTGTGTGTGTGTGTGTGTGTGTGTGTGTGTGTGTGTGTATGTGTTTGAATGATACTGTTCCCTGCGATGTCTCTTGCAGTGGGCAGTGGGAGATGAGAGGAGCTGACACACGGAATTAAAAATATCTCTCAATAACACTCCCACACTCACAGCAGCCCAAGAGACCACATACGCACACGCACACACACACACACACACACACACACACACACACACACACACACACACACACACACACACACACACACACACACACACACACACACACACACACACACACACACACACACACACACACACACACACACACACACACACACACACACACACACACACACACACACACAGTCACACATGCTCAGCCTGCTGCCGAACGCGCTCTCTCCTCTCTCTTTCCCTCTCTTTCTCTCCATCTTTCTCTCTCTGTCTCTCTCTCTCTCTCTCTCTCTCTCTCTCTCTCTCTCTCTCTCTCTCTCTCTCTGTCTCTCTCTCTCCCCTCTCTTTCCCTCTCCCTCTCTTTCACTCTCCCTCTCTCTCCCATCACTTTCTCTCTGTCTCTCTCTCTCGCCTCTCTTTCACTCACTCTCATTGTCTCTCTCTCGCTCCCCTCTATCTGTCTCTCTGTCTGTCTCTCTCCCTCTCCCTCCTCTCTCTCCCCTCTCCCTCTCTCTCCCTCTCCCTCTCCCTCTCTCTCTCATACAGTGTCTATCTTCTCCTCTCATGCACACACACACACACACACGCACACACACACACACACACACCACAACACACACACACACACACACACACACACACACACACACACACACACACACACACAGACTCACACACACACACACACACACACACACACACACACGCACGCACGCACGCACGCACACACACACACACACACACACACACACACACACACACACACACACACACACACACACACACACACACACACACACACACACACACACACAGACTCACACACAGACACACACACACACACACACACACACACACACACACACACACACACACACACACACACACACACACACACACACACACACACACACACACACACACACACACACACACATACTGATTCAATATGCGCATGCAGTCTGTTTGGCTGCAGTACAACATAAAAAAGACATCAAAGCAACAATATAGGGAACTGGCTGTTGATACCATTTCAGATCAAAGGGTGCTCTAAGGATCTTGTGTGGATTTTGCCAGCCAGCCAGCTTCTAGCCAAGCCTCCGCTTTAGCCTACATTTACCATGTAATCACGTCAGCACCCCATGCGAGTGCGTCGACGCATATCCACGTATTGGCATATTGGCACGTGCAAATGCTGAGCAAATATGAAGACAATGTTTTGTTTGTGAGGTTGTTGTTCTTTCTCTCTCTCTCTCTCTCTCTTTTTATCTTTGGGCGTTTGTCCAAGCGTCGACATTTATTCACAAGAGTGGTTTTCCATGTAGGCAAAGGATGGAGCTAATTGCATTTGTATGAATGGCAGACGGAATTCACTCCTTCGTTCATTCAATCTTTATTTAATCTCGAAAGATCATTGAGTGCAAGGTCTAATACAAATAATACAAAAACAATATGGAAAATGTAGAAGTCCATCAATTAAACTATTTCAATTAATTAAAACGGTTATAGAGACTGAGGTGAAATTATTGTGGCGATTATAGATCTAAACTGACCAACGTATACTAAAGTATTGAGTTTTAAAGTGCTTTGCAAAACATTCCATGTGTCTGGAGCACAGAAGCTAAAAGCCGATTTTCCTAATTCAGTGCAAACTTTGGGGACCTTAACTCATTCAGCGCCAGCGATTAGCCTTGTCCCGTTCTAGCTATGCCACGCTTTAAAGATAGAGGTGTGTCACCTTGTTTGTAGAGCTATATCTATATTCTATATTATAGCTATGGAGACAATACTATAGTCATTTTACAGTAACTTTCTTCCGTTGAACATGCAAGAAAGAGATCATTTTGTCAGGCATACGTTTGCACGTTATCCAGTGGTGAATATAAGTATAGTTTAGGAGTGATCCGGGATAATTCCAGAAAAGCTCAGTTATAGGGCGCTACGTGTATTCTACTATAAGTGTTGGCGTTTCTTGCCTGGACAAGCTACTATTTCCAAATAAAATGTATATAATAGGTATTATGTTTCATCATGAATGCATGAAAGGGGGGGGGGGGTCGTTTATTTATGCTTTGATGGCCAGTAACGGCATTCGTGTTGAACACTACAGACGCTGATCAGCTGGATCGATATGAAAACATTGTTGGATCAAGCTGAAATTTATGTCAGATAGTCCTTACCTTTGGTCGGGGGTATTCCAAAAAGAATATTCCAATTGTCTGATCGCGATTTCCAGTATTGGTGTCCATCTGGTCCCGGACATAATTTGGCACAACGTATGGATAGAGTGTGCCAGATGTGTTTCGAAGTGGTCGGATGAAGCGATTTACTCTGCTCTGTCTAAATTTAGTGCCCGGAGGGATTTAAATGTAACACACGGTCTGGAACAGGGTTTACTGCACTCTCGATACTGCCACCTAGCCGGATCTGGTCGGTACTGCACCCTCTGGGTCCCAGTATGCCTTTTAACGGCAACATACAGGTCCGTGACATTGAATCGAATATTAAAATCGGAAAAAAGAAAGACGGACCAAATAACGAGTTTACTCGTTGTTGGCGGGGAATGAGTTAAGCGTAAGCCAATCACCAGAGCGAGTATGATAAGGTGATAATGTCATACAGGACCCAACCAATGTAGTCCTCATTGGCTCCAAGTCCACACTCACCAAGCACCCCAGTTTCACCCTCACCATAGACAACTCCTTGGCTTCCCCCTCCCCTCAGGTTAAGAGTCTGGGTGTCGTCCTCGACAGCACCCTATCATTCGATTCCCACATCAACAACACCATCCGGTCCGCCTACTTCCACCTTCGCAACATCAACCGCCTCCGCCCTTCACTCACTCCCAACAGTGCCGCAATCCTGGTCCACTCCAGGGGCGTTTTTAGGGTTAGAAAACATTGGGGGCTTCAGCCCGGGGGGGTGGAGGGGGGTGCCCCCCCACCCCTTTTTTATTTTATTTATTTATTTATTTTTAAACACAGAAATACGCAATTTTAGAGTAATTAGAGATGAATACTGAAGAACTAGAATCAGTAGAGGTTCTCAAAGTGAAGTCCATGTCCACGAGAGGGATCTGGGCAGTCCCCATAGAAAATTCAAAGTTAACAGGGCCAAATCATCAGTTTCTTATTTATTTATTTAACCTTTATTTAGCCAGATAAAACATTGATCTGGCCCCAACAGGAGTACAAATATACATATATACACATATATACATATATAATATAATATACATATACTGTACATATATACACACATATACACCAATAACAAAATAAAAACACATTAACACTTTGAGTGCCACGCCGGGTTTTCCTTTGTACCCCCTTGATGCCACCATCCACTTCAATGTTAACGTTAATATCGCCTAATCTATGTTTTAAATTATGGCTATGTGTCTAATCTGCCTGTCGCTTATCAAAGACTATTTTCCAGTCAGTGCTGTCAAGGCAGATTGGTTTTTTATCGCTTCATTTCCGTTTCAGAGCATTTAGAAAAGCACCCGTTTTGAGATAAAAAACAGTTCATTCTGGACCATTCTATGAAAATCGTCTTTTACTGGAATATTCCACAACGTTGATATTCGTCGGCCTATTTATGAATCGTTTTCAAATAAACGCTAGATGATCAATATTATACGTGCACGCAAGCACATTCGGGCCGCGCACGGAAAATCGCCGCGTTGATTTCCTCTTGGACTTTTACAGTGAAACCGAAAGAGCCCATTTCACAAAACAGCTTATAACTTCATCAAAATTTGTCTGATTATCCTAACACTGATAACATAGATTCCTTACCTGACATCAGATGGTATCCAACTGGTATATTCCAATTCCTGATCACCATTCGAAAAAATCGATAAATGTATGGATCCAACGTGATACAGTAGTACACATGATTCCGCGGGGCTGAGAGGCTCCAGAATGAACTGTGGTAACCCTGGCTGGATCAGTGGACTGGAAAATGTGGAGTACCGGATTTTTTCCCCCATCCATTTTCATTGAGTCCATTCCAAAATCCCTTATGTCATCTGGGAGACGATAGGGGGCGCTTTTTTCCACATATGATCGCCGGCGGTGCTCGGGTATACTCGGGTAGGCTCGCGTGATGCAATATGATTTCAGATCGCTAAAATCAAAAAACTAAAAAATTAAATCCGAGAAAGCTTGTGAGTGGCTTTCAACCACATATTAATAAACCCGAGATATCTCGTGTGTGGCAGTTAAAGTGTTAAGAATCATACACATAAGCAAATAAACAAACAAACAAACATATGCACAGCCTATGTACAAAAGAACCTCTATAAGCACAATGTCAGCCTCACACTTTTTGCAAAACAATACACACAGTGATTTGCAAAACACTAAACACACTTGCATTACATTAGACACAGAATGTCAAATTACCACACATATGAGCCAATTGGTTAAACACAGCCATCAGATGCACAAACACACCATTGCTTAATTGTAGATACACCAATCAGGTTTAAGCACTATAAAAATGCAGCAGGTGAGTTCACCTGTCTTCAACCAAAATGGAAAGAGAGTGAAGTACTATATACAGAGGACGTGAAAATATACAATACATTCACCAAACACTACACAAGACAACCAATGATGCAGACTGATGAAAATATACATTTTCTCCCATTTTCCCAAATCAGTCAACATGTCAACATGGAAAATCACAACAAAAAATTATCTTGCCAGATCCAGCTAGGCAAAGAGATAATGTCTAGTATTTTCTGTACTCTATTAAAAAAAATTCAAATTTTTTTTTGTTTTACTGTAATTTTAACCTGTACTGGATACAGTATTTTATGTTTGTCTGATATTTGCTGAGCTTACAGTGTTATGCACATAGTAGCATGAAAACTGGGACATGTTTTGTTGTGATTCTCCATGTTGAAATGTTGACTGATTTGGTTATATGGAGAGAAGATTTATATTTTCATCAGTCTGCATCATTGATTTGGGTATATGGAGAGAAAATGTTTTTTTTTCATCAGTCTGCATCATTGATTTGGGTATATGTAGATAAATAAATTATATTTTCATCAGTCTACAGCATTGGTCTTGTGTAGTGTTTGGTGAATTTATTGTATATTTGCACATTCTCTACGTACTTCACTTACAGTACTCTAATGATAAAGTCTAATCACTGAGAAGTAGAATTGCTAGATGTGTTTTAGGTTAAGCACAGCAGTGTGTGTAACTGGTTCAAACAGAATTAAGTCATATGAAACGTGTGTTTCATATGGTAACTAAATGTAGTTTTTATACATTAGTGTATGGTATGTTTAATTTAGCAAAGGATCTGAGGTGTTCTGATAATTGTGTGTGTGGTTGTGCTAATTGTGTGTTTTGAAACACCGGGCCCCGTTTTCAAAATCATGCTTAAACAATCGAAAAAAAAACGGTATTGTGTGTTTCATTATATACATATGTTTCAGTCTTCTCATAAAAAAAAGATTTGATTTTTGGGTATTTTCCTGCCTTTGGTCCGCTTTGCATTCACATCTCAAATGAACCGCAGCAGGGTTCACTTGCAAGAGTGAATGAGCTTTCACACCACCCCAAACCAAACGGACTATCAGAGGAAATTAACCAGGGTTCGATTAAAGCTTATTATAGTTTATCACAGTATCATGAGCATGTCTTTGTCAGTGGACACTGGACATGGGTATTGATGGCTCCAGGTGCTGCTGCGTTAAAGTGCACATCTTCAATACCTATCTGTACTATTTAAAAGCACAGTGCAGGACACACTCAAAGGTTATCGCACCTCAGAGATGGCAGTGGACATGTATGACAGGACAAAGGCCATATGTAATGGCCTTTGGATTGAGGAACATACTACCAGCCAAAGGAGGAAGCAGAAAAGGATGTACGAGTATGTAGTTGAGTCATCTTGTGGCACAAGCTCAGACCTCAGCTCAGGAGATCAGCTGAGACAGAGACTGTTCTATCCAGTCGTCGACAGAATGCTGCAAGAGCTTGAGAGCAGGTTCTCATGAGTTGGATAACAATTTATGAGAGGCATACAGGCATGTTATCCAGCCTCAGACCAGTTTCTCTCAGTGGAATTGCTGCAACCCCTCGCCACACATTACAATATCCAACTATTGCCAGAGGAGATCACAGTTGCAAAGTGTTTCCTGGTCAGGACAGGCAGAGATGCAGTCCCTACTATCCAAAGTGTCTTTTCCCTCCTGGATGATAATAATAATAATAGTGCATTTGATTTATAAAGCGCCTTTCAGGACACTAAAAAAAGGCCACAAATCAGTGAATGAAAAAATTATAGGATCAAATGAAAACTACTTACTAAAAATGGATGTTTAAAAGTACTAAAAACCAACAGAAAATACCAAACACTAACAAACATTCAGCACAGACAATGGGGATGCTGACATCTTAAAAAATAAAAAAGTTAAAAAAATAAAAATAATGTAAAAAATTTGTTTTTTGTTTTTTTAAAGCTACGGGGCTAGGAGAAAAACATCCGGGGCTAAAGCCCCAGAAGCCCAGGGCTAACGACGCCACTGGTCCACCCCCTCGTCACTTCCCACTTGGATTACTGCAACTCCCTTCTCTTTGGTCTCCCCCACAAACTCCTCCATAAGCTCCAACTGGTCCAGAACGCTGCTGCCCGTATAATAACCAGAACCCCTGTCATCATCACAATACCCCTGTTCTACGCCAACTCCACTGGCTTCCCATCAAACACCGCATTGACTACAAGATCCTCCTCCATATATCAAGGCCATCCATAACCTCGCCCCTCCATACTGTACCTGTCCGACCTCCTCCACATCAACATTCCCACCCGGTCCCTCAGGTCTGCCTCCTCCATCAACCTGACTGTCCCCCAGCCTGTCTGTCCACCATGGGGTCAAGAGCCTTCAGCCACTCTGCCCCTCGCCTCTGGAACTCCCTCCCCCCTTACATCAGGAACATTGACACCATTATCACATTTAAAACCCACCTCAAAACCCACCTGTTTAGGCAGGCGTATGTTTGATTTGATTGTAATTTGATATTTGATTGTAATTGTAAATTAACTGCTTTTAATTGTTGTACGGCGACCTTGAGTGCCTTTAAAGGCGTCTTATGAATACAATGTATTATTATTATTATTATTATTATTATTATTATTATTATTATTATTATTATTATTATTATTATTATTATTATTATTATATTATTATATTATTATTATTATTATTATTATTATTATTATTATTATTATTATTTATTATTATTATTATTATTATTATTATTATTATTATTATTATTATTATTATTATTATATTATTATTATTATTATTATTATTATTATTATTATTATTATTATTATTATTAAGGTCCAGAGTTCCAGTCCAGTAATGAAGTGATGAAGAGTGGAAGATCAACAATATTGGCTTCATACAGAAACGTCACGTCGCTCTACCAGAGAGAGGACCACCCAACTTTATCATACAGGATATGACGGGTACCATAACTGTCACCAGTGATAAACCTGAGGGCAGAATGATATACAGAATCCAAAAGGCTTTAGAGTGGAAGCAGCAGCATGTCTATAAACCACTACCACTTCATAATCCAAAACAGACAGAACATATAGCTTCGACGACCCTCCTGCTAAGCATAGGAAAATAGGTTTTGTTTCTGTACAAAAAGCCACCTTCTGTCACGGTTTACTTGCAAGGTTATCTACATGGCATTGAATGTAATGCAGGTTTTTATTCATGAACGCAAACCCACTGCAGCAGTTGTCTCGTGGGCCCCAGCGGAGCGCTCCTATTCATGAATGTGTAGGAAAAGAGCCCGGTGCCTTATCTGGTGGTCCCTGTTCTCCTCGTCTCCATGTCTCTCTCTCTCTCTCGCAAGCCACCCGCTCCCATCTCACCCTGTCCTTAAAACAGGAAATCACCTGCCTTTGATGACAGGAAGGGCGTGTCCCCCGCAAATCAAAGCGGAGTTTCTGGGTCACCTGATTGCCTTTTTGTTTTTTGCGGAGGCAGAGCTACAGTAGACATGCCTGTGACATTTCCAAAGTTTCGAGTTTATAATGAATCTACCCCCCCCCCCCGTACACACACACACACACACACACACACACACACACACACACACACACACACACACACACACACACACACACACACACACACACACACACACACACACACACACACACACACACACACACTATCTAAAGTTTACAATATCTTTGAGTTTACACACCCACTCATGCACACACACACACACACACACACACACACACACACACACACACACACACACACACACACACACACACACACACACACACACACACACACACACACACACACACACATGCACATGTTTTCCCAGCATCTTTTGTTTCTTGGGGGAGGGGGAGGAGGGGGATGAAGGAGGTGAAGAGAAACGGGTGGAGGGGGGGGGGGGGGGGGGGGGGGGGTCACCCTCTGAGTCTTTCATCCCAGGCAGCCTTTCCTCTCCATGTCAGAACATCAATTTGGGAGAAATGTCAGCGAGCACAATGAGCCACTAGGGGAGGGCTCAGTGTCACCTCACCACCACAGAGACACCGGGACATCAAGAGAGAGAGAGAGAGAGAGAGAGAGAGAGAGAGAGAGAGAGAGAGAGAGAGAGAGAGAGAGAGAGAGAGAGAGAGAGAGAGAGAGAGAGAGAGAGAGAGAGAGAGAGAGAGAGAGAGAGAGAGAGAGAGAGAGAGAGAGAGAGAGAGGGAGAGAGGAGAAGAGAGGGAGAGAGAGAGACAATGAGAGTGAGTGAAAGAGAGGGGAGAGAGAGAGACAGAGAGAGAGAGAGGAGGGGAGAGAGAGAGACAGAGAGAAAGAGATGGGAGAGAGAGAAACAGAGAGAAAGAGATGGGAGAGAGAGGAGGGGGAGAGGGAGGAGAGATAGAGCGAGGATAGAGGAAAAGGGAGAGAGAGAAAGAGAGAGAGATAGTATGGTGGGGTGAGGGAAACTGGAGAAAAACAGACAAATGTGTGT